>NC_079419.1:13363446-13460426 GCF_026213295.1 Gadus chalcogrammus | reverse complement strand
CCCCCCCCCCCCCCCCCCCCCCCCCCCCCCCCCCCCCCCCCCCCAACTCACGCCTACGCCCACTCAAGCACACTTGCATACGTGCAAGTGCACATACACACACGCAGCCTCACGCCATCACCACCATATCCCTCCAATCCCATCCATCCACACTTCCACCCCCTGTTAATACGCATCCATACATGTAGACACAAAATGCCTCGCACCCCTCTTCCAGTTTTCAGTCTCTCTCTCCCTCCCTCTCTCTCTCTCTCGCTCTCCCCCTTTCTCGATCTCCCTCCCTCTGTCTTTCTGCTTTTTAATGTTCCTGGTGAGGAGCTGGGGAAGAAGAGGAGGTGAAGGAGATGGAGGATGTAGGCGGGCTGGGGGAGTGGAGTTGGAGGAGGGCAGGGGGAGCTGGGGGAGGATAGGGCTGGGGGCTGGGGGCTGGGGGCTGGAGGAGGAGGAGGAGGAGGAGGAGGAGGAGGAGGGAGATTTCTCGCAAATATTATTTGCTTCTCCTGCCTACACTATCTTTCTGAATCTAAATGGGCCCCAGCTAATTCCTGTGGATTCCATCTCAGAGAGAGAGATTCAGTTCATTGTCAAGGTCTAACGTCAGAAATGACTCGATGAATTCCAAA
This sequence comes from Gadus chalcogrammus, assembly GCF_026213295.1. Taxonomy (NCBI): domain Eukaryota; kingdom Metazoa; phylum Chordata; class Actinopteri; order Gadiformes; family Gadidae; genus Gadus; species Gadus chalcogrammus. The sequence continues at coordinate 13,459,803 of NC_079419.1, read as the reverse complement.
CACAGAATTCATTTGAACAGAAGGTTGAATCATGTTTGGAGTTACATAGGGACTAGTTAAAAGAAACCAATTTCTCAGTCTTTCTATGTCGGTGCACACACATGCAAAGTTATTCATTGGTTATTTTCTTCATTTATTTTTAATTTCGTAATTCTGTCCTGTACCGTCTGCTCTGACGCCTTCAATTCCCTTCTTGGCTCAATGCAGTTAATTTTATGTAAAACATATTAGCAAGCAAACATGTGTACACATAAGCTTTGAATACAAAGCCTCAGCGATGTAATGGAAAAAATGGTAGCTTCACCTGAATTGTTCTCTGATGTTAAGGTTTTAATTGCTCAGTCTTTGAAAATGTAATAGATTATAATTGCCATTGTTTTGGAATATCTTTGAATCTAATCAGGAAAGGTTTAATCTGTTGCTCCATTGTTGTCCTTTTGTCCACTGGGATTCTGTGCAGCCTCCATCAAGGAGTGTCTACAGTGTGTTGCTCTCTCCTCTCACCTCTTCCCCCTAGAGACTGCGGCTGCTTCTATAGACTTTCCAGCTATTTATGCGTGCGTGTTGTCTGTAGATGCTAATCACACACCCGCACGCACATGCCTTCGCACGCAACTGGCCAGGGAACATCTCAGCGTGACAAAGTATAAACAACCAGGTTGAAGATTAGCGTGTGTGTTACACACACACCATAAATTAACTAAGTAAGGGGGCGTGTCACAGACACATACACACATACAAGCACGTGCATTATTTGAAGCTCTGAGACCAACCATGAGCGATGTTTAAATGGAGGGTGTCTGTCTGTGGGGGTGGTTGTGTTGTGTGTGTGTGGGTTGGTGTTCGGTGTGGCGTAGGGACAAAACTGCATGACACAAAAAGTGTTTTGCTCTGGGCCCCAACAGCCCAATAGACGGAGAGGAGTGGAAAAGAAAGAAGACGCAAAGAAGGAACAGAGCGAGAGTGGAAGTGAAACCACGGGAGACCCGCCATTCTCTCAGCGAGTCGCGTTATCCCGATCGCAGCGTTATTCGGCTCCCCCTTTACTTATTTGGTGTGATCGTTGCCCCATTTCCTCCCCCCCGGCTTTGCCTCACTCGCTCCCCCTTGTTCCCCCTCGTTCCCGCATTTCCCTGCCCGTAAGCCTGCTATTATGGGCTGTGGCGCCGCCATGCGCGGTCGCATGGGATGCAACGCGCTACTGCATCTTCCATTGCCCTCTTTCATTCCCCTCCAAGCGTAGACCTACAAACACATGCACAGACGTACAATGGGCCCAGTCGTGTGTGTGTGTGTGTGTGTGTGTGTGTGTGTGTGTGTGTGTGTGTGTGTGTGTGTGTGTGTGTGTGTGTGTGTGTGTGTGTGTGTGTGTGTGTGTGTGTGTGTGTGTGTGTGTGTGTGTGTGTGTGTGTGCCTGCGCCACAAAGGGCCGATGTTTGTCAGGTTCTGATCTGCGCCTAGGAGTATAGCTAGTGTGTTTTCTGATCCTTCCAATGGGTGGATGTGTTCAACGTGACCCCAGTGCATGCTGTGGTTTTAGGGGCGCAGGGTAGCCTGGTGTTTCAAGTTGTCCCGGACTCCAAGCCAAGAGGTTCTGGGTTCACTTCATTGAGCATCATGCCTTTACTCCCCACCCCCCCCCCCCCCCATACCTTCTCCCTGAGGACCTGTTTCTGAACTTGCTGTGGATCACTCTGGATGTAAAGCATCTGCTAAACGGCCGGTTGGTTAACGGTTAAAGAAGCGCAGCCCGAGGAGTTTCAAACCGGGAGATGGTTTTAGATTACAAAACAAAGCCGCAAATGTTGTTGGCACACGTCGAGGGAGTGCAGCAGACTGGCAGGGCTGTTTATTAGGAGGACTTTTAGTCCTCGTAGGAAATGTACCATTGTTGTAGTTTGCAGTATTTTTTTGGGCCAGACTGCTGTTCCCCAGTGTCACTGTTATTCCTCAGTGTGAAATCGGCATTCTGCCTGGAAACGTGCGCTTTGCTGTTAGGTTGTTGTCAATGGCACAGCGTTTCCGGGCGTCTGTTTCACACAATCTTCTCGTGAAAAAGGCCCTTTCTGACTACCACACCTGCCGCGGAAAGGCTTTTTCTTTATTCCATTTTCTATCGGTGCTATTAGCTCTTTTAGCAGACGCTTTTATTATGGATTCAGATACATATCATTAATAACAGGTAGGATAATGCGATGTGGATTGGCTACGGACATAAGGTTTCTCACCCAGAAGTTCCTCCGGTTGGTGGTCAGACCCCCTAACCGCTAGGGATGCAAAACTCACGGGTCGGATCGTTTCACGGTTTTTGAGTCACGGGTCGGATCATTTTCGGATCAACAACAACAAAAAAAATAACAAGACAAATTGTCTTTTAAATAAAATCTTCGAAATGTGTAAAAAGAAGATGTCCTTCCAATGTATAAATTAAATCTTAAAATATTTGAAAGCGAAATAAAGTGCAATCTGAGACATTATTCCTTCTTCTTTTTAACATGGATAGTATATAAAATGAAAAACCTGTGTCCAAAGGAAGCACAGCAGACCTGGATTTACAACTTTAAATTCAGGATGTCTGCATGGCCTGGGGAGAGTGTAGAGTCTAAACTCTCCCCAGGCCATGGAGAAATCCTCATCTTTATTTTTTTTCATCAAGCATCGTAGCGAAATACAGTTTCTGTCGTGTTTTATTTGGCATTTTGTAAATCCACGGATTTCTGTTGGAAGACTCATTGCTCGTTGACCGGAAACGGAACGGGTGGCTGGTTGTAGTCTTTTCGCTCAGCCACATACCCGAGACAGCAGGACCAATAGTCAACATCTCGGTGTCAATCACTATATTTCATCCTAGACAAACCAGAAAGGGGGCTCAATGTGCTAAATACCGGAATTGTCCTTAAACATGCGCCGATCACGTGAACGAACAATTATTATTATTTATTTTTTTAGTCATCCGATCCGCGGATCACTTGCGTCCCGAACCATGATGGTTGATCCGTGCGTATCACGGGTAATCCATGATCCATTGCACCCCTACTAACCGCTAGACCTTTGCCCTCTTTAAAACAATGTGTAGTGCTCAGATGCAGCTCCTCCAGCCAGTGTTTCCAGTTTCCACAGTGGGCTGCATTCCGGTTGTCTTGTCTATCTAGCGATTGGCCTCAAGCTTCTTGACAAATCTCCAGATGTCTCACACCATCTCCAGCTGTTTATGGCATTGATCTCCAGATGTTTTCTCGATCTCCGTTGTACCCGCCGTTCTGATCGTTGAATGTTGGTCAAGAAACTCATTCTGCCAACGACTCTGCTCGGGTGCCATTACAGGGAGTGTTTCAGTGATCTGACCTTCACTCAACACCCGGCCATATGGCCACTTAACGCAAACGTGATTGGCTACAGAGTCTCAATATTGTGATTGGTCAGATCATCGACGTCTACTTTAATGACAGTGAAGTAGCTCAGCTGTCCCAATCAGTCCCTACCGCACATTGCTCCTCTTATCGCGGTACTGCTGGAGTGCAAGGCTTCAGATAGAATGATTGAGTAAACACAAATCCACAATTTCAGTCGGGAAACTGAACTGTTTTTCTGTCTCACAAAGGGGGTTACATTTTTGGCAAAAATGTATAAAGTTGTTACCCTAACAGGGGAAATTCTCTCTATAATACATGAAGTCTGTTGAGTCGGGCTAAAAACGTTTTCCCAGAGTAGTAGCTTTCTATAAGCGGTGCCCCTTAGCCAAAGCGGGTGTGACGTGGGTTTTGACAACGTCCTCGCACTTGCTCCCATGGAACACCGCTCAAACCTTATCAACTGTCACCATCACTCAGATCGCCATTTTTGAAACTCTGAGGCAGCAATTCTCCTGCTAAAACGTGGGTTTACTTATCCTTTAAGCACAAGAAATGAGACGACCCTAGAGCACTCTAGTGCTCTATCTATGTCAACTGTCTTGTTGAACTGTGTGTGCTTGACAAAAAACGTCTAGACTCATGGCTGATTCAGCAACTTCCTGCTGCCTTTACTGTCAATGGAGAGCTAGGGAGTCAGAAACTATTTTCTCTGTGTGTGTGTGTGTGTGTGTGTGTGTGTGTGTGTGTGTGTGTGTGTGTGTGTGTGTTATGCTAGAATCAATAGGCAACCTTAAAAGCTTGGCAGGTACACGTTGAAAGGTTAATTAAGGTTGTAGTGATTGGAAAGCAGCGTGCGAGGAAGTCTATGCTTTTTATGGCATTTCCCCCCTGATCTATGGGTTTCATGCACTCTACACAGCTTAATTTGGTGAGTCGGATGAAAATAATGAGCAGCGTGGATGGTGATTCATTTCTGTTCTCGATGCATTAAAATTGATGTCATTTAGCAGACGGTTTTACCGAAAGCACCTTGCATTGAGTTTGTGGAAGGTTTCGCCATGTCGCAGACATATTTGTCAAAGTGCATTGAATGACTTGAGACGCATGTCATCGAGGAGCAGGTCGGGGGTTAAGCATGACCACCCTGTCCTGCCCCAACATTAATATGTTGTCCCAGGGGGATGTAGGCACCGTGTGCCTCGACTGCTGCCGTTTGAACAACGACATTACTCATGACAACACGAGTGTCATCAAACGGCGACAATGAAGGCCGCTGAGGACAGAAAGTTCACAACAATACAGCGACAATACCTCTTTGCAGGGGAAAATAGAAATCGAAAAAATACTTTAAAAAAATAGAAAGTTTTTGTCAAGATGTGAATTGGATAAAGCAAGCAAACTTTATAATAAAAGATGCCCAACGTTTAGACTCTTCTGGGGAGGGGGGGGGGGCTTGCGAGGAAGATGCACAATGAGTTGTGCACCATCCGTGTCTTTGGGAGCGGATTGAGGTGCCAGTGTACTCGCTCAGTGTAGTTGCCAACGCTATTCTCCTGGTTTCTAAGGGAGCCGGGATTGGTTTAGCTTGTTGCTATTGCTTCTCCGCACAGGGGGCGTTGAGCTTCGTTCCTCAATTGTATGAGGGGAGAAGAGATCTTGTTTAATTTATTTCCAACATTGGGTTTCGGGTTGTCACCGTCATCGCTGTGTCTTGGGGGGGGGGGGGGGTTACAGTTCAGAACCAGAAGCGGTGTTCCCCATGGAGAGTGTATATGTGGTGTTGGGACAGACCGCACCCTCTCCCTCGCTTTGTGTCCCCATCGGGGAGAGGGATGGAGAATGGAAGAGATGCCAGCTGGTGGTGCTCTTTCTTTCTCTCTTTTTCTGTTGCTCTCCTCTCTTTTTCTTTCTCTTTTGTTTTCTCTCCCTCCCTCGTTTTTTTACCCTTCTCTATCTCGCTCGTTCTTTATTTTAGTCTCTTACTGTCTTAACCATCTCCTACTCTCATACTATTCTTTTTGTCTAACACTATCAATCTCCCCCTTGCGCTCAATATTCACCCCTCTCTAACTCCCGATCCCTCTCTCACTCCCTCTCTCTCTGTTTGTTTCTTTACCACCGGGGCTAGTTATCGCGACATATTTTCTCTACTATGAAGCATTCCAGTTGCATCACAGCGTATATTCATATTTAATTAGCCTGTTCTGTGTGTTTGGCCCTCGCACTCGCCCACTCTCTCCTTCAATGTAAGATCTGTGCTTCGCTCAGTATTCTCTCGTACCCCGTTCCCCCATCTCATCCTTCTTTCCCTTTTTACTGTCGCCCTTTCATCTTGCTTTCCCTCCATCCATCTCTCGCTATGGTTATTGTTTTTATCTCCTCAGCTCTCTGCCTCTGTCTGTGTCTACCTCTGTCTTACCATCTGTCTGCCTCTTTCTCTCACTCTCTCTGTTTGTCTGTTTCCCTGCCTCGTTCTCCATCAGCCTTGTTTATCTGTCTCACGGTCTCTGTTGTCTTTTTCTGAGGGGTTGTGGAACAGCTAGTGATTCATGAGAGCTCTGCATTTCATTTCACTAAAGTCTCCTCAATTGGCTTCTTCTCTCTCTCTCTTCTAGTCCTCCATCTCTCTCAGTTTTCTGTCTTGCTACCCTCAATCCTTGTCTCTCTCTCTCCATCTCTCTCTCTGTATAGCTACGTGCCCGATCTCCCTCCTTATCTCCCATTCTCTAATGTCTACTTATAAACAGGACCTGGGGCACACACACACACACACACACACACACACACACACACACACACACACACACACACACACACACACACACACACACACACACACACACACACACACACACACACACACACACACACACACACACACACACACACACACACACACACACTGTGTGTGTTCGGGGCTGTGTTTTTATGACGCAAAGAGGAGGAAAGGGGGAGTGAGGGAGACAGAAAGAGTTTTGGAGAGAGATTGCAGCAGGAGAGGATACAAGAGGGAGGGAGGAAGTGAGGGGGAGAGATGGAAGAGATGAGATGTTGTCAACTCAGCAAGGTGCAGTGTTATGTTTGTGCGGCTGAGCTTCTGTGTGTGTATGTAACAGAAATCAGTACGAGATGCAGCTGCAACGTGTGTGTTTGCTTTAGAATGCCCTTGTAGCTGGACCAGGGAGCCCATAAGCGGCAAGAGCTGGCACCAGTTGGGAGTCCAATTCCCACACACACACACACACACACACACACACACACACACACACACACACACACACACACCGTAGTGCTGCTTGTTTGTTGTTTCCGTGCACGTGCGTCCCATCTGACATGCACGCTCCTGCCCTGCCCCCCCGGTCTGGTGTGCACCCGCTAGTCCTTTGAACTTTCCTGACTCCTCCCGCAACCCCTCTTCCCATCACAAGCATCCACCACCGGGAGTCATACCCCACCACCGGCCCCTCTCTGCTCCACCTCTGCATCTCATCAACCATCAGCCCCTCCCCTCTCCACACAGCCACTAACTCTGCCAGCTTCAGATCCACCCCCTGTAGTCCGTTCTCTCCTAAAGCCACGGGCACGCCACCGCCTCACGGCCCACACTGCCGCGCCGCTGTTCAGTTTGAAAGCGTTGCCGCACCTGATGTAGCTATGTAGCTTTTCTGCAGTTGTTTAATCCAATAAGGGAAGAATGACAGGTGCGCGCTGGGAGCTTCGGATGTGTGCGGCGTCGCTCTCTGGGCTTCTTAACACCAGACAACCAGCCACACCCCCCTGCCCACAGCCCCTCTCAATCAAGAGGCCCGTCTGTCTTTCTCTTTATCTCTCTGTCTCTCTCTCTCTGTCGCTGTCTGTCTGTCTCTCTCTCTGTCTCTCTGTCTCTCGGCCTCTCTGTCTGTGTTTCTCTCTTTCCGTATAGTTCTCTGTCAGGCTGCACTAGTCTCTCCGTCTCTCTTTCTCTGTCTCTCTCAGTCTCTATAGTTCTTCTGCCAGGCTGCACTAGTCTCTCTTTGTTTCTATCTCTTCTCTTGTGTCTGTTCTCCCTCTTTTGGTATGACAGGCATGGGTGCCCCTCTGGCTTCCCCCTCCCCCCCTTTTTTCTCACTCTCTCTTAATCTCTCCTTGAATGTCTCTCTCTCTTTCTGTCATCTCCGTTGCTCTCTCTCTCTCTCCCTCACACTCTCACTCTCACTCTCTCACTTTCTCAGATCGCCTCAATTCTTCTTTGCTTCACCGTCCCCTCTCTCTCTCTCTGTCTGTCTCTAGACCCCCTAGAGTCTCACACACACACACACACACACACACACACACACACACACACACACACACACACACACACACACACACACACACACACACACACTTGTGCTAGGGGCCCTTGCCGTTGGGCTGAGTGGAAACTGTTTAATATTATGGGATGGAAATCAGCCCTTTGTGTTGTGATAATGATTCTGATTCATCTCTGGAAACATAGCATGGCAGAATGTAAAGTAGAGTGTGTGTGCGTGTGCGCACTTCCATTAGACAGAGTCTTTCAATGTTTCACTCTGCTGGTTAAGTTTCAGAATTCAGGGGGAGGATCGCGCTCTGTTTATCAAACTGAAATATTGGCTAACCAACTGGTCCTGATGGAAGCCCAGGACAAACATCCAGAATTATGTTGGACAATTTCCACTGGATTTTGACCGTGTAGGAGCTGTACCCTTGATCAAAGCACAATAGGATTCAGCTCCAGATCGCTCTATTTTATCCCCATAACAAATCTGTTATTATGATTCAAACGATGCATGGTGGTCTTAATGGTTGTTGTCTGGAGTGAAATGCCTGCCATATGGATCGGTTTTAACGTTGTTTCAATCACCCGTGAATGATCCATCGAGACACGCACGAACGCACACGCAGACTATTGCACTATCTCGTCATAAAACTGTGCATTATTATTTTACTGCTTTTCACTCGAAGATGTCGGTTTTTCTGACCATGAAGGTTTGATGAAGGGGAGGATGGTATTGTTTGTGGTTTTATTACACTTTTTATTTAATTCATTATTGGTTTAATTCCGCTAAGGCTCATCTTCCAAACTCCTATCCTCTGCTGCGTTTTAAAATACATTCGTAAGAGGTTTTCTAAAGGCGTACATGGGAACTGTGTCGTGACTAATGAGCATCTTCTGAACTTGCAAAACTTGTCTGGGTCGGGCGGTGGGGGGGCGATCTGTCTGTACTTCTCTTCCTCCTTCAACATTCTCTCCCTTTGCTTTCTTCCTTTCTTTCTCTCTCGTTCTCCTCTCTGCGGGGGTCTGTAGCATCGCACGGGTAAGTCTCTTCTAGTTTGGAGACAGGGACCCACTCTGAGGGCCAGGAGCTTGCACTGGGAGCCAGGCTCCTCCTGCTCGAAGAACAAGGGGCCTCCAATGGGAAACGGGGGCTTCCTTCTTTGAGATTCAGGGGCCCGCTGCTTTGAGAATCAGCGGCCCGCTGATCTGACAGCCAGAGGCCTGATCGGAGAGCCAGGGGCCTCCTGCTCTAAGAACAAGGGGCCTGCTATAAGAGCAGGGGGCTACCTTGTTTGAGAACCAGGAGCCTGCTGGTCTGAGAGCCAGGGGCCTATTTTCAGAGCCAGGGGCCTGTTCTGAGAGCCAAGTGTTTGGTCTGAGAGCCAGGTTCCCTCTGCTTGGAGAACCGGGGGCTCGGTCTGAGAACCAGGGGCCGGTCTGAGAGCCGGGAGCCTGGTTTGAAAGTCAGGGGCCTGGTCTGAGAGCTAGGGGCCTGGTCTGAGAGCAAGGGGCCTGGTCTGAGAGCCAGGGGCCGAATTTCAGAGGCAGGCCCCGGTGCATAAGGTAATCTGGAGGAGCCTGTCTAAGAGCTCTAATACTACAGATATCTATCCATCTATCTATCCTGGTTTTCCCATCACCGTCAATGGTCCTTTCGCTGTCTTCTAGGCTCTTTCTGTCTGGGGTTATCTGTATTTGTTTGTCTGTTTTCTCCTGTCTATTACTCTATTATTGTCTCTCTGTATGTATTTCTTTCTGACTTTCTTTCTGTTTATTTTCCTCTCTCTCTCGAAAACTCTGTGTTCTTCTAAGTGTGTTTCTGTCCATCTGTCTAATTCGCTGTATCTCCATCTCTTTTTCACCATCGCTGTCTATCTCACTCACTCTCAGTTTCTGTAAACATCTCTCTACGTCCCTTTCTATAGTCCTCCATCTCTTCTCTCTTTAGGATTGTTTCTGTACATGTCTACATCGCTAGCTCTGGCAGTTTCTCTCTCTCTCTCTCTCTGTGTAAACAGTTCCCTCTCTATCAGTCTCTCTCTCTCTGTTAAGAGTTTCCCTCTATCAGTCTCTCTCTCTCTCTCTCTCTTTCTCTTTCTCGCTTAACAGTTTCCTACTCTGTCTATATCTCTGTCGCCCACTCTCTCCTCCTCTCTATCTGCCAACATCGCTCTCACTGTCACCCCCTCTCTCACCCTGCCTCTCTTCCTTCCCTCCCTCCCTCCCTTCCTCCCTCCCCCACTCAGCGGGGGTCCATTACCTATTCAGCAGGGCGAGGCCTTGAGGAATTGAAAGCGACAGAGCAGAAAAAGAAGAGAAAGAAAATCTGCGAAGCCAAGGAATGGGACAAGGGAACCAAGAGGGGGAGGGGGTGGTGAGGTGTTAAGGCTGGGAGAGGTGGTGGGGGTGAAGGGGTGAGGAGGTGAGCCAGACAAGCCACCGTCGCCATGGCGCGCAGCAAGGAGGCGGAGAGGAGGGGATTAAGGACGGTGGATGGTAGGAACACAGATTTCCATGGCGATAAGCGAGGTTGTTTGGGACAACAACCGGGAGAGGAGAAAAGAGGCAACAAAATGGCACATCAAATGGACGAGATTGGAGGGGAATCAAAATGTGACGCGCACAAACACACACATTTGCACGCACTCTTCCTCAGACAACTCCCGAGTATACACCTTCCAAACACACAGAGCAGAGAGACACACCCACTCAACCCCCCACACCCCAACAATTTATCAGATGGTTGTTTTGGTTGGCCTTTGTGTGTGTGTGAGGGACAGGACGGAGAGTGTGAGGGAAGGATTAGCCAGAAGAGGAGTAGGAGAAGAAAGGGAGAAGAGATGCACAGTCCCTAGATGACGGATGCTAATTATGGATTTTGAATTATGAATGAGATTAATTATTTGGGCCTACGTTAATGTGGTCACGTTTTCTTAAGACCCCTGTCTTTTTTTTTAAAAATACTTTCTGCCTTTCTTTGTGTCCCTTTCCCTGCGGCTCGCTCTCTCCCTCTCGCCTGCTCTTTCTCTCTATCTCTCTCTCTTTCTATCTATCTCGCTCCTTCTCTCCCCTTGACCCCTTCATCTTCTTTGGATTCAACAGTGGATATTTCTCTACTGTTTACTCGTTGCCTGCCTGCTCGTCGTTTTTTATCTGATCTTGTTCCTCTCTTTAATTCCCCGTATTCCTCCCTCCCTCCCCCCCTCGTCCCCCCTCCCTCCCCCCTCGTCCCCCCTCGTCCCCCATGGCCCCGGCTCTGCAGCGATCAGTCTAGGCTACGCTGTTTAGCAACGAACAGTGGGCTCCATCAGGACAATGTTGTGTGATGGATTGTATTGTCAAGTGGCTAACCGGGAGTCTCGTATGACACACGCACGCTCAATCTTACACACGCTCAGACTACAATAGACAGTAACACACACACACACACACACACACACACACACACACACACACACACACACACACACACACACACACACACACACACACACACACACACACACACACACACACACACACACACACACACGGTCCCCGCCATCGTTAGCATGATAACGTCTGCCGCGCTTAGCGTGAGTGATGAGGCGCTCAAATGAAGAACCGCCATGATTTGTTTCTCTTGATGCGCTGCTTGTGGGTTGTGATGCCCGCCATGCGATTAACATTTAGCACTTCCTGTGTGCTGACAGTCAACTGAATGAGCGTCCTTCCCTCTCCCCTACAGGTGCTGGCCACATGGAGGCTGTATCTCTTCGCTGTCAAAGTTCCCACCAAGGTAAACGCACTCCTCTTATTCCTGTTTCGCCTCCTCTCCCTTTTCCTCTTCTCCTCTTCTTTCTGCTCCTCCTCCTCTCCCTTTTCCTCTTCTCCTCTTCTTTCTGCTCCTCCTCCTCTCCCTTTTCCTCTTCTCCTCTTCTTTCTGCTCCTCCTCCTCTCCCTTTTCCTCTTCTCCTCTTCTTTCTGCTCCTCCTCCTCTCCATTGTCCTCTTCTTCCTCCTGCTCCTCCTCTCCCTTTACCTCTTCTCCTCTTCCTTCTGCTCCTCCTCCTCCTCCCCTGCCCCTCTCATCCTCCTCCTCTCTGGCTGTGGAATCTATTTCATGGTCGGGTCGTGACCCTTCTGCGGTAATTAGAGACATATTGGACCAATCAGAGCCGACACATCGGGCTGACAGCGGGCCAGCCGCGCTAATGATCATTGCAATAATCATAATTATTATTGTAATTGGAAGCGATCATTCTGATAATGGCTTGCCTCCATGTGATGTTTAGAGCAGATTATAGCTCCGGTTGATGGGAGACTGGGATTTAGATGGGTTGGTTGGGGGGGGGGGGGGGGGGGGGGGGGGGGGGGTTGAAACTAGGTAGTTTCGTGGAATGACCTTTTCGTGAGAAGAAAAGGATGGGTTCAAATCTTCTGAGATGGGTTTTTCTCCTCAGCCAGAAATACATTTCATTTTCTTTTCTTTCCTTCTTTCGATCAGGTGGAGGTCACGTTCAATTTCCTGGAGATCCGAGCAATGAACACATTTCCAGAGTTCCAGGTACGAACGACAACAAGCTGTGTAGCAACCTCAGGGTTAACCCGCTGCTCAGGCTCAGTCTCTTATTGGCCACGCAATCCCCTTGACGAGCTGCTAACTCATCTACACTCTGCTCGCTCTACTAAATGCTGACTGTAGTCACTTGAGTTGGTCATTAACCGACTGCTAACTAACTCGTCGACAATCTGCTAAATGCTAACTCCATCCATTCTAAGTTAGAAACATTTGACCTGTGAGTCTTTAAATGGACACTTTTGTCCAAAGTGACTTATTTTTTTAATGCATGTCATTAGCCAACAGGTTGGGGGTTGAGGCGTCTTGCTCAAGGATGCCTACAGGTTGGCTGAGGTTGTCAGGGTTTGACCCCACAACCCATCTGCCGGGAGTCGAACACCATTGCCATTAGACTACCGCCTGTCCTCAACTGGCTCCACTTTATAAACTGATCAATATTTAATCGTGTTTCAATAGCACTCAAAAATGATGGATCAATTAGTGCCTATATTTTCTGTGCTGGCAAAGCACTGTGTATGTTGTTTGATGGTAGACCCGGCTCACCCATGACCCATGCCCTCTGCCCCCCCCCCCCCGGCGCAGGTGGTGATCGACACGGACAAGACCACCTACTCCCTAAGGCTCCAGAGCCAGGAGCAGGTGGACCATGTGGTCGGCCACATCAACTACGCGCTCTCCCGCGTCTTCAACAACTCCATCTACGCGTGAGTCATCTGACCTCAAGGAGTCCTGCTCAGTTAAAGCAGAGCTCCCGGGGGGGGGAAGATGGCACAAAGCCCGGGCCGGAAACCAAGAATGTAAAGGGGCGGGGTTACACCTTGTTTCCTGTTTCCATTTATGGAGATGATGAGGATTTCAGATGAGGATTTTAATAATTGGATTTCAACTATTGGAACTGTAGGTTGATGTGAATAGTTGTTCGGTTGGAGTGAGGTTTGGCAAGCAAGTAGAGTCAGACAGTGACATTGGTGAAGAATAAGAGCAGGGAGGAGGCAGGGTTTGATGCAAAATAATTTGGTTTATTATCTTATTCTTCAGGTCGATTTGATGCATAATTTTGTATCCATTTTACTCATGTTTGTGTGCTGCATAAAAGAACAACAAAAAGATAACAATACAATTAGAAAATGATCAAACACATAAATTAAAGGTACATGTGGCAATCAAAGGAATCTGGCATAAATCAAAGACAATATAATTATTAGATTGACTCACGTTGACTGAAGACACACACAGGATGCAAGAGCGTGCTGGTGGCGAGTAACAAGCAAGAGCCAAAGTGTGCACAAACAATTTAAAGTCTCTGCCCCTCCCCCAACAGGTGAGGTGTGCGTGGTCAGGTGGCAGGTGGCAAAAGTATGTTTCGGACGGGCAGATTCAACACATTCATTGTGTTGAAAGAATAACAATGGAATAGAGAGGGAATTAAATGGAAGGAGTCTTTTCATCTACCGTTACCAGTCCACACAGTTTTGTTTTAAAAAGCTTTACAGACCCTTTTTCAAAGAACGTTGGTGTCTGGACAGGATCTTGTCTTCTTGCCCCCCCTCCTGGGAAAAGTTTGACTACTGCTGGCCAAGTTTTTGTTGGCTGACAAATGATCTGCTAATAAATTCCCGCCTCCACCAACACAATGGTCTGAAACAATTATGAAGCAAAACAAAGTGAGACGCTCCATTCACCCAGTTTTGAGCTAGCCGTTTTTTGTAAGACTAAAGCGTAAGAAACTCGCCCCTTCTCATGCCTTCAACAACTCTGTTTAGGCGTAAGAAACACTCCCTCAGCCTCCCTCTCTTAATGATGTACTCTTTCAACACCTCTGTAAACGTGTGCGCTTTTTCTGCGAGGCAAGCAACCATCTTTCTTCTCCATAAAGATAAAATGTTCTTCATTAATCCCAGATGGGAAATGCAGTGGTCACAGGTGCACAAATACAGAACCGTAATGAGGTTTCTATGTTATAATGTAATGAAGAACAACAGAAAACACAGAAACCTATGATTATTCTCTGTACACGAGCAGTAGATGTAAAATGTAAATGCAGAAGGATAAAAAAAAATAATAACATGGCAAAGCGGGAAGTTACACTACATGTGAAAGTGCATTGTGCGTTTAAATGTCAACATGAGGACTCCGATCCAGAGTGTGAACCGCCCAGCGGGGTGCCTCGCCAGCCCAGAGTGAGGGGGGAACACACCCAGGAGGAGGCTTCTGATGAGCCCCGACCGCTCAATGTCCTTCCCAACAAACCGTTGGCTCGTCCTCCCCGTTCTCTCCCTCTCTCCTCTCTTGTCCGTGGGAAATCGACTCCCCTCCCTTCCTTGGCGTTTGGTTTTTGTCTGGGTGATGCAGTGCCTCTCGGCCTGAGATTACGTCAATATTGACTTTGTGCCTGGTGAGAATTTACCTTGTTCGGGATTGAAGGAGACAGTGATTATTTTGTTGTTGTTGTGCCGTGTGCCTCAATGTACCTCGACCTACGACGCGCGGTCGATACCTTCTTTATAATAGTTTCTTTACAAGTGGAAGATGTGGTGAACTTGAGCGCTCAGACAAAAGCCAGCTGATGAAAACACTAGTGTTAAAAGTTGTTGTTCTCTCAGACTTTAAGTGTGGGAGAACAAGCGTGGAACGTGAAGAAAATGAGCGAAGCACATTGAGTGCAAGTTGTCACTCCAAAACTTGGTGGTAGTGCGTCAAGTGAGATTGACTCTCTTCTTTCCTTCCTGTTTAATCTCTCAGTATAGTCTTTCTTTCTTTCTTTCTTTCTTTCTTTCTTTCTTTCTTTCTTTCTTTCTTTCTTTCTTTCTTTCTTTCTTTCTTTCTTTCTTTCCTTCCTTCCTTCCTTCCTTCCTTCCTTCCTTCCTTCCTTCCTTCCTTCCTTCCTTCCTTCCTTCCTTCCTTCCTTCCTTCCTTCTTCCTTCCTTCCTTCCTTCCTTCCTTCCTTCCTTCCTTCCTTCCTTCCTTCCTTCCTTCCTTCCTTCCTTCCTTCCTTCCTTCCTTCCTTCCTTCCTTCCTTCCTTCCTCTGGTCTTCCTCTCTTTGTACCTCCCCCCCTCCTTTGGCCTGCCTCTTTCTCGTTGGTGGGGGCAGCCACTGGATGAGCCGTGGCCCGTTGTCTATTGACCTGTGCGCTGCTCTCTCCTCGGCCCTTCATCTCCCAGCGCGCCTCCTCTCTCCATTAAGGCCTGATTGCTTTCAGCCAGAACGATTAAACAGAACGGATAGACGGAAGAGGGGGGGAGGGGGGGGGGGGGAACACATGCGGTATTGAAGATGGTGAGGGGTGAATCAGCAGGGGAGGGGTTAGATGATGATGTAACATGTCGGTGAGGTTCTCAAGCCATACAGTACCATGTAATGGTGAGAAGGAGGGGAGAGGGGGAGGGTTCAAATCAAAAGGGGGGGGGGGGGGGGGGGGGGGCTGCTGAGAAGATTGGATACCTTGTGAGTGATTGGGTTGGGGGGGAGGAGGAGGAGGAGGATTCCGGGAGATTAGATACCATGTTAGTAATTTGTGGAAGTGTAAACAGTACGGGCGGAGAACACTGTGGGAGAAGGAGGACGAAACAGGAAAGGGGGGATACCTTGTTAGTTACAGTAGACGGGAGGTGAGATAGACATGGAGATAGGCACCAGCCCTTGGGACAGGATGAGGGGGGCAGATAAGGCGGGGGGTGTGGGGGATTAAGGGCAGGGATACGGTGAGGTGTTTTTCATTGATCTGCCAAATAGGATTAAGTAGGTCTGTGTTGCCCGGGGAATGACGTGGAAAGCAGAAGGGATAAACCCAACATATGTAGGAACGGGTCCATGCGGTTGCGGCTGCTCTTTTGAAGAGGAATTAATCCATTACATATAACTCGTTCAATTGATTTATGACATGGCTTTGATAAATATTAAATTCTGATTGGTCAATCACGGCATTCAACTCCCTGTTATTTCTGGATAGCAGACAACTGCTTAGGGTGCTATATCCAACTGTTGACTATTTTAAATGCGGAGGGAATCAATTCATTTTTAAATCAATAAAATAACTTTTTGGTTTATATAGGTTGCATCAAGTTGTTGATTTCTTTAGTAAGTAGCAATCATAAGCAGGTATTGGTAACTCTTGTCAGGGTTTATTTTACAAAATACATGCTTGCTTTACATTAGGACTTGAAAACTAGAATCTGGTTTGTTCCAAGATATATATCTTTCATATTGTATTTTCCTTTTTCTTTTTTAATAACAGCACACCTCTGCCTTTAACAACTCCAAATCAATGCGCTACAAACATTATAAACAACGGTCATATAGAACTATAGACCATTGCAGAATAATATGTAAATTTCAGCTCATTGAGCCGATAAAAAAACAACAACAATAACCTTCTAGATGAAAGTAGCAAAGATCTACTCATTGATGGTGACTGTGGTATAAGCAGAGTAAACCATCTCTCCTTGGCCACCTTACCTCCCCCGGGGTTCATCATTTACAGTAATGGGACAGCCTGTTCATGGTGTTCCCACCTCCATCTGATGACTCAAGTCATCAGTTATTTTCATAACCATTCAGTGGAACAATACTGGACGTAGACTGCTCCTAATAGCATCTTGGTTGTTGTCTTAATACACTGTAAGCTGATAGTAAGAAAATTTAATTTGTAACGGAAAGATAAAGTTAGAGAGAGAGCGAGACTCAAACATACCAGTGGTCGCTGCAGTTGTTTGTGCGGTTAGCTCCCTAGTGTGTTCATGCACTGTGCTCATCTTGAGCTCAAGTTATAACTGAAGGAAAATGGATTGAGGCATAGACAAAGATTAATATATGGATTAATGTTTAATAAAGAATGAGAAAGAGATATATGTCAGATCAAGATATGGGAGGAGATATTATTGATATGGGATAAAAGATGCATATCTATTAAATTTTACTTAAAAACAAGCCGCATATGCTATTCCAATATAATATCCCTTTGAGTTGTTCTTTTTATGAATCAGACTTTTTGGTTCGTCATTTCAACTTGACATGCTGGTCCTCCTCGCCTGCTTGTTCAAGAGCAACTAAGGGCAAAGGAAATCGAATTTTTCCCATTTTGGATTTTGATCTAAATGAGATCTGGCTGTGTCTTTCCTCCCTTAATTCAAAGGATTCTTTCAGGTGACGCAAGTGGAGAAGGCTGACTCTTTCTCTTTCTCTTTCTCTTTTTCTCTCTTTCTCTTTCTCTTTCTCTCGCTCTCGCTCTCGCTCTCTCTCTCTCTCAGGCCTCCTATATGTCGAGCAGAGGGGGAGGTGGCAGACGGCGTTCACAAGTTTTCGCCTACTTCTGATTCATCGCTAGAGGCCCAAAAAACCTGTGGTGAGCTGCCCTGTTCAACGCCACGCTCACGCACACACACAGAGCTATGTTTTGCCCAGAGTGACTCACTGTGAATACAGATGCAGGTGAAAAGCCAGCTTCTGTGGTAGTTGGGTCAGCCAGCTCCATGGTTGCCTACAGGTAGCCTGCTGGCATCGGGGATCAAACCCGGAACCTTTACCTACTGGGAATCAAACACCCAAGTCGGTATGCTATCCCTACTGCATACGAAACATAAACTATACCTTAACAGAACTTCTTACTCTGTCAAGTTCCTCTGGAGGGCAGATCTGAACTAGGACGGTGGGGATCCAGATTGTTGTCAGATTTCCTCTCTGATCTGTTGGTTATTCCGTTATTCAACCAGTTCTTTCACGGTCAACACTTTGATCTCACCTGGATAGTGTACAGAGAATCTTCCGCTCATACGGTTCCTTTTGAACTTTGGCCCATTTTTCATTCCCCTGTTCTCCCCATCTCATCCCTTCATCGTCTCCTCCTGCTCGTATCCCCCTTCTTGTCGTCCCCTGCTGTCCTCTCATTTGTTCTCCATCACTGCTCATTTTATCCCCCACCGTCCTCCCTGTTTTGTCTCATGCTCCTCCCCTTCTCCTCCTTTACTCTGTCCTCCTCCTCTCCTCCCTCTCCTCCTCCCCTCCCTCTCTCCCTTCCTCCTCCTCCTACCCTCTTCCTCTACCCGCTTCTTCTCCTCTTCCCCTTGCCTCTCCTCCTCTTCCTCCCCCTGACATTCCTCTGCGTCCCTCCTCCTCCTCTTCCCCCCCTCCTCCTCCTCCCCCTCCCCTCCTCCTCCCCCAGGGGGTTTCTCTGAGACCTACGCGGCGCTGTGTGACTACAACGGGATCGGCTGCAAGGAGGAGGTGCAGTGGGTGAGCCACGCATCCCACAACGCCTCCTTACTCCTCTAATCTAGAAGACGCCTCATTTAGGGGTTTTATCAAGGGTGTGGTTGGAGCACAGCCCTTTTACCCTGATCAATCAGCCTTTTGATCTGTGTTGTGATTCTCATCTGTCCGCCCTATGTATCTTAAGTGCTTCTTTAATATATTCCGTGCTCCCTCTGCGCTCACTGTGTGTTTGTCTGTTTATTCCTCCACCCAGGATGTCGACACAATCTACCACTCTCAGGACAACCGAGAGTTCAACCTGTTGGATTTCAGCCACCTCGACAGCCGGTAACTCTTTCATGCAGACTCACACGTGCTTTGTTTTCAATTTGCCATTTTGATGTCATTGATGACGGTTTCTGATACACGGAAATGGGCTTATAAAACGTTCAACTGCCCCGGAAACGAGAAAGAAATGCGGGGAAATCATTATGTTTTTTGTTTTTTTACCTCGACATGCCATTCTCTTTCCACAATGATTTGCTAACTTTATCCATCCCTCACAGTTAGTTCCTATTAGCAGCTAGCAGGAGCCTGCTAGCGGAGCTAATTGAGCTATAAAGCATCACTGTCCTTGTCGCTAATCAACGCTACAACAAAACTGTGTCTGGGTTAACATCGTTAGCCAAATAAACGACTTGACGCGAATCCCGGTGTCAATGGACAAGGCAGACCTTTTGAAAACACATAAAGGAATAAATGAATTTGTAAACAGCACTGAGGCAGAGCTGACCTTCTGTATTTTTATCCCGGGAGAAAGGTAATTGGCCTATCAGTTTTTCATCATTTTAAAATATGGTGTTGTGTATTTGATCAGTATTTGATCCTGAAAGTAATAACTCCGACACCAGTGCCAAACTTTTCAAGTGTTACAAAGACGGAAAAATAAATGTCACTCACCGGTGCCATCGGAGGACATTTGAATCTGTCGGTTCATGTTGGAGGCCCTGCACAAATTCAGATTATTATCTACGCTAACATTAAGGCCCCTGTCGGGATCAATTTCCACTGATGCAATACAACCCATAAAACCCCCATTGTCTGCTCTCGGATGACCTATTATGAATACAACACTATCATTAACTATGAAATATATGACAAATATTATAAAATGTACAATTATTAAAAAAATGCTAAGATTCATAACCTATATTAATAAACTGATTCGTCTTCCTACCTCTACTATCATTCATGACAACGTGAGCGTCTTCATGCTCACTGCTTTAGGCCTCTGTGAAGGCCGGGGACTCGGGTAGTTCTCCCCCCAGCGTCCTCTGAACTGATGCTGACAGCCAGTCCCGGCTGATACGGCCTGTCAGCTGTCAGTCGTCTTTATCCCACGCTTTCATGCTCACTTTCCTTTCTCCTGGTGGATTTCCCACACTGTTACATAACCACACACACAGACGCACACACTTGTGCAAACACACACAGGGTACCTTTTTACCTACATACTTATCCATCTCCTCAATTCTCATTTGTGTTACTGTCTCCGTTTCCTCCCCCATATGCTCAATGCCTGTGCCTCCACCCTTCTCTGTCGTATTAGTGTCTAGTCAGGGCTTTGTTTACACATGAGCAGGCTTGTCTCCGCCCCATCAGAGGAGGCAGAAACTCAGCTCCATGTCCCCATAGCGGCTCCACACCCGATTCTCCACTTGGCTGCCGGCGGAGCCTTTCATAGAAACGTCCCGCTGCACTTCCTCTGTCGCCCGAGGTTGCACCAGGAAGTGGGGGTGTGTTCTATTGTCTCTGCGTCAGGGGAGGCAGAGTCTAGACATGTTGGGGTGGGAGGTTTGAGATGAGCATACTTTTTGTTTTTGGAGTGTTGGAAGTTCAGCTGAGTGGAACTGTGGTTACATTGATTCCAGCGTTCACGCAACATGAACAGCTTCGGGGTTTGAACCCTCACCCTGGCAGCGGCGAGTCAATCTCCCTAGCCACTAACCTGTCGGTGCTTGAAAGTTGTGGTGTTTGATCCCCCCCATGGTTTAAGAAGGTGCCCTGACCCTAATGGGCTCCTTAATAAGCCTTATCTGCTCATTAATCATGTTATTATAATCGCTTTGAGCAATTTGCTTCATAATGGCTATGTAGGAGTGGGCCAGCGTACTCCCCTTGTCCTTAAAGTGCAGGCCTTACAAGGCCTTCTCTTCATACCCCTGTTCTTTCGTTCCTAGCGCAGCGTTTGCCCCGCGGCTACAAACCGCAATGTCAGCTCTTATCCGTTGCCGTGACGACCTCAGCCGGATCAACGCACCATTTTGTTTTCTTGATGCATGCGCACATTCAGCCCTGGCTCACCTGCCTAGCATGCGTGCACACACACACACACACAACCGGGCAGGCACGCACGCACACGCGCACGCATGCGCGCGCGGCTGACCTTTACCGACTAAGGCCTGACATTTGGGTCTTTTTGAATATTATCGGAACCTGACGGAAATGTCACGTTTGGATGAATACATCACTTCATATTTTCTTGCGGGCTAAACAGACCATAATATTGGTATGGATTAGACATTATTGATTTTGTTTTCTGATTGACTTGCTGCCAGCATGGTTAAATACTTAAAAGCATCTATTTCTGTATCGGTGTTCAAAAGGCTGCCGAAGCAGATTTTATGTGGATATATATATATATATATATATATCAGGGGGAACAAAGATGTGTTTGTTGTTCTGCTCTTCACCTCATCCACCTGCCAGCTAAAAGTCCCGGGATGTCAAAACAAACGCACCTATTCGGGAGCTTTAGTGTCAACAAAATGTTTTGACGAGATGAATGGAAGAGGAGAAGGGTTTTAATTACACGTTGTGTTCTTAAGATGAGGGGGAGGAGGGATGGAGGAAGGCGCCGCAGGGAACCGTGTTGTAGACGGAGCGTTGGCCTCCGTGTGAACCACCAGCGCCCGGGAGCCCGCGCCGCTGACGAGCCTCCCCACACCTCTGCCTCCACTCAGCCGTTCCTTACGTTGCCAGCCTCTCTGTGCCTCTCTCGCTTTGTCTCTTTCTCTCGTTCCCTGTCACTCACACTCTCTCGTTCCGGTGCTTTCTTTGGCTCTGTGTGTATGTCTCTGGCTCTCTGTCGTTCTCACTCTTGCTCGTTCTCTCTCTCGCTCTCTGTCTGTCTCTGTCTCTCTCTCTGTCAATCTTTGTGATTATCCCTGTGCATCTCTCTTTCTGTCTTCTCCTCTTTTTCTCTTTCTGTTTCTCCCCGTCTGTATGCCTGTCTCTCTTCTAATTTCTGTTTATCTTGGTCTTCACTTCTGTCTTCTATTGGTCTTCCTCTTTCCTTTTGTTTCTCTCTGTGACCCTCTCTCTTGCTCTTTCAGTCTCATGTAGCCACTAGCATCATCATCACTGTTCTTCCTTGTATTTTGGGTTTTATTTATTCTTGACTCCGACTGCTGCAGTTGATCTCTCCTGTGTGATCACACCCCCCCCCCCCCTCCCCCTCCAAACCGGTCCCTTACCCTGACGACCCACTTTCCTCTTCCGTCTCTGATGTGCCCAAATGGCCCCCGCTGTGTGTGTGTGTGTGTGTGTGTGTGTGTGTGTGTGTGTGTGTGTGTGTGTGTGTGTGTGTGTGTGTGTGTGTGTGTGTGTGTGTGTGTGTGTGTGTGTGTGTGTGTGTGTGTGTGTGTGTGTGTGTGTGTGTGTCCCTCCCTCCCTCCCTCCCTCCCTCCCTGTCCCGAGCAGCAGAGTAAGTAAGCCTGTGATTTTGTGTGTGTGTGTGTGTCCCTAGCAGCAGAGTGAGTAAGCCTGTGTGTTTGTGTGTGTGTTACTTGTTGTTTCCGGTGTGTGGGGAGAGGAGTAGGTTTGGGAGAAGTAGCGTTATGCTTGAGTGTTTTTTAGCTTTAAGAACTCTGCAGACAGCTGGTTTACACACAAACAGACACATACAAAAACGCACGCACACACACAGTGCCTGCCTCTTCTTTAGACGTCCCCGGTGTGGCTGCCTGCCTCTTCTTTAGACGTCCCCGGTGTGGCTGCCTGCCTCTTTTGGTATTGGCGACACATCTTCCATTACCCCCTCCCCCCTCGGCCCCCTCCACCTGAGTCACGCTCCAGACGTCAGGTGGTCTCTGGATATTTAAAGGACCTGTCACTGGGTCGACTCCTTTGAGGGGGCTGGAAAAGGGTTGGTGTGTTTTCACTGGGACCAGATGCTTCCAATGGAAGTGTGTGCGTTTGTCTGTCTCCCTTGTCACATGCTCACTCGCTCACTCTCTCACTCGCACACACGCGTGCCCCATTGCCAGAGGTCAAATGCATGATCTGCTGTCGAAACCCAAACCTTGTTGATGATGAATGCATCATGACAAGTGCAAAGAGCCACTCTAGCGCACACACAGACACGCACGCACACCATGCGTTTGGGAAGGAGTGCTGTGGTTGTTCTGGCTTAAAGGAATGGGGCCTGCAGCCATCTTACTCTGAGATTTAAAGTCCTGCCCTCTTTGTGTAAAGCACAGACAGACAGACAGACAGACAGACAGACAGACAGACAGACAGACAGACAGACAGACAGACAGACAGACAGACAGACAGACAGACAGACAGACAGACAGACAGACAGACAGACAGACAGACAGACAGACAGACAGACAGACAGACAGACAGACAGACAGACAGACAGACAGACAGACAGACAGACAGACAGACAGACAGACAGACAGACAGACAGACAGACAGACAGACAGACAGACAGACAGACAGACAGACAGACAGACAGACAGACAGACAGGCATCCCTTCTTTTTCCTCTTTCCATTCCTCGCCTGACTTTATCTCTGTACTCTTGTGAACCTCCCCTTCGTCCGTCCCCCGGCTTGCTCTCCGCCCCCCTCTTCCTCTTCCTCTTCCTCTTCCACTTGTCAAGTGGTGTATGGAAGTGTTTCAGGTGGACAATTGAGACGCATAGCACACGTACGCGCACGCACGCGCGTATACATTCACACACACGCGTATACATTCACACACACGCGTATACATTCACACACACGCGTATACATTCACACACACGCGTATACATTCACACACACGCGTATACATTCACACACACGCGTATACATTCACACACACGCGTATACATTCACACACACGCGTATACATTCACACACGCGCGTATACATTCACACACACTCTGTCATTTTATGTATCCTTCCATCTCCTCCCTCCCTCCTATCCCTCCATTTTCCTTCCATCTCGTCCGTTGTTTTACTTCTCTCTTCCTAAGCTCTTCCTCTATTCTCTCCTTTCCTCTTGCCCTGTCTCACTCTCTCCCGCTCAATATTCTCTCTCATCTTCTCCTCGCTTTCTAGTCTCTGGTTCCTCCCTCACAACTTTCCACTCCATTTTCATTTGTCTCTCTCCCTCACAGACAACAACACGCGCACAAACAATTATGCACAGGCAGTGGGCCAGTTGGCGTGCGTGTGCGTGTGTGTGTTTACACCAGGGGTCCGTACTCAGAATCTCAACGTGTTCGTATTGGGTAAACAACGACCCCATCCATCGACCGCCCTCTCCATCTCTGTCCTGCCTCTCTCCCTCCTTTTTCCCTCTTGATGAACCCACCCCTCCATCCCCTTGCCCCCAACCCTCTCTCCCCTCCACCCCCTACTCTCCCTCCCACTCCTTAACCTACACCCCCCATCTTCCATTCCATCCCTCCTTTCCACCCTCTGCTCCCTCCCATCTCTACCCGTTTCTCCGCCATCTCCCCCCTCCAATCTCTCGCCCTCCATCTTCTCCTTCCGCCCCGTCTCCGTCCTCTCCCTATCTTCCCTCCATCCCTCCTCTATCTCCTTCCTCCACCACGTTCTCCCCCCTCTTTCTCCCCCACCATCTTCCCCCTGCAGCAAATCCCTCAACCTCCCCGCTCCCCCCGCTCCCCATCTCCGCCCTCTGCCCAGCCCCCAGCAGGGAGCCACATCAGTCACATGATCAGAAGGGTGTCCCGGTGCGCTGTGCTCCCATCCCCCCCTCTGTCAGGATGATGAACTGCCGTTGGCCGGGGGAGGGGCTAGGGAGAAAGAAGTTTCGCCGTAATGTAAATTTATGGATCAATGACATCGAAATGGCCTGCAGCAGATGAGCTCTGCTAATTCAAGGGTTTTCCTTTATCTAACTGTGTGTGTGTGTGTGTGTGTGTGTGTGTGTGTGTGTGTGTGTGTGTGTGTGTGTGTGTGTGTGTGTGTGTGTGTGTGTGTGTGTGTGTGTGTGTGTTCCAGGGACTTGGCGGTGATTGTGGCGTCCATGGCGTACAACACGTGGTTCACCAAACTCCACTGCAAGGACATGCGCCTGGTAACCATCTCTATAGTAACCGTATCCATCCCCTGGTAACCATCTCTATAGTAACCGTATCCATCCCCTGGTAACCATCTCTATAGTAACCATCTCTAAAGTGATTGCCCCTAGTAACTATATTGATACAAACCATACCCATCCTCTAGTAATCATCTATATTGTAACGAGACTCCAATAACCATCTCTATGCAAACCAACCCATTCCCTAGTAACCTTATCGATAGTAACTGTAACCATCTATATTGTAACTAGCCTCTAGTACCCATCTCTGTAGTATCCATAACTATTCCCCTAGTAAGTATCTCCATCCCATAGGTACTATCGCTATAGATGGTTACAAATGTCACCTTCTTTAATCTGCTATATCGAGTTCCTCGTAACACTATCTCCAGTGCCTCGGAGAAGCTCTCTAGTGTGCTATATTAATTTTTGGGAAACGACAGCAGTGGCAGTGGGCGGACGTAGCTTCATCATAATCATACAGCGCATGCATAATAGATGCAAAGGAGGAGAAGACGAAAAGTCTCCTGTAACTCTAGACGCTGTATAATTATTATTATTATTATTATTATTATTATTATTATTATTATTATTATTATTATTATTATTATCACAAGGCAGGAACTACAAAGATAAAGCCGCACACTAGCATCAACATGTGCCGTATCTCTTCAGACGTACCAGAGTGCCATTGAAGTTCCCTGACCAAAGTTTTCCGCTGATAACCCTGATTTGTTATTCTTTGGATTCTTCTCCGTCTCCTCGCACTCTAAGCGTGTCGGCCAGATTAAAATCCTGTTCTTTGGTTGTAGCCGCGGCCGTGATTTTGGCTGATTTCATGAAATATTCATACGAGAAACAACAGCCACCCCAAGAATGCGTTGAGAGTCTTTCCATGAATCAAACGGAATGGATCCGGACTCGCCAGCCGGTTGGGCGTCAGGCTGTTGTCTTTCTACTGGCGTTATTAGAACCCGTCTGAGACCACGTGTTTATCTCTGTACCAGAGGAGCCCAGAGCTCTTGCTTCAGCGTTAGAGAGCAGCTCGTGTTGCTGCGGAAAACTGCTTGAAAAGCCCCAAAAATGTGTAACTTTGTAGAAGGATAAGACTATTATTACATTACGTAAGCCCCATTTTGCTGTGATCAGACAGAGGGAGGCCCCCCAAGAGACCAGGGTTGTTTTCAGGAAAAATCAAACCTTAAAAACATTTTTTTTGTGATGTAACTTCCCAGCCAAAACATTGTTTAGATTTATTCCTGCAGATAAAAAACATATTCACTACATAACTACTTACTGACGATGACAATGGTAAAAGTTCTGGCCAGCTAGTCGCCCTAGCTTCACCACTGTTGACATATGACTCGCCACTGCTGCTGTTCTCAGGGTGCCAGCCGTAAAGTGCTTTGGATAAAATATAAGCAAATGGTAATAGTGACTTCATTTACATTCGTAGTGATTCCTTAAGCACACTTTTTATCCAAAATGAGTTTCTTCCAAGTGAGGCTAAGAGCAATCAAAAGCAAGCAATCAAATTCGGAGGAGCTACAGAAAGAAAGGTTATAGTGCTGCGTTACCCAGTTTTAATGACGACTGGAGCGCGTACAGAGCAGCATAGAAATCTGAAATACAAGGTGTCATGGTTCCTTTATTCAGTGCTTACTCTTCCTAACTTGACAGATAATACACTAGGGATCAGCGATCCTCAATTCAGTCAAATACATTTTTAATTGACCCCGATTTCAAATTAAATCACATAAAAAATCAAGTAAAATATTCTGTAGTTATTATTTGTGAGTTAAGACAGAGAGTAGAGAAGAGTGGAAGAGTTTGTTTTTTTCCCTGGTTTTCTCCGGTACTTACAAGTGTTGCATTTCACGCAGCTTTGATTGATAAGCAAGATGAATTCTCAGAACCAATCAGGGAAGAGATGACCTGATTGGACAGAAATAACTTGAGAGCTCTCTAAAATCTAAAATGGCTGATACAGAGATGGGCTAAGTCAACATCACACAACTATCCTCACATCACATTTCTGTCATTAATGGTGGATGAACGCCAAGGCCATTTCCCCTCAAATACTTTTTACATTCCATCTTTTAAACGGACACTGTGTAAAAATTACTCGAATCTAGTGGTACAATTGTATATTGCATTCAAACTTATAGTGTTCGCTTGTTCAAAAACTACGGTGGGCAGTATGTGCCAAGAAGCTGTGTCATGACATCCAATACTACCTCATCGAGTCATTCGAGTGATGATGAGGTTCGTTTTTTCAAACAAATTTCAAACTGCATTTAATCATTAGTGTAAGCTAATGATGTATGAGTAATTATTCCTCGAGCAAGATAGTGAATTATTTCAGTCATCATTCACGCTGGCTCAGAGTGAAAACGCGTTTGCATTTCCTGTAGTACGTAGTGCCTTTTGTCCCTGTCGGCAGTTCATAGACCGGAAGAACATGGAAGCCTCCATGAAGCTTACCCATCCTATGTAACTACATATTAATTATTCTTCACTCAGGAGGATAAGTGACATTTTTGGCAGAGATAATTTTACACCAATGAGGACTTATTTATGAATGAATACGTTGATTTGAGGTAATAAATGACTTAAAGTATTACAGTGTCGCTTTAAGTTTCTGTTCCTTCGATCCAACGGTTTGGAGTCGATCCCAATGAAGACATTTTTTAAGAATCGATTCTTGAGGAAAATTCGAGACCTGGGGAAATGGAAGGGAGTCACTCCATCCCTGTGACGAGCTGCTTTAACCACCTGGAGCTATGCAGTCAGCCAGGGGCCTGGCTGGGGGGCGCTGGCGGGAGAGAGGGGCACGGCGGACCTCTGCCCCTGAATCAGCCTCTCTTCCTGGGTGTGTTCGTCAGGGCTCGGAGGTGGTGGACCAGGTGCTCCACACCGTCAGCAAGTCCAACAGCCTGGAGGAGCTGACGCTGGAGAACGCCGGCCTCAAGTCGTGAGTCTAGCTCTCTTTGTCTCTATTTATCTTCTTTGTCTCTGTCTCGCTGTCTGTCTCCCTCTGGCTCTCTCTTCCATCCCACCCAAAATGTGCATCTTCTTACTCTTCATCCTTCTCTCTCTGGTTCTTTGCATGCTCCCCTCTGCCAAAAGTCTGCTGTCCTCCTCCTCTTGTTTCCCTCCTCCTTTCCTTCTCACACATCTTCCTTCCTTGCTCCTCCTCTAACTTTACGCCCACGTTCCTTGTCATACCAAACAAGCACGCACAAGGCCCACGCCTCCTTTGCTTCTTTTTGCTACTTTTGTCCCTTCCGCTTCTGCCTGTTGGTGCTTGTATACCCTCCTGCCCCCCTTTTGTGGAACCAACCCCCCCCCCCCCCCCCCCCCCTCGAGCCGCCCTGTTTGCTTCTTGAAACATCTCCGCATCGTGCCCTCGTGACACTGATGTGGAAGCTCCTCAACAGCACGTTCCTGAGGTTCCAAGCTAGCTGCTCCTAGAACCAAAACATGCAGAACCAAAGTCCCAATTCAATAAGGCTCTAAATGAATCAGCCCACCTCCGGGCATAGCGAATTAGCATAAAGATTAAGCTGCTTTTGGGACGTGTCGGATCGTCGGAGCTCCAACAGGGGTTGCAGTGCGGCAGAGCCCCGGCTGCATTGAGGAGGGTTTGATGGCTGGCACGTCTTCTCAGAGGCCGGGTGATTTATTCTGAGGGTTGGGATGTCTCCACAGGGACTTCCCCCAGAAGATGGCCTCCGCACTGTCGGAAAACCCGTCGTCCGTGATCCACTCCCTCAACCTGTCACATAACACACTGGACAACCAAGGTACACACACACACACACACACACACACACACACACACACACACACACACACACACACACACACACACACACACACACACACACACACACACACACACACACACACACACACACACACACACACACACACACACACACACACACACACACACACACACACAGGACTCTGAGAGCACTCTCTGGCTCGCTCACACTCTCTGGCATGCGCTCACTTTCTCTCTCGGTCACTCTCTTTAGTTCACTCTCCTGTTTTTTGGCTGTCTCAAGCTCAGTGTTTCTTTCTCTCTGGCCCTCTTGCACAGTCTATCTCCCAATCTCTCTCTGTGTTTACATCTGAGCTCGGACGTCCCTGAGAGAGAGAGAGAGAGAGAGAGAGGGAGAGAGGCAGAAAGGGGGAGAGGGAGAGAGAGACTCTCTCTGTGCCTGCAGCAGGTTTATTCATTTACTATGTAATCCTACTCAACTCGGTGTTTCTGCAGAAACACCGTCGTAGCCCGTCTGTCTCCGTCTGCTCTCAGTCTGTCCTCACTTCTGCTACACTTCATTGACGGCAGCGCCTTCCCTCCCTCCACCCCATCATTAGATTTTAAGTTTGTATTTTTATACCTCATTTCTATTTGCTCCTTCACACGTTGCCGATCGAGCCAAGATTGCTTCTGTTGGTTTTAACACTTTTATTGCTTCATTTTATCATGGCTGTGTTTGTCCTTGAGAGCTCTGTCTGAAGAGGGACAGTCTAGTGCTCATGATGATGGCTTTAGTGACAGCTAAAAGGTACTGGGTTTAATCCCCTCGTATCCGCAGTCCACCCTAAAGCCTCCTTGAGCAAGTGACCCAAAGCCCGGCCTGCTCCTTAATGACCATCTCAGAGAAACGTTGCTTGTAGTAGCTTTGGGGAAGTATCCTCTGATGCAGATGTTTGGACCAGCCGGCAGCCTTGCCACTAATTTAACATTCAGACACAGCCACACAAAATGTGCTAATGTATGTCTGTGCCAATGTACACACAATCTTTCTCGTACTTTGTGAGCTATGGTTAGTAGCCTTCTCCTTCACTAAGCATTGGCCGGGGGTGACCTTGTGCATCATACGGCTCATTTGAGGACTCTGGCAACACTCCATCTCTCGCTGTCTCTTTCTCTTGCTCTGTCGCTCTCTTTGTCGCTCTCTCTCGCTCTCCCCCTCTCATCATCTCTGGCTCTCCCTCTCTCATTGTCTCTCATTGTCTCTCGTTCTATCGTTCTCTCTCTCTCTCTCGTTCTCTCGTTCTCTCGTTCTCTCTCTCGTTCTCTCGTTCTCTCTCGTTCTCTCGTTCTCTCTCGTTCTCTCTCTCTCTCGTTCTCTCGTTCTCTCGTTCTCTCTCTCTCTCTCTCTCTCTCTCATTCTCTCTCTCTCATTCTCTCTCACTCTCCAGGTGTGTCCAACCTCATCCTGCAGGTGTGTCGTCTCAACAAGGGTCTGCGCCTCCTCAACCTCTCCAAGACCTCGCTCAGCTCCAAGGGTAGGCATGTGTAGGGACACACACTCATGCACACACATACATATATATGTGTATATACATATAGATATAAAAAGTGAGGCCCGATTGGCTGTTTCATAGTCATGATGTATTAATCATGTTGATATGAGCGCTGTGTTTACCTTCGTGCTGGAAGACGCTGGGGCTGCATGGTGAAACACAATCTGTGGAGAAACGGGACTCATGGACAAGGCTAGAGACCCGCACTGTCGCCTCTCTTCCCCAGCGCATATGCTCTTATCAGTCTCTCCACATTTCCCTGCATCTCACTCTTAATTTGACCGTCCGCTATCTTTGTCTTATCGCTCTCCATCCCTTTCAATCTCTTATCAGGCTCTGACCGTCTCTCACGCATCCTCATTCTATCTCTCTCCATTCATCTGTTTCATCCCTCTCCATCCCTTTCAATCTCTCTCTCTCTATCTCTCATCTCCCATCTCTCTTTTCATCCCTCACATTCTCTCTCTCAGTCCCTCTCTCGGCACCCCTCAATCTCTCTCTCCCTCAGCACCCCTCTCCCTCCACCCTGGCCTTCTTTACTCTAGATCAGCTAAGCAGGTTATTATTTATGTATGCTCTGAGCTCGGTATGGTCAGCCAGGGCGCTGGGCTCGTTTATCGGCCTGCTATACTGAGAGCCTATCAGGGGCCCCGGGTTCAGTGTCCTACTTCTGCTCTTTGCCTCACCCCGAGGCCCGATCGGCCTGCAGCCGGACATTACTGCACACTCTGGTGGATCCCAGTTCTCTCGCTCTCTCGCTCTCTCGCTCTCTCGCTCTCTCTCTCCCTGAAAGGCGGTTGCCTGACGCGGTGGTTGGAGCGTATTAAGGGTGCTGGGTGAGGCTGTGGTCGGTGACCTTGGGGTGCTGAAAGGACGCTGATGACTTTGCAGTAGCTAGGCTTGTTTTACTCTTTTTTTTTATATGTTGAATATTTATAGACGCCACGCCCCCCCCCAACCCCTCCCACCTCGCCCATCTAGATCTACATACGTATGCATCCAATGACACAAGGGAGGCTACCTTCTCTCTCTCCCCCACTCTGTTTCTCGGTCTCTGTCTCAGTGTTTGTGTGTGTCTCACTTGACAGACAGATGGACGGACAAGCAGGCAGATACACACACACACACACACACACACACACACACACACACACACACACACACACACACACACAGTGTAGTTTCCTCGCGGTGGAGTCGTCTGTCATTACGGAGCGACGGTGGAGTCGGTACCTGCAGCCCCGCTAGTGTATGGATACGGATTAGAATGGCCCCGACCTCCCCATCACTCATCCCGCTCGCTGGCTCCACTTCCTGCTAATCGCTCCAAATTGGGGATGATGGGTTTAGAACCTCGCCGGCCAGCCCCCCGGGGGGGAGGGCGTGGGGGGGGAGGAGAGGATGTGAGGGGGTGCAGAGGATGAGTTGAGGCGAGGACACGCAAGTGTAGGGATGGGAGTGTGGGCGTGACGAGGAGAAGGGAGGGGGGGGAAGAGCGTGAGGGGAGCTGATGACGGCACAGTGCGGAAGGGGAGGGGAGAGTGGGCGTGGAGGGAGGGAGGGAGGGAGGGAGAGTGGGGAGAGGGGGGTGCTGTGTGGAAGGGTAGGAAGAGAACTACAAGCGTGACGGGAGAGGGAATGTTGGTTTGGGGGGTGTGGCATGACACAGATACCGTTACGTCAAAACCCCCCCCCGGGCGTTTGGAGCAGAAACGTTTTGGTCCACAGTCCTTACCCCCGCCACTCGTGTGTTGGTGACTGTGTGTTTATTCTTATTTTTAGTTCGCCCCATATTTGCTCCTCAGCAGGCGATGCCCACGGAGGGGTTTAATGAGCAGCCCAGGCCTCCCCGTGGGGGGTCTGTCGGGATCCGCTCCGGGGCCAGGACTTTGTGTTGGGTTTCAGGGAAACGGAGGCTCCATCTCCTCTCAAGTGGTTCAGATGCCGTTGTCTTTGACTCTTTCCACCAGCGCTGTTTATAACTAGTTTGTAACCAAAAGCGGGACACGCAAAATAAATATGGCCTACTAACTCGTACTCTTCCTAAACATTTCCTACATCCTCTTCCTCGTTGACTGTAATACTTATGATAATGACATCCTATTAATGAGCTTCATTAAAGGCAATGTCAACTGTTGATGATCTGGGCTAAGCCCAAGCTGTAGACTGGCTCTGCGGGCATACAATGGTGGGCAGACTGGCTCACCATTGCACAGCTATTGCACAAACGCACCCCAAGTGTGTATCAATGATGTCATGCTGGTCCACCAGACTTTATTTTACTCTCGTACACTAGTATATTGTAAATAAGAAAAGTACAGGGAAGGAACTAATTTAGAAATTGAGGGATTGCATTTATGTGCCCTACTGCCAATAAAGTCTGTCTATCTCTCTCTGTCTCTGTCTCCCTCCCCCCCAGGTGTGGTGTCTCTGTCCCAGGCGCTGTGCTCGAGTGATGACTACTCCAACTCCCTGATCCACCTGGACCTCAGCCGGAACCCTGGGGTGCTCTCTGGAGACGACGCCACTGTGAGACACCCACAATCACGCAGGCACACAGGCACACATTGTCGGACACACACACTGGGAGCATGGACGCGCATGTGACACACGAATTGACTCAGATACACACACTCGCTCTCTGATTCCCTCACTGTATGCACAGTCTCACTCTTCTAAACATACTTACTCATGCATGCAGGGTAATACACACTCGCTCACACTTTCGCAGGCAGGCATGCATGCATTCTCATTCACACAAACACACACATGCTCTGCCATGTTTACAAACCCCTTTTTAAAACTGCAACATTGAATTCAAACCTCAAACTGTGTATGTGTGACGTACTTCTCTTCTCCTGGATGCAGAACCTGTACCTTTTCCTGGCCCAGCCCAACTGCCTGGTCCATCTCGACCTCTCCGGGACCGACTGCACTGTGGACTTGGTGAGTTCCAATTGCTCACGTTCTTCCCTATATCCAGGTGTGACTGCTTCTGGGGACCGCCTGCTATAATCTAGGAATCACCATTCCAGACCATGAAGACACTGTGACCAAAGATAAGATATTCTTATGATCTCAGATGGTCACAGCCGAAAATACAAGACACCTAAATAATGTTTTGCTGCAGAAAGTGCTATAAGTTAACTAGCTTAATAGTTAACATCGTAGCTGGTTCAGATGGTTAGTTGAAAGCATATGCTACATTATTGAAACCATATATTTTTTAACCGTTGTACACAAACAAGTGTCCTGTTTTGGATCATGTCGTACATGTTGGGAGACTCGGAGACTGTTTAATATTCTGAACAGACGGAACCCATTTCCCCCCCACTAGGGCGCAGACCTCCGGTTTACTGGTGAATATTTTTAGCGCGGTGTTGCGTCGTTTGACAGTTTGGCGGTGTGACTGTGTGAGGGTGCAAAGACGCATCAGCGGGCGTTCAAACAGCGGGGGCGCGTTCCAACTGTCACCATGTAGCGAATCCCCCTCACTTCCTTAATCTCCAGCTGTTGTCCTCGATCGACATCTTACCAACTGGTCCGGTCTGTAGTGAGAGACCAGATGTGGCCTAATGGTCCCGGCGAAGCGGCCCCCGTACTGAGCATACATCGATGCATCCTGCGCAGAAAGGGCTTCAGAGTTTCGCACCCAAACAACATAATCCAAAGAACAAGAATGCTTGATTAATTTCCATGCTGCTTGACCACTTACAGATACTCTTTCTCCTCAAAGGTTAAGTGGACAAACCGTTTTGGTACGCACCCAATGTCATGCTAGGCTTTTTTTCCTCCTCCTCCTCCGATGGTGCAAGCAGTTGACGTCTGAACAACACCGGTCCCCTCTGGTCACTAGGTGGCTGGCGGTGTTAATGGCTTCTCCCTTAAATTGACTTCAAGTGACATATTGGTGTCACCCGCTGTCATGTGTGGCGCAACTGGTTGAGCATGACATCGTCAGTGGTTCGATAGTGGATCGAAGCAATATCCCTTTTGGATAAAAGGTTGAGTCCCCCACATTTCATCGTTTATATTTACCCTGAATATGGGTTTGTTTTCTGATGCGGCAAAGCCATGATGCAATGGCTCCGTTTCTTTCAACAGGGGCAACAATAGAAGGGAACCAATCAATTGTCACACTGTTAATGTGTCTAACGAAGCCTGCAGGGTTGTTTATGAAGCATTAACGTCAGGCTTATGAATGGTTAAACACTGACAGGGTGGCCGTTAGCTTGACTACATTCCATTTAATAGTGAAAGGGGAATCAAATCCTCCCATTGACGGTAATCATATTGATCGCTTTGTTGTCGTTCTGCACGCACATGAATCCACACCAGTAAAGGCACGTTAAACCGCTTTTGTGCTGATGAATGCTGCTTCCTAACGCTGACTGGTGCACCGTTATGTCACTACATCACGTTGCCGGGCAGCAACACAGCAGCGTTCACCATGGATACCGTTACCGGGGGCTGCTTCAAACACGCGGGGTGTCAGTGGAAATCCTGAATTGGTTATTAATAGCTTTGATGTATGGAGGAAGCATGCTGGAGGTCTCCTGGGGAGAGGGAAAGGGGTGATGGAAAATAGGGCAGGATAGACTTGTGGTACTGGGTTCGATTCCCAGCGTCCCCAGCTGACCTGTAGGCCTCCTAGAGGTAATGCAAAAACATCAACGAGTTGTCAATCGATTTGTTATCATGACCCTCATCAAACCAGTGGCTCGGTAGTACCACTGTGAGGGGAACTTCAGAAGTAATTCTTGCAATTGAATATCAGGAAGTTGGTACACTCCGTTTTGGACTAAAACTGCCTTAGGCTAATAGACGATGACTCACCGCTTCACAGCGGAGTTGCAGGTGAGCAAAGTTCACCTGCAACTTTTATTGATCCTCAGATTTTGTGCATTCCTCAGATGGTAATTTTGGATGAATGGCATGGCGGAATACAAATACTTTGCTTGTGTATGCACATGACACCGAGTAAAAAGACTTCAATGGGGAGTTCAAATGTTCTAGATAAAAGTTTAGCCTCAATGGCTAAAAATAAGCTCATTGTTTCCATGGCAATTGGCGCAGCAACACGGTTACACTGACTATTATGACGAATAGTATTTATTGTCACCACTATTTAAAGTGTCCTTCTCTGGGAATCAATTAAACCTGGCGGTGTAATTGGCATCCGCCCCCTGATACTACTGATCATTTACAGATAAAGGAGAGAAGAAAAGAGCAGGCGTGAAAAGAAAAAACACAAACACAAAATAAGTAGCATGAAACATTAGCCACTTTGCGGAGTCTCTGAGCTAACTGGCTTGATCCCCACGCGCGGCTGATGGGGGATTACGGCGAGCGTCTATTGTACCCACGCTATGTACGCGAGGCGGTAGACGGTTTCTTACACCAACTCCCTCCAGGGTCTCCCAGGCTCTGTGGCACATCCACTTCACTCGGAGGGAGAGGAGCCCTAAGAGGTGTGTGTCAGACGGCTTGTATAGCGGCCTGTTCTTTACCAGAATCCCCACTGCTCTTAATGTGCTGGAGGGGAGGGAATATCAGACGCTACAAATAAGAATGCTAGGGAACAACTCTCCCTGCAGCTAATGGCGGCTATGAATATTGTATGGGATATTTGATGAGTGTACACGGGCCTTTACATCTTTCATCTGCATGTTTAACCTTTGAGTATCTCCTCCCGCGGCTACAGGATATTTGGGCCTGTTTTTACGGACAGGGCCGAGAGTCGAAAGCGAGAGTGAGTGGTGTCATCGTGGAATAGCGTCGGGTCAGGACTTGAACCCGGAATGCTACAAGGTCGCATTGCCCAGCGGTCAGACCACGGAGCCGCTCAGAGGACCACCCATGAATTGTCAAAAGGGCGAGTGTTGATAGTTTAACGTCCTCTGTCGCTCCCCCCCCCCCCTCGCTCTGCCCGGGTGAGCCCGCCCTGCCAGCGCGTCACCCCTTTTGTTTCTCTCTCCAGCGGAGGGGCCCGGTGGGTTGAATTATTAATCAGGCTGTGTTTTCATCTGCCATGACATGACATGCTAAACGTTGCTGAATATGGATTAGTGGACTCTCCCATGATGGATTCCACCGCCGGGGAGAAACGATTTGTCTGCGAGGTTATCCCGGCGTGAGAGATGGGAGGATGGTTTTGGATGGCAGGAGATAAAGTGGGGCTATCCGTTGCGTTTTGTAATATTTGACCGGAATCCATTAATGTCGTACCAGGTTACACATTTAACCTTTTATATTAAAAGGAACGTGAAACCTGAAACTCCCGCTTTTTCCCCCCCCAGCTATTAGTGTTCCTGCCAATGTTAAGATCCAACACATCCATCCTGCTTTTAAGTGGACCAAAAGGGTATAACAACTGCATGGTCATGGTTTCATCGGGTTCCATTCCCGTCTCCGTTGTCATAAGACGGTAGAGCTTTGCCCTATCATTGATTCAAGATCCCAGACTTGAATGCCATTTCAACAAGTTGATTGGAATTCCCTATCCCCTACCTACACGCACACACGCACGCACAATATAATGGCTCAAATAGCATTTATCCTCCAGATTCTTTGGAGGCAGCATGCCTGATGTCAGCACGCCTCGTGTGAAATCACAGCGCTTGCCTCCATTTTATGGCCTCCGTTGGGACACCAGAAGTACTCGGGAGGTATTGGGATGTGTTCCTGGTGTTGTTGCTGCTAAAGACACATCCCTGCGGTTGAGAAATGGCACTTCAGAAGGTACGTGGTGTTCTGCACTCCGTTGCCACATTAAAGTGTTGTTTGAATGAATCACTGTTTTAAATAAAGGTGCACCAACACCACAGCTTTTGGAGCCAACTCCCAGCCCCGAAGAAATCAATGCGTCCAATTCTCTGTGTGAACCGCTTCAATTTTGTTTAAACCCTCTTTCGGCCCCGCAAGATGTTTGATTTAGAAGTTTAAAGGTTAGTTGAAAGTCTTCCAACCCCCCCCGATTTTAGTGTCGCCGCCGTGACATTTATAAAGAGAGGTCAGTGTGTTAAAGTGTGACATTTGCCAACGAATCGCGAGCACCCATCAGATTAAGCCGACGCAATAAATGACTCCTCTGAATTGTTAAAGCGCCAACGTTGACCCAGTGCACCTCAATAAGCCATCTCATATGAAATGAATGAACCGTCCCGGCCACACCCCTCAACCAGGCACGCCAGATGCTTTGGAACGCAGAACCATCTGTGAAGTCGTCCTTGGAAACTGTTTGGAAAGGGGTGGGCCCTTTCCTAAAATACTTGGCACATGATTGGCTGAACCATCTGTCTATCAGCATCCATCACGCATCATAGATCACGTCGCTCGATGATTGGCCCGCAGTACATAACTCGAAGCCTGGCAGGAATGATTGTGTGACAGTTTGGCGCACAGTTTGATCTTGAGAATCCAGATGCCTCACAAGGTAAACTACCTCCTCCCCCTCCCCTGAATCTCATTGAAGATGGCCTTCGCCAGAAGTCGGCCGGAAGTCCATTATGTTCTTAGTGAGCTGAGACCTGCTCACACGGGCTGTATGGTTTTCCCTCTAAGCGGCTTGATGGCCTCCACAAAGAGATATGAGGGGGGGGGGGGGGGCTCTGTGTGTGGTTCCTGGTGCCTAGCTCAAGGGCACATGGTACTAGCAATGGGTTTTAAAGCGGTGCCTGCTGACTGGAGCTTGAGGCCTCGGCCGGGGGGCATGGCTTGCCTTATAGCGCCCCCCTCCACCTCTAGGCTGAAGAAGATTTGCGCCTTAAGCTCAAATCCTTTTCAAGTCCTCGCTGCCCTTTTACTGCTGGTCCGGGAGGATGAAGAGGTGGGAGGGGGGTTGGTGTTTACTTGATAAGGCTATTTTGAGAATGATGTATTACGACTGATTCATGTAATTTGAGTAGCGTTGCCAAGTAAGAAGCTAATCCATCATATTACCCGTGTGGTTGTTCAATATCGCATTTGTGTTTGAAGAAATTGATGCCGTAATCTTTTCACTAATGTATGAGAGCCAAAGTAAATGTGGAAACTCGACGCTCGCTCTCTCTCGCTCTTGCTCTCTCGCTCCCTCTCTAGTTCAAAGGCCTTTGTTGGCATGGGAACCTACATTGCCGGAGCATGTAGAAATTTAAAACTCAACATAAAAGATGTATATGTAATTAAATAAGTCTCGAAAGTACGAAAAATAATGTATCTCCTCTCTCTATCCTCACTCGTTCTCACTACCTCTCTGCCCATCCGTCTCCCTCTCTCTGTCTCCTCTCTTCCCCCTCTCTCTACCTCTCTCACACCCCCTCTATACCTCTCCCTCCCCACTCTCTCTCTCACTACCTCCCTCTCCATCACCTCTCTTTCTCCACCTCTTTCTCACCCCCTCTCTCTCTGTGTTTCTCACCCCCTCTCTACCTCTCTCTTCCACTCTCTCTCTCTCCCAGTTGTTCGGGGCTCTCCTGCGGGGCTGCTGTGCGGACCTCTCCTACCTGAACCTGTCCAAAAACACCTTCTCCCACAGGTGGGTGTTCACCGCCTCCATCTCCTCCCACCTCCACCTCCACCTCCACCACTACCTCCTCTTACTTCCTCCACCACCCTCCTCACCTCTGCTCCTCTTGGGACTTACTCCAACGCCTACCCACTTAAACTCCACTACCTTCTCCACCATCATCACGCCTCCACCTCCCTCCAGCTCCTCTATCCTCCACCACATCCCCTGCACCTCCTCCGCCTCCTCCACTATCGCCTCCACCATCTACTCCTCCACCATGCCTCCCCCACCTCCACTTCCCCCGCCACCAGCTCCTCTCCCACCTCCACCTCCAGCATCTCCTCCCCCACTTCACATATGAATCCCCATGTATCAGAGGGGTCGCAGATGGACCGTAAAACAATATAATATCCTGTCTGGGGCTACACCCCTCGGAACCTCTGGAGGTTTCCCATTGGTGGAGGAGAGAGAGAGAGGAGCTCTCTCTGGAGATGCTGCTATTGTCCTCATTTATTTCCCCTCCTAGACTAGTGCTTAGCCCCGGTCCTCACTAACGCTAATATTACCCCTGTCTTCGTGTGTGTCTTCGTGTGTGTCTTCGTGTGTGTGTGTGTGTGTGTGTGTGTGTGTGTGTGTGTGTGTGTGTGTGTGTGTGTGTGTGTGTGTGTGTGTGTGTGTGTGTGTGTGTGTGTGTGTGTGTGTGTGTGTGTGTGTGTGTGTGTGTGTGCACACTAATGTTCACATCTGTTTGTCACATTAGTGAAATCTGAGGACCCCAAGCGCTCTCGGTGCACTATTGTGTGGGCGGGTGTTTGTGCATTTGCCTGCCTGCATGTGTGCGTTTACTTTAATTATGTGTGTGCGACTATGTGTACACACTCATTTGGGCAGGCGAGTTTGTAATGATCAAGGTGTGTATGTGTGTGTGTGTGTATTTGATTGTCTCGGTAATTTGTGTTGGTGATGATTTGTTTAGCTGTGTGTATTTGAATGTGATTATCTGTCTAGCTGTGTGTGTGTGTGTGTGTGGGGGGGGGGGGGATGTCTCTGGTGTGTGTGTGTGTGTGTTTTAGTGGGCTTAGACATATTTGTTTGTGGAAAAGACACTCTGTGGAACCATCTCCAGTATGTGTGTCTGTTCACCAGGCAGGCGTAGTGCGAGTGCTGGTGCTGTGGGGTCTCTCTGGACTCCAGCTCCCCCCAGCAGGGCTCCACCAGGACATTACTTACATTACACAGGGAAAGTTGGTGAAAAATGAGACTAATTTCACCAGCAAATTATTGTTCCAATCCCCAGGCATCAGGAGCCAGCCTCCCTCCTCGCCCGCCCTCTGTCTCCTCCCTCCCTCCCTCCCTCCCTCCCTCCCTTTGTCTCTAACTCTCTCACTTGATCTCCATCTCGCTCTCCTTGCTCATCCTCTGTCTCCTTCCAATCTCCGACCCTCCTTCTCACTCTCTTTCGCTCTTGCTTGCCCTCTATCTCTCCCTCCTGTCTCATCTTCTCTCTCACTCATGCCACCTCATTCTTCAACCCTATTTATCTTACGTTTTTCTCTCTCTCCTCTGATATTCTCTCTCACCACCCCCCTCTCGCTCGTTCGCCCAATTTATAATATTTCTCTCTCTCCCTTTGTTATAGCTCTCTATACACGTCTCCTTTTCCCCCAATTCCGTTTTTTGTCTTCCCCAATTATTCTGCTACTCTTAGAAAGACCTTCACCCAGTTCTTCACCTATTTTCCTCATCGCTCTCTTCCTCTTCATCATCTCTCTCTCCTCTCTCCACCCTTTTGTATCCCTCTTTTATTGCTCCCTCCCTTATCGTTTTCCTTCTCTTCACTTGCACCCTTCTATTCCATTGATTATTCTTTATCTCTCTTGATTTACCCTTCCCTCCTTCTCCACCTCCTCCTATGCCCCCCTCCGCCCTCCACCCCCTCTCCTCCTCCGTCCTTTTCATCCTTCACACGTCTCCGTCGGTTCCTCTCCCCTCCGTCCCTCTATCGCTCTCCATACCCTCTCTCTCTCTCTCTCTCTCTCTCTCTCCTTCTCCACCTGTCTCTCTTCATCCCCTCCCTCCCGTCTTTCTTACTTATTAACTCTCCCTCCCCCCTCCACCTCCCTTTTCTTCCTCCAGTCCCCACCTCTCTTTTTCTCTCTCACCTTCGCCTCTCTCTCCCCTATCCTCATTAATTTGAGTAGTGTAACGCCCCCCCTCCCCTGTCTCTCCCTGCCTCCCATCGTCATTCACTCTCTCCCGCCGGATTTATATCTTCGAGTAGCAAGCGCCCCTTCTCTCTAGGTGCGGCTGGACCGTTAAGACAAGCACGCACGCACACACGCACACGCTCTGTCACATGGAGGTGTCAACAGACACGAGTGCAGGTTCATCAAAGCGCGTATGGATGACCAGATGGACCCAAGGCAGTGACGGGGTGTGCGTGTGTTCGGGTGTGTGTATGTGTGTGAGTGACCGAGCGAAGCCACGTGATGACAGTGAGCGCTTTGTTGTCATGTAAGAGAGAGACATTTTGTTTGTCGTCAGTTGAGCTGTGTTTTTCTGCGATGGCAGGGTTAGGGTCATGACAGGAAGTGTCTGCGTCTGTATTATTAGTCAGTTTGAACATAGGCTGGTTGACATTAATGTGTCTGTGTGTTTCTGTGTGTGTAGCATTGTTCTTCTGTCCTGTCATACAGGACATTTTGTGTGTGTGTGTGTGTGTGTGTGTGTGTGTGTGTGTGTGTGTGTGTGTGTGTGTGTGTGTGTGTGTGTGTGTGTGTGTGTGTGTGTGTGTGTGTGTGTGTGTGTGTGTGTGTGTGTGTTGGTATGTTGTGGCGTGTGGGATGACAGCAGAAGCCACGTCAGTCGGATCATATGAACATGTGACCTAGAGAGCAGAAGGTTAATCGGTGGCCTGGGAGTCAGACTCTCAGCGCCTCTGGCTCGCCATTCCTCTCCTCTATTGTGACGGGAAAACATACACTGCGCCGCTGTCTGTCATTGTGTGTTTCTGTGATGTGGTAGTCCACACAATACAATCGCAGGTTCGATTTAACATCCTATCTGATTGGTTCCCAGGGCGAGGAATTGCCCTCCCTCATCGACGCCAGCGAGACCTAGCATGATGCGTTATCGACCAACATGCTATTAACTCTTTAGTCCGTTAGCTTCTAATGACCTAAAGAGTAAATAGCATGTTGGTTAACAAACATTTCCATCCACGGAGGCTAGCAGTGGCTGCAGATATTCATCCTGTCTTGGAATATGTGAAGAAGTCGCCACCAAATACTAACAAGCTGCGCCTCTTTAGCAGCATCTTATCACATCAACAGGCTAGCAGTGAGCCCACAGTTTTAAAGGTCAAGTACATTTTATTGTTTTGGCTCTTATGAACAGTAACCGTCTGAAAGGGCTTGGCAGGCCACATTTTATGGCGTCCCCTTAACCCGCCGCACTCTAAAGGGCAGGGAAGGACTCCCCCAGGGGGGAGACGGCGGGTTAATTGGAGAGGAGAACAGAAGGTCTATTAGCTGGACCTGCACAACACACAATTCATGTGCTGTGCCTTATTTATATTACTACGACTGCTCTGTGGCACTTCTACTGCAGCCATTTACTCCATTCACAGTTATCCAAAAGTATAATAATAAAACCAGTGCCCATTCATGGAAGAAAAATGATTAAGATGAGAGACTTGAATAGAAATACATAGAGAGCGATCATTAACGTAAACTGCTTGAGTCGATTAAGAACAATCGGTCGCTTGTGACTTAATGCTGTTAACAAGGATATAATTTGTTCATTCGTTTGTTGCAGCGGGAAGTTCTTTAACATTAACTCGACTTCACCCTGGCCGACCTACGGCCCAACCTGACACCGATCAAAGGTGTCCTGCCTTTGTAGTTGACTCTGTTTTCAGGAGGCGCCTTATTGCTATTCGACCCGTGGCCCCCGCTTTCTCTCTGCGTCGGCCATCAAAGTGGTGTTTGGATGATGATCACAGAGTAATATAATGTAATGTAATGCAGGGGGCCGTGTAAATGAGGACACAATCACAGAGCGAGCGAGGGAGACGGAGATGCAGGATGAACTCGTCAGACGAAATCTGACGGCGGGGGAAACACAGGATTACACAGAAGTGGTTCAGCTGTTGGTCAACAGCGTTTTCCCCCGTGGGACGGCGCGAGTGTCCTGCTCGTAGAAAAGTACTAGGGTTTATGCTGAATAGTTTCTGCCGCCGCTCTCTCCTCTCTCTCTCCTCTCTCTCTCCTTTCCTCTCCTTTCCTCTGATTTCTGCGTCTTTTTCATCTCATCTCCTCTTTTCCTCTCCTCTCTCCCTTGCTCCTCTCTCTCTCATCTTCTCCCTTCCTCCTGGTTCGCCTCTCCTTCGGCCCTCTAAACACCACTCTTTGCTTTGATGAATTATTTGTGCTTTAGTCCTAGATAGGGGGACTGAGGGGGAGGGAAGAGGAGAGGGAGAGAGGGAGGGGTGTGTGCAGAGTTGTGGTTCTGGTTGCTAAGGAGTGTTAAACACAGTTCAGAACCCCCTGAACTGGATTACTGCTGTCCTACACAACCACAACAAGTCGCTCCTCTGCTGCGACGCCGCAGGCTTTAACGCACGCACAAGCAGATACAGACACACATGCACACAGACAAAATATTACAAATGCCGCCTGTCATAGTTGCACGTTTAGACGGGGACACACAATTGCACAACATTTTTAATATACACGAATGCTTGCAAACTTTCACCCCCAAACACAAACACACACACACTTGCACACACCGTTCCATGTCCTTATTTCCCTGGGCTGGGAGGACCGCAGTGGCGGCTGGCCGAGATTACTGCTGAGTGTGAGCTTCTACCTTGCTCCTGGACGGTCCTCATGCCTTCTCACTGCCGGCCTGGTCTGATCCCAGCTGAATGACATGCTCCGTAGCCATCTGCCCTCGCCCTGAACAGCTGTCTCTCTCGGTCTCTCTCTCTGTCGCTCTCTTTGTCTGTCTCTCTCTCTCTGTCTCTCTGTGTCTCGGTTTACGTCCTTTCGTTTCATTCATCCTTCATTACCAACTCCTGCTTTTCGTTTGTCTCTTAACCTTTCCCTCATATTGTAATTCTCTCTCTCTGGATCTCTCAGGCCTGACTTTATTATTTCCTGTCTTGTTATTCCTCGCTCGCTTTTGTTCGAAGTAGTCTGTTTTATATATACCCACATATATACAAAGCTTTCCTTTCTTGTGAAGGACATACGTGTGTGTGTGTGTGTGTGTGTGTGTGTGTGTGTGTGTGTGTGTGTGTGTGTGTGTGTGTGTGTGTGTGTGTGTGTGTGTGTGTGTGTGTGTGTGTGTGTGTGTGTGTGTGTGCCCTTCACACGAAAGGAAATCTGTCTCTCGCTCTGTTTCTCAATCCAAATCAATTCGAATGGCTTTACCGCCATCGAAATTGTACAATTACCTGCATTCTCCCTCCCTCCCTCCCTCCCTCACTGTATTCCATCCTATCTTATTTCCTCTCTCTGTTGTTGCGTTTCATCTTTTGGTGTCTGTTGTC
The DNA here is from genome assembly GCF_026213295.1 of Gadus chalcogrammus. NCBI lineage: Eukaryota > Metazoa > Chordata > Actinopteri > Gadiformes > Gadidae > Gadus > Gadus chalcogrammus. Next base: position 13,415,676 of record NC_079419.1, on the reverse strand, counting down.
CTCAGCTTTATCCTTTATTTTGCCTCTCTCTGCTCTCTCACGTCTCTTCTGGTTTACCTGAAATTGAATTTAATATCTTTCCTATCGCCGTCTATGCTTTAAAATGCTGTATAAATTGCATACCTTCTCACTCACAGCCAAACAGGAAGGTCTGCTCATCATGTCACAAATAATTGTCATCTTCTCTGGAAAGAAATGACAATAAATAGTTTTTACTATTCCAGGCAGGACTGGAGGAATTCATCCACTTTATGTTGATTAAAAAAAGGCTCATTGTCGGTGGTCAAACGTTATGTACATTTTGTATCAAAGGTGGGTTTCCACCTTGGTCCAGCTCCCCATCCATCCCTCACCCACCTTGTTCTCCTTTCTCTCCTCTCTCTCCCAGGAGAGCCAGGGACTCCCTGCCCACCTTCCGCCAGTTCTTCAGCTCCGCCTTCAGCCTGACCCACGTCAGCCTGGCCTCCATGAAGGTGCCCCCAGACTCCCTAAGGTGAGTCCGGTCCCAGACCACTTCACGTCCTGGTCCACGTGAGACCACTTAAGATCCTGGTCCACATGAGAACAATTCAGGTCCTTGTTTACAGGAGAGCACTTGAGATCCTGGTCCACAGGAGACCGCTTCAGGTCCTGGTCTAAATGAGACCGCTTCAGGTCCTGGTCTAAATGAGACCGCTTCAGGTCCTGGTCTAAATAAGACCGCTTCAGGTCATGGTCTATATGAGACCGCTTCAGGTTCTGGTCTAAATGGGACCACTTCAGGTCCTTGTCTAAATGGGACCAGCTAAGGTCCTGGTCCAGGATTAGACCACACTGGTTGGCCTTGGCTAGTGGGGCAGGATGGGGGCCTCACGTGTTTGTCTTTGTAATTTGTGTTTTGGCTTTTTTCAAATCATATTATTCATACTGGTATTTAGTTTAATTCACATTTTTTGTTTATAGAATTTTTATTTATTCATTCATTTCTTCATACTTTTGGTTTATTCATATTTTGACTTACTCGGTTTTATTCATTTTTGGATCAACTTGAAATTCATAATTATGTTTTATTTATTAATTTTAATAGATTTGTATTTGTGCATTTATAGATTTTTGTGCTCCTCAGCACATCCTTATGGAGTCAGAACAGTCTCATTATTAATGAATGCACAGAGAAGGATTCACAAATGTATTTTGTGATTTATATATAAATTACTCTCTTCTCACAAATACATTTCAATGCACACACAAATGGATATCGGCATGTATAAATGTAAAATAAATCCATAAACAAAAATAAGTTTCACAAACATATTTCTGATCCACACACAAATATGTCTTGTTTTAAATAAAGGTTATATAAATCCATAAATATATTAATTTAAAAAAGATTTGCAATTTTCATCAAAAATGTATTTGGATGTTGTTATTTATGTACAAACTGTTAAACTTGAATTTACAAGACGCTTTTCATTTGTGAGCTTGTTTGCATTTGTGTGTGAAACTGTCTGCATTTATGTGTGGATTTTTGAGACTCTCCTGACGTCGCTAGATTCAAAAATGCATTTTTTTCAACAAGGAACTCTCTGTAGCCAATCAGATGCCTCCCTCATTTTCAGCCAATCACATGGCTGCAGTTCCGACCTCTGAGTCCAGCCTCCGAGCCTCCCGGTTCTCTGTCAAATGTCTACTCTATCGGAAAGAACATGGTTTTTTGAATGATCGTACATAACAATCTCTAGGTGGTGAAGAAGTAAATGCTGCTTCACGACACTTTTTCCATCTAATTTCGACTGGGTTTTGGGATTATCGGTGCCGTTAAAGTAGTAAACGGCACCGACGTAAAAACCCAGTCACAGCAGTCATGTGGTTGACTGAAAACGAGGGAGGCATCTCATTGGCTACAGAGACTTCCTTGTTGAAAAAAATGCATTTGTGAATCTAGCGACGTCAGGAGAGTCTCAAAAATCCACACATAAATGCAGACAGTTTCACACACAAATGCAAACAAGCTCACAAATGAAAAGCGTCTTGTAAATTCAAGTTGAACAGTTTGTACATAAATGTAACAACATCCAAATACATTTTTGATGAAAATTGCAAATCTTTTTTAAATTAATATATTTATGGATTTATATTACCTTTATTTAAAACAAGACATATTTGTGTGTGGATCAGAAATATGTTTGTGAAACTTATTTTTGTTTATGGATTTATTTTACATTTATACATGCCGATATCCATTTGTGTGTGCATTGAAATGTATTTGTGAGAAGAGAGTCATTTATATATAAATCACAAAATACATTTGTGAATCCTTCTCTGTGCATTCATTAATAATGAGACTGTTCTGACTCCATACATCCTGCGTAGCTCAGCTGGTAGAGCATGGCAGGGTGGGTTTTTTTACTGCCTCTGGGGCAGGTCAATCCCATGCCAACGAGTAGGGGGGGCAGTAGTTCAGGAGGCCCAGCGGTTTGACTTGTAACCGGAAGGTTATTAGTTAGATCCCCGGCTCCTCCTAGCTGTGTGTCGGTATCCCTGAACCAGACACCTCACCCTAACTGCTCCCGACGAGCTGTCTGTCTCCTTGCATGGTTGACAACGGCACGCTGTCGGTGTGTAAATGTTTTTATGAATGGTTGTAGGTTGCTTTGGACAAAAGCGTCTGCTAAATGCCCTAAATGCAAATGTTTTGGCATTTCATCATTGTATCTTTAGTGGTACAACAAAAGTACAATAATGAAAGGAACTATCCAATTATAGATGTCGGTCAAATCAGATTAACATCAAGTGATCTAGAAATCAAAAGTAACTTTGTCTCTGATGATTGAAGCCAGTTGAACCATGACACGCTGTCATCTATTTTTGTTTTCCATTCATTCAGACCGTGTTCCAGATGAAACCTATTTACTATGGAGGCAGCGTCTCTTTGGAACGCGTTGAGTAACTGCCGTTTGTGAAGGCGGTTAAATAAGGGATAGTGCGGGGTGGAAGGACGGAGGGTAAAGCCGTGTTCTCCACTACAGGCAGAGCTGCAACACAGGGTTGTACCTCTCTAATTAGAGCAGCTCGTTAAGCCCTCGTTAGCCCAACCTCGTTAGGAGCACCTCGTTTAGCCCTGGATAATAAGCAAGGCATTGTGCTGCACACTCAAAACAGTGCCATTATTAATCCTAGGTTTCTATGGAAACGTAGACAACTTTCTGTTTAATTTGTTTCTGTGCATCTATTTTGGGTGAAGGTGTGTGTGTGTGTGTGTGTGTGTGGTGGAATTCTGTTAAGCCTTGTTCCTTTTTGAGGGCTTTTCATGGCAGGGTTAAGTGTTTGATGTTGTTTTACGAGGTTATCATGTGAAATCTATGCTAAGTCCATGTTTAACACACTCAATATGGCTTCTTCAGTTACAAGCACTCGGCATTTGACAGCAGTAATCTCTCTGAGCTTCAATGCCTGGTTTCACATGCATCAAAGATGAGCAAATTACAGATGTGTAATACTCATTTATTGATGCTTATTTATCTTACATAAACGCATTCCAATGAACTCTGGTTTGTATAGTGTTTGCTCACAAAGCGGTTAGATGCAAAGTAATTCTCAATCAAAGGCACTTTATGGCGTTTAAAACGTACATTGAAATCGCCGAAGCACAAAAAGAGAAATACAGACAAAAATAAGATACAAAATATTGAAATGGGAATAAGAATAAAAATGCAAGAGAAATATTTAGAAATATCTATTGGTCGCTGTATGGATTTAAATGTGTGTGTGTATTTTGTCTATTAGAGGCATAGATATAGACTAATTAAAAATGAAATGGCTCTCACTCTCTCCATCTCCCTCTCGCTGTGGCAAGGTTATATGGGGGCATCTCATTCAGATGTGGGGCTGTGTGTGTGGGTGCGTTGATGCGTTGTCTGTGTGCTAGGAACAGCTGCTGGTTCTGTGGTTGATGGTGGAGGAGTTCAAACTTCCGGAATGCGTCTCTTCGTGTCAGACGTCTGTGATTGGAGCACAATGGGATGAGAAACAATGCATAGAAATAAAAGACAAAGTACACAGATGTGCTGCTCTCTGTGTTTGGAGGCACCTGGATAATGGCTGGTGATGCCTGTGTAGTCAGATGCAGATGATACGAGTGTGTGTTTGTGTTTATGTCTGGGTTTGTGGATCTGTGAATATATGCAGGTTAGACTAAGAACATTTTCGTATTGTTTTTCGTAATCTCAGGTTTGGGAAATCATTTAAATTTTGTTCCTTTTTCCTTTTACTTTAATTCAAAATGCACATTGGGTTATTAAATTGAAAAATGTATTTTTACCAGAATATCGACGGATCAGCAGATGATAGATATGGCTAAATCTCTTTCTAAATCTCTTATCTAAATTGTGTGATCCATAAAATCTACGGGGACAAAAATGCGCAAATGTTCTCTACGTTTGTGTTCATATTCTAAATCCCTTATAAATGATGTTTGTGGTACCTTATCAGACATACCCCCCCCCCCCCCCCCCCGTAGTCAAAGTACGTATTGGATGTTGACGGATGACAATACAACAGATTGATTTCACGCAGGACCCATGTGCTTCATATCAGCCAGCCATCTTGTTTTGTGCATTGCCTGGTTGTGTTTCTCTTGTCTGGCTCTCCTTCCCTTCCTCTGGTTACATTTCCACCGGCCCCGAGCGAGACTATTCTCTCCCCCTCCTTTCCCTCCTCCTCCACTCCAGTTCTTTCATTTCCCTTTTGTTTTATTAACAACCATCTCTTTATTGCCCTGCATCTCCTCCCTCTCTGCCCCTCCCTCCTGCCCTCTATCAGACGCTCTTCTCTCACTATCTATTTTTACTCTTATTGTCTTCCTATATATATTCACTCTATCTGTTCCCTTTCATTCACTCTATCTGTTCCCTTTCATTCACGGTTTCATTCACTCTACCTGTTCTGTCTTCCTCTGTCTGTTCTGATTGTATTATCCTGTTCTTGTGTGTCCCAGAGCTCTGTTCCTGGGTCTATCCAACAACCCTCACATTACAGATCTCCACCTGGACATCAGCGGCTGTGAGGTACCCTCTCCCCACTCTATATTAATATTAATACTATATTATAGATGAAGGTAACCCTCTCGCTCTGTATTGATATTATCTACTCTCTTTCCTCCCTGGTATGCTCCCTCTATCTCAATATAATACTGAGAGCGAACGCTCCACTGTTCTCTGACTTTCTGTGTCTGTTATGTCTGTTCCTATCTTGGTGGCCAATTACTATGACCCTGTGTCTCTCTCCGTCTCTGTCCATTTCTGTCTGTCTGTCTGTCTGTCTGTCTGTCTCTCTCTGTTTATGTCTCTCGTTCAGCTGAGGTCAGCTGGTGCCGGCGTGCTCCAGGAACTGTTTCCTCGTGTTGCCTGCGTTGCAACCCTTGACATTTCCGATAACGGTACACACACACACACACACACACACACACACACACACACACACACACACACACACACACACACACACACACACACACACACACACACACACACACACCCCTATGTGCATATTATTTGTGGATTACCATGCACAGAAAACACTTAATCCTCTTGGATCATTGACATTGCTTTCATCTTTTGGCAGAGAGAATTGTATTCCATTACATTTCACTTAAACCCACTCCATCCCCCCCCCCCCCCCCCACACGCACACAAGTAGGGGCGGGGCGGTGGGGTGCAGATCAAAAGGTGATGCAAGCATGGAGACACTGATGTGAGTGACAGGCGTGGCTCGCTCAGATCTTCCGTCTGTAAGACGTCTCAGTTTTGATGCCTCCCAATCTTGCACTCTCTTATCAGTTCTCAAAGGGAAGTTAGGACTGGAAGACGAGGAGGAGGAGGAAGAATGAGTAGCGAGATATCCCCTGTACCTTCTCTTCCATGGTCCTGCTGTGTGTGGAGAACACCCTTATTGGAAGTCCGACGTGGTCTCTGGTCCAGGATAGAGGAAGGGTTAGGTTTTTAGACTCCCATGCCGCAAAGTACTGGGTTTGATCCCCGATGGCTGCAGTGTTTATGTGTAGGTTTCTTTGAGTACACTGCCGCAAACCCTACCTGCTCTCGTGATTTCAGATCGGTGTCACACTGGAGGTCACAAGGTCTGCATCCTCGAGTGAGATCACCTGCTGACCCCGGGCCTACTCCTTAATAACCTGTATCTGAAGTCACTGCAAGGCTCCGTGGATAAATGTCTGCTCATTGACTAATTGAAGGGTAATAGTAAGTTGTGATCCTGTGCTTCCTCTGTAGGGCTGGATGGGGACATGCTGGTGGTCCTCCCGTCCTTCTCCAGACACCCCTCGCTCAAGCACCTGCTGCTGGGGAAGAACTTCAACGTGAAGGGCCGGTGGGTGGCTGGGCTAGATGCTGGTTTATAACGTTAAAGAGGATCTGTTTCACGGAAATCTAAACGCAAGAACAGCACCATCTATGGGGGGGATGTTGGAAATGCTGTGTGTGTGTGTGTGTGTGTGTGTGTGTGTGTGTGTGTGTGTGTGTGTGTGTGTGTGGTGTGTGTGTGTGTGTGTGTGTGTGTGTGTGTGTGTGTGTGTGTGTGTGTGTGTGTGTGTGTGTGTGTGTGTGTGTGTGTGTGTGTGTGTGTCGTTAATGAAGGCAGTGGCTCCCGGTGCTGATGCAGCTGTTATGTAAGTAGTAATGATGATCACTAATGGTGGTTGAGAAGGCTTAATGATGGCCTTGTTTCACACTGAGGAAGATGAGGCTGGACCGGCGGGATAATGGTGCTGATGAAGAGACGACGATGTATTTGCTTCTCAGGTTGCTGGACGAGATTCTGCAGAAACTAGTTCACCTGGTGCAGGAAGAGGACTGTGTGAGTACACACACACACACCCTTCACCCATACTAAGTTCGTAGAGCCCTGCTCAAATTATAATTTACATAATTACACTTGCACAGCATCAACAGATTCAATTGATTTATCTCCTCGCTCTGTCACTCTCTCACTTTCACTTGCTCCTCTCTCTCTCCTCTCTCCCTCCAGTTTCTCCCCGCTCTCTCTCTATCCAACTGTCATGTATTTCGCCTTCACACGTCCACAAGCTCTCTCTCACTCAGCTACAAGCTCTCTCTCTCGCTCTCTCTCTCTCTCTTGCTCGCTCGCTCACTCTCTTACGCGGCTACAGGCACGGGGTGAGCGCGACACACAAACAGACACGCCTGTTAAGTCATCCATGGACTCTGCAGGCGGACGATGAATCATTCATTTAGTTTCACCGTATTCCTAACTCTCCTTAGGGCCAAACTCTCTTTATCTCACTCCACCGCTCTCGTTCACTATCTCTCTCTCACATTCTCTCTCACCATCTCCGTATCTCTCGATCTCATTCGGCCTGCTTTCTGAGAAGCAAATTCAGCATGACAAGTAGCTTGCTCAATTATTTACCACATTTGATGGTGATAGCTCACAAGCGTTCTCAAATGTGCGTGCATGCCCATGTACACACACTAAGCTTTGGCGTGTGCGAAAGCTTGTTCATGGGCCCGGAAGTCCCAACTGTGGATATTAAACCCAGTATTTGAAAAACACACACACACGCACACGCATACGCACACGCACACGCACGCACACATTCACAGCCAATGCACCTCTATCTCTCAAGCCTTACTGCCTTCTCTCTGTCCATCTCACTCTTTTTGCCAACTCTCCTTCACTTTCTCTTTGCTCCACTGTCCGTCTCTTCAATCCCCCTAAAACTGAGACCCTCCCCTCTCCCCTCTCCCAGGCCCTGCAGTCCCTGTCCCTGGCCGACTCCAGGCTCCGTCAGCGGGGCACGGTGCTGGTGAACGCCCTGGGCTCCAATGCCGGGCTGCGGAAGGTCGATCTCAGTGGGAACTGTCTGGAAGACTCTGGGGCCAAGATGCTGAGCAAGGCCCTGCAGATCAACACGACTCTGAGGTGGGTGTTGGTGCGTGCGCGTAGGTAGGTGAGGTGGTGTGTGCTTGTCAGAGTGTGGGTGTGTGTCTGTGTTCACATGCTTTCATGTGTGTCCTTGTGTGTGAAGGTGATTGTGTGTGTGTATGTGTTTTCTGAGTCAGGATGGGTAGGGCATGATGCACCAGCTTCAAAGGAAAAATAATTTGGCACGGCCCCAATGTTATAATAGAGGAATAGGGGTGGGGTTGTGTGGGGGGGGGGGGGGGACGTGGGTGGGTGTGTTCTCCTCTACAGGGCTGTGGAGTAAAGGAATGCAGGCATAGGAACTCAAGGATATTGGCTATTGTTGTGGGGGACAGAGATGAGCTGCGTACCCGAGGGGGACTGGCAGAGGTCCCCTTAGTTATCAAAACACCACTGCGGCTCATCTCAATGAGAAAGAAGACAACCAATGGGAATAGACGTGGGGGACGATGATGACCACGATGACGATGATGCTTACGAGAAAAGAAGGGTCAAAGGGGAGCAGGAGGCGCTGGGGTTGGTTCGAGGACGTTGTCGTGGTAACGGAGTGAGTAATGAGGGGGAGGGGGGGGGGTTGTAGCAGCAAGACGGGGAGGGTGGAGATGATGACATGAGAGGGAGAGCGAGTGTAAGAAGATTTAAAGTAAAGATGAAAGATGGGGACTTTATTCAGCCCTGGGGGGACTCATAGGTGAAGGAGATGAGGAGAGGGAGAACGAGGAGGAAATGATGTGCTGCAACAGAGGTGGCATCGGCTCATCAAACAGTGATTAAGGTACAGGAGGCGGAGGGGGAGAGATGGAGTGACGGAGGAGGTACTGGAGGTGGAAAGATGGAGGTGGTCCACGTAGTGGAGGAGAAGGAGAGGGAGGAGGGATGGCAGAGGTGGACGAGGAGAGATGGAGGAGGTATAGTAGATGGAGACACGGAGATTGAGTGACGGATGATGGGATGGACCGATGGCTCTGTAGAAGGAGGTGGAGGAGATCAATGAGGTGGAGGAGGTACAGAGGGTGGATGAGGAGAGAAGGGGTGATGGAAGGGGCACAGGAGGCGGAGGAGTAGAAAAAGAGTGATGGTGGAAGTACAGGAACTGGTGGAGAAGAGATGGAAGGATGTTTGAGGGGGGGGGGCGAGTGGAAGAGGAGCGATGGAGGAGGGACAGCAGGTGGAGGAGGAGAGGTGGAATGAGGCGGAGATGGAGAGAAGACAACAAGAAAAGAGGGACACATTGGGGTTTGGCCAAACAAGCAGAGTGCGGGTGGGTGATGTGTGTGGGTGGAATGTTCTATGCGTGTGTCGATTTTCTAACCGCCTAATTCGGCATCTGTACCTTTTTGAATGACCCAGTTCTGTGTGCGCGTGTATATGCACATCTATTTGTGTAGACTTTAAAGGAGGGTGTGTGTGTGAGAGTGTGTACACTCTGTAAGTGATTTGTTTGTTTTTCTACAGAGTGGCAAACTAATGACTCTCGCTATCTCTCTCTCCCCGCTTGTTGTGCAAGGAGTGTGACATGGGATCGCAACAACACCACGGTGCTGGGACTTCAGGATGTAGCCAGAGCCCTGGAACAGTAAGACACACAGACAGACACACAGACAGACAGACAGAGACACAGACATACAGACACACAGACAAAGACACACACACAGACAGACACACACATTCACACACACAGCATGTGCTTTAAGCGGGTCTTTGCGTTTGTGTCTCTGTTACGCTGATTAGAGACGAGCATCCTTATGAGCGGATAAATGAGCTTCTACACACACAGATGTGACAGCTGCGCTGTCAGAGTCCACCGCGTTACACCACATTTCATCACTCTTCTGATGCTATGTGCCACTCAAACTCATCGTTTGTGTGCGTGTGTGTGTGTGTGTGTGTGTGTGTGTGTGTGTGTGTGTGTGTGTGTGTGTGTGTGTGTGTGTGTGTGTGTGTGTGTGTGTGTGTGTGTGTGTGTGTGTGTGTGTGTGTGTGTGTGTGTGTGTGTGTGGATTTGTTACCTTGTGTGTAAGAACGAACGTATGCGAGTGTGTTTGAGAAAGTGTCTTCATTTCTTACTATGTGTTTGAGACTGTATTTGTTACCGTGTGTGACAAAGGCAGAAAGATTTCTTCAGTGTGTGTATAAGTGCGTGTTCATCAATGTGTGTGGGTATGCATGAATCACTTTGCATACACACAGTGCATGTTTTAAAGTGAGTTTGGCAATCAGGAGGGCGAATAAACGATTCGAGTATCGATCGATTTCTCCCTCAGGTAATTGCGGTTCCCTTTTTTTAAACGTAATTAATAATGCAGGTCTAAACATGAACGCATCTAAAATGTCTCTCTCTCCCCCCGACTCTCTCGCTCTCCCCCTATTTCTCCGCATCTGTCTCTCTGCATCCATTTTCTCACCTCTCTCTCACCCCCTGTTTTCCTCCTTCAAATCTCTCTCTCTCTCTCCCTCTCCTTCTCCCTCTCTCTCTCTCTCTCTCTCTCCCTCTCCCTCTCTCTCTCTCTCTCTCTCTCTCTCTCAGTAACTTCACCATCCACTACATGCCCCTCCCCCTCAGTGACGTGGCGCAAGCGTACCGCAGCGCTCCAGAGAAGATGGAACAAGCCATCACCAAGGTTGGTTAAACATCTCCTGGTCACATCCAAACTACAATGCTTCCCAAGAGTAAAACGATTAAGCGCGTCATGGGGGATCTTTCTCTAGGAGTCGTTTTATTCTGTCCCCATTTCCCCTATCAACCGCCGGTTCGAAAATGTCAGACGAAAAAAGACCTCTGCTTAGCTGTGAGGGACAAACATTCAGCGTACCAACCAAACATGTCAACCGTAGTGAAACCAGTGTGATGTGGTATGCGTCGGGCAACGCGCCTGGCAGCGATCACAGGGGTCTACTCCACACTGGGGTCCTACTCTCCACGTCTCTGCCGCGCTCTGAGGTTCTGTCTGTCTTGACTGCCTCGAGGTAATTCTATCCAAACATAATTACGGCCGTGTTGCTTAACGCTTGGCTCCCAGCTGGTGAGGTGTGCTGAGGTTCTGACAGGGTGTGCGATCCCTCGGGGAGATAACTTTTCTACTGTTATCCTTTGCATAAGATAATGAGACGGCGCCACCTGCTCAGCGGTGAAGCCTCTCAGCAGGTCCGCTTCCGTTTCAGTGGATTCCCCTCGGGTTTAAGGCGTCTCTCCCTTGGCGGCGGATTAACATGCAAATGGACTTTTCACCTGCTCGTCGCGCTCTGTAAACACTCATCCCCTCCCGCTGTGTGTGTGTGTGTGTGTGTGTGTGTGTGTGTGTGTGTGTGTGTGTGTGTGTGTGTGTGTGTGTGTGTGTGTGTGTGTGTGTGTGTGTGTGTGTGTGTGTGTGTGTGTGTGTGTGTGTGTGTCACAGATTCAACGCGCCCTCTTGAGGAACAACCAGACGCAGAGGTTTTCCCAGAAGCAAGCCCTAAGGCTGAACCAAGGCCTGGTTACCAGCACCGCCGAACAGGTGTGTGTGTGTGTGTGTGTGTGAGAGTACTTGCATGAACGTGTGCGTCCGTCTTTGTTTTCCTGCCTTGTGGCTATACGTCGCAGCCATGGGAGATGTTTGTGTGTCTGCTTCAGATAATGTATTTACATTGTGTGTGTGTATTTTGGGCAAGGGACTTTGGTCAGAAATATATACATATATATATATATATATATACCGGTACATGCATATTTTCATTCTTGTGGTAATGCTGACTGTGTGTGTGTGTGTGTGTGTGTGTGTGTGTGTGTGTGTGTGTGTGTGTGTGTGTGTGTGTGTGTGTGTGTGTGTGTGTGTGTGTGTGTGTGTGTGTGTGTGTGTGTGTGTGTGTGTGTGTGCAGGTGATGGAGCGGCTGTGTGTGCGTGTGCAGCAGCAGGTGTCTGTCCTGAGAGGATCAGAGGATCAGGAAGAGGTGCAGGCAGCCAAGCAGATCCTTAAGGAGGCCAAGAACTCCAGGGCGGTGAGTCCAGTGTGTGTGTGTCTGTGTGTGTGTGTGTGACTACTCCATACATCTTGTCAACCCACATACGGTGTCCACATACCAATCTCTCTGCTATTCCTCAGTACATTGTATGCATTAATGCATGTCTATGCTATTATGCAATGCCAGTAAAAACCTCAATTACTTGGAGTTTAATTACACGGCCTTTGCACATTGTAAAATATGGGTATTGTTTTTTTTTATCAAATGTTATATTATTAAAATAATTCTGACCTGCTGGCCTGTCTTTTGCTGCCTTGCTCTTCCTGTCTCTTTAACGCCCTCCGCCCGGCTCTCTCTCCTCCGTTCTCACCATCTGTCTCTCTGTCTCCCTCTCTCTCTCTCCTCCTGTGTGTTGATCTCACCTTCTCTCCCTCTCAGCTGTACCCGTCTCTGTGTGAGCTGGCTCATGTCCTGTCTGTAGACGGGCCGGTGAGACAGAGACTGGAGACTCTGGCCGGGGAGCTGACCAAGGCGGCGGACAAGGAGCTGCAGGTGAGGGGGGGCGGCGGGGGGGGAGGAGAGGCTGGGGGAGTGAATGGTGGGAGGAGGGTTAGAAGGTGAATGGAGGGAAGGAGGGGGAGAAAAAGGGAGAGGGAGACAGAAGAGTGTGAGGGTGGGAAAGCGATGGAGGAAGGGTGGTGACGAGAGAAAGAGAGGGGAGGGAGGGAGGGAGGTATGCAGAGGGGTTTGATAGATGGAATGGCTAGGAGGGATGGATAGGGAGAGTGGAAGAGAGAGAGATGGAGGGAGGCAGGGACTGGGAGAGATGGAGAGAGAGATGGAGAGAGTGGGAGGGAGGCAGGGACTGGGAGAGTGGAAGAGAGAGAGAGAGAGAGAGAGAGAGATGGAGAGAGTGGGAGGGAGGCAGGGACTGGGAGAGTGAGAGAGTGAGTGAGGCAGGGACTAAGAGTGGAAGAAGGCGAGAGAGAGTGAGAGAGAGAGAGAGAGAGAGAGAGAGTGGGAGGGAGGCATTGGCTGAGAGGGAGGGAGGGAGGGAGAAAGGGAGGCAGTAATTGCATTACATTTCATATCCCTGGTCAAGTTGTCCTCCTCGTCCTCGTCCTCCCCGTCCTCCTCCCTTTAACTTTTCATGTACATCACTCCAGCGAACAGAGGATTTACTGCATTGCAGATACAGAAAGCCTCCAAATGAAAAAACATTCTAAAGTGATGCTTTGGGCCTGGAGGACGCATGGGAGGAAATCATGAAAGCAATATGAATTAAATAAAGTATCGGAGATAACTAAAAATCCATTATTTGTAGGTGTGGATTCATGATCCGTCTGCCATCTACCTACTATCATTTTCTATTTAGTCATTTAGTAGACACTTTTATCCACCGTGACTTGCTGTGAATATGGTTTTAATACATGACATTAATCAGCGGATAGGGTGTTGGGCATCTTGCTCATGGATGCCTACAGGTAGGTTGCATCCATTGGGATTCAAACCCAGAGTCAAAGGACCTTTAACGCTACACCCCCTCCGGCCCAGTATTGGGGAAGGATTCCTAAGTAGGATGGTATATAATAACCATGCATTTTTTTTTGTATTTGCAATTTGTCTGGGACAAGGCAGAAAACGAGACAGACAATTTTCAACACAATTCGCAAATGGATATTGGTCTGGAACCTATCTATTCATTTTCGATTTCCAAGGGGTGTTATCACCAGGCGCAGACCGGAATACCCCCGGACGCGCTTGGATATCGCAAATGGATGCCGATGCAAATAAAACATGAGTTTGCAGATTTGTCTGGTTCCCCGGCTGGCAGGAAAACACAACCACATTTTTAAAAACATCAAAAGCCCCACAACCCTACACCGCCCCGTAGGCCCCCCCTTCCCTTGGAGCGTCGGGGTCCACCTGTAGCAGTGTGGCGTTACCCGCTGACCTCCAGCTCCTTGTGGTCTCCTAGGTGATCGTGGACTCCATGGTGTCCCTGTGTCGCGAGCTGTGTCCCATGTCCTCCCTGGCGGCGGAGAGACTCAACCCCCCGCTGTCCTCCGTCTCGGAGCAGGTGTCCATCCCCCGAGGCACAGTGCGCTGCGCCCTGATGGACCGGGCCGCCGAGGACATCAACAAGGCTCTGGAGTATGAGGGGGGGGGGGGCATCAACAAGGCTCTGGAGTATGAGGGGGGGGGGGGCATCAACAAGGCTATGGGGTATGGGGGGGGGGGGGGGGGGCATCAACAAGGCTCTGGGGTATGGGGGGGGGGGGGGGGGGCATCAACAAGGCTCTGGAGTATGAGGGGGGGCATCAACAACGCTCTAGTATGGCTGGGGGGGTATAGGCTGTGGTTAATGCTGCATGTGGATAGGGCCCTAACCTATCCACACGCAGCATAAACTGCGTGGGGGGGTTGATGTTTGGGGGGGAATCGGTGTATGTGTTGGGCGGGGGGGGGGGGGGGGGGGGGTGGTGATGATTAAGGGGAAGGTGTGGGTGTGTGTGGGGGAGATAGATTTTCATGGGGTGTGGTTACGTTTGGGTAAGTGCTTAAGTTGTGTTGAAAGTGTGTGGGGGTGTGGTTGGCTTGACCTAATCGCATTCTAACTGTTGGGGTGGGATAATTATGGGTGTTTTGTCTTTGTTTCTAGGGGTAGTGGAGGGTGGTGTGTGTGTGTGTGTGTGTGTGTGTGTGTGTGTGTGTGTGTGTGTGTGTGTGTGTGTGTGTGTGTGTGTGTGTGTGTGTGTGTGTGTGTGTGTGTGTGTGTGTGTGTGTGTGTGTGTGTGTGTGTTTCCTCATTGTTTTCCATCCTTCTCTCCGTCTCCTCTCTGTCCCCGTCTCTCCCTCCCCCAGAGAGGTGAAGCTGTCGGTGGTGTCCTACCTGACCAACTCCATCGTGGACCAGATCCTCCAGGAGCTGTACACCACCCACAAGACCCTGGTACTGGTACTGTCCCTTACTGCATGACTTCTCCTAGAGCAGCACCGTAGTGGTCTCAGTTGGCATGGTGATTCTATTACTTTTGTGTTGATTTCTTGATTAGTATTATATACATTTTATTCAATGGGTACATTGTATTTAGTTAAATGCATTTATTAAATAAATATATTTTTATTGTATATTTGAATATATTTATTGAATTTTATATATTGTTTATTATTTACATATGTTTATTTTATGAATGTTTATGAACTACATTACTTATTTGACAAATTATTCATTTGGAGTGAATCAGTTTCTGCTGTAAATGCGGAGAAAGACTAGCATAGCTAGTGTTGCATATCAGAAAAGTAAATGTTCAATCAGTGCATATATTATACATTTTCTCCTACATTCAAAATATAGTTTCGCTATTAGGCGCATAAATAAGACTGCCTCACGTCACGGTGCACGTTTAACATTAATCAGGCAACGCTGCCGCCAGAAAAACGTTTTGGTAGTGATATCGAGTGTGTAATGATCCAAAAAACATCATAAATAAAATGTCTGTTAAACTGAATGGGGCTGCACGGAACAGGGGAGGGAGAGTGAGACTGTGGGGGAGGGAGAGAGAGAGGCAGGCAGATAGAGGAAGATCTATCCATGTGCTGTAGAGCTTTGAAGGTCTGAAAGTATCCCACTTCCGGGAGGGGGGGTTTGGTTGGCAGAGTGGCGAAGTCACGCCCCTTCCGGTAGAGCCCATGGGACCTATGAGATCGAAAAATTGGAATGGGTTTCAATGGAGAGAAAGTAATTATTTTCTGGTCCCAGTCTTTACATGCCCCGGATTACACATAATTGTTTGTGGATTTAAATGATACATTTTCATGCAAAGAGTTTGACCGTTTATTGTGCAATTGTTCAGTTAAAGGCTATAGAGAAAACACAATGAGAAAGAATACACGTCTCGTATGTGACGTCACGCTCCCTGCGACTGGCGAGGACAAGACCGACAATCTCCATATCGGCTACCTAACTAAAACTCCATGTGCCCCGACTTATAATGGTTTTCACCTCTTTCAATGCTTTTATTCTCCCCTTGGAAAAAAAGCGGTGAAGTGGAGCAGAGAGATCGGCATGTCTGTACCGGAGTTCAGTGCGGGCGGTGACGCATATCATTCGTGTCGAGAACAGCGAAGATCTGTAGTTCACAAAGCGGCCACACACAAAACCTAACATTATCAAACTTTTCTTTGCATGAAAAAAATATCATTTAAATCCACAAACAACATGTGTAATCCAAGGCATATAAAGACTGGGACCAGAAAATAATCAATTTCTCTCCATTGAAACCCATTCATATTTTTCGATCTCTCTACCGGAAGGGGCGTGACTTCGCCACTCTATTCCAGATTCTCAATGGTCTTGTGGGAGCGGCAACACCATTAGGGGAGGGGCTATGGTTTTGCTGTGTGAATTTCCACAAAGATAAAATAAAATTGATCGACTCCCTTGTAATCACATGACCAACCGACGACGAGGTTCGGTCACGGTCGGGTTGAGTCCATGCATTGAGTTGAGTCTATGCATCCATCCATTTAAATTACTTTCAAAATAAAAGCATGCACGAAACGGATGTAGGTGTCACGCGTGAGTGGACAGGAAGTGGCCCCCGTCCGGCTGGAGGCATCGGTGAAGTGTCACCGTAATCAATGGCCAACGGCGGCGCCGGCCTCGTTAATATTCAGGCAGAGGTGCTGGTAATCAAAGTCTCTCCGCTGGTGGCTCCCAGGGCCAAACGCCGCTGCTCCTTGATTATGTTTGATCGCTCGTTACGAAGCCCTGACATCTGCCGGGGCCCCACTCATACTAATGTACCAGAGTTTACTTTGGCTATTTTCACCCCGCTTTGCCTGACAAACTCAAATAAAGAAACTCAGAATTTTGCAACAAAGTTGCCATTCTAGTTCGACAAAGTTGTCGCACTATTTCGTCATTCGGTTTCTGTCCGAAGTGACCTACGGGGAATTCTAGAATCACGTCCGTAATATGTCCACCCCTTGTGTATCTCAACTGGTGGAGCATACCGTTGACACCGCCAGGGTTAGGGGTTTGTTCGATTCCCCCGTGCATGCATGCAGTCACGGTACCGTACGATACTTCGGGTACTAGCGAACACTGAGTAGAATATGTTTATCTCATAGGTTTGTGTGGGGAGCCCTGGCCCTCTACACCCGCTGCTGTTTCTCATTCTCCTCCACGTTTTCATCGTTGCACCACCTTTTCATCTATCATCTTTTTCTTTTTTTATATCATTGTCTTTGTTCGATGACCGCTCGTCCTTTACCATACTCCACCTCTCCCTCTCTTTGTCTCTCCTTCTCCATCTCTGTCTCTCTCGCTCTAGATCGCTCTCTCTCTCTCTCACTCTTGATAATCACACAAGTGGATGTCTTTTCAGACTTCTGATGGGGGACAGTACAGTGTGTGACACTTTGATTGCTTTCTTATACCCACAACCAACACAAGCTCTCCTTGGACAGGGTGCTGAAGACTATTGGAGAGTACTTATTATGTGTGTGTGTGTGTGTGTGTGTGTGTGTGTGTGTGTGTGTGTGTGTGTGTGTGTGTGTGTGTGTGTGTGTGTGTGTGTGTGTGTGTGTGTGTGTGTGTGTGTGTGTGTGTGTGTGTGTGTGTGTGTGTTTAGCTGCGGCAGGTGTCCCAGGCCAAGCGATGGGACGAGGGGGGGCCCAACCGGCGCACGCTACGGCCGTCCCGGATGACGGACGTGATGGAGTTCCCCGAGGAGGACCTGGGGATGAACCTGGGGATCGTACGTATCCCCCCCGAGGGCGGAGAGCCCCCCCCGCGGAGACTGTTTACACTGGCCGTTTGTGTCATACCCCTTCTTTACTCCAGGCTTCACTCACCCTCCCTCCGTTGGTAGTGGTACTCCTCAGTACACGCGTACATCATTAATAAGAATACACAATAAGAATACTCTGCAATTAAATGCTCCAACCAACACCCTTAACATAAGAGAGGGAGGAGTTAAATAAATAAGGTAATGTTGATAAATCACATTAAAACATTTTAAAAGCCTACACATACAGAGGCAGAAAGGCGTGGCGTGTTGGATGCTAACAGCAACTCGACAAAATTCATGCAATCCGAAAATGACCTTTTAATTGCGATCATAATGTATGTTTATATTCACCTCTATATTACCCATCACATGCTGAATCAACTTTACTATAAAATAGGACTACACCTGCTGCATGGTGCATTACTGCAGCTAGCTTTGTAGCATGCCAGGGCCCGCTGTTGCAGTGACAGTGGTGATGTATAGTGGTGTACTTTATGATCCTATTAAGCACACCTCCATACAACACGGCTCTACTTTATGTCTCTGTTGTATCCTCCATGTCCCGGCTGGGACAGCTGGTTCTCTGCAGGGATTATTTGGGACAGACAAAAGTGTCATCATCTGCCCTCCCAATTTATGACATTGTTGTCAAGTCCATTTATTCAGCATTTAAAGAGCAACGAACAGAGTTGAGCAAACTGCTGTGCAGTCGGGGTGAATTAAACCGGCGGTTTATGCCTTAAAATACAACCGACGATAAACCCAGAGAACGCTTGATTAAAAAGATGAGGATATGCAGAATTTCTCCCATTTGGTTGAAACGCCGGGGGGAAAAGCCAATTGTTCCCGCTTCAGAAGGAGTCGACCAGACATGTAGGAGCAGACCGTTCCTCCGCTGCGAGGCAGCTGATCTAAGCAGCAGGGGTCAGCGTCTCTAACTTTTCAGCCCCGCAGAGGAGCTCTTGAACACTGTGGTGGAGTTTCCTAGGGTCGGCGAGGTCATGGTTTCCGCAGGTAACGGATTGTTTTCCCCTCAGGACACCATGGCTATCAACAAGAGGAGCGCCCGGACTAGAAGGATCCGCCCCGTCTCCACCCGGCCGAGTAAGACCCACTGTCTCTATCTAGTCTCTGGCTCTGTTTCTCGCTCTCTCACACTCTCTCACACTCTCTCGCACTCTCTCTCTCGCGCGCTCTCGCACTCTTGCTCTCTCGCTCTCTTTCGCTTTCAAAATGCTTCAATGCCACAGAAGTAACTTGAACAATTTAATGCCATCAAATAAGAAGTTGTGGGAAAATAACAGGACAACAGATGGAATACATCAAAACACGGTGTAGGAAAAACAAATTGATCAATCAGATTGATCTGTCTGTCTGTCTGTCTGTCTGTCTGTCTGTCTGTCTGTCTGTCTGTCTGTCTGTCTGTCTGTCTGTCTGTCTGTCTGTCTCTGTCTGTCTGTCTGTCTGTCTGTCTGTCGCTCTCCCTCTCTCTCTCTCTGTCGCTCTCCCTCTCTCTCTCTCTGTCGCTCTCCCTCTCTCTCTCTCTGTCGCTCTCTCTCTCTCTCTGTCGCTCTCCCTCTCTCTCTCTGTCGCTCTCCCTCTCTCTCTCTCTGTCGCTCTCTCTCTCTCTCTGTCGCTCTCCCTCTCTCTCTCTCTGTCGCTCTCCCTCTCTCTCTCTCTGTCGCTCTCCCTCTCTCTCTCTCTGTCGCTCTCACTCTCTCTCTCCGTCTCAGTCTGTCGCTTTCTTTCTGAGCTCTTTCAGTGCTCGTTTGGTTTTACTGACCAAGGGGTCAGACTTTCCATTTAATCAACTCCTCTTTTTTATTTGATGTTGAGTCCAAAATGACATTGAAACCAACGGCGTCCATAAAAAGACCTCCCTTGTGATTTCATACAGAGAAATAATGGATTGGAAGTGCTTTTTTAAATCCTGTTTAGCTCTATCATTTGAAATGTACTCAAATGGAGGTGCACTGAACTTCAAGTCCACTCAATGACCAGAGTTTTACACATTTAAATAGCAGTTGGGAATAAAGTCGAAGTGGAATCGTTGCCAACTGTGCTCCACTCACACACACTCTCAGACTCACACACGCTCTCACACTAACACTCACACTCTCTCTCAAAGTCAATAAACTGTAAAATAAATAGAAACGGAAGCAACCGACCGACAACGGAAATCAGTGGAGAATCATGTTGGCCTGCGGGGGTGGGAAGCAGAAACTGTTCTTCAGTCTGTTGGTGTTGGTCTTACACTCCATCATCATCATCACCTACCCCCCCACCCCCAGGTCTCGGTGAGGACGCCAGTGGCTCCCCCACCCCCTCTGCCTCCCCCCAACCGCCACCGCCTCCGCCTCCACCGTCGCAGCTCTCCCGCTCAGCATCCTGGGACGGCCTGTCCACCCTCCCCACTAATGGCTCGCCGCTACATCATGTGACCCACGTCAGGCCACGCCCCCCACGGCGGTACAGGGCGGGGTACCCGCAGCCAGAGACTGTGAGTCTCACACGCACGCGCATGCACACGCACACACACAAAATCTGGGGGGTTGACACTTGAACCACTTGCTTGGTAATGTAATATGTGTTGTTGAGGGTTCAGGGGCAGGAAGTAAGTTTTCAGAAACAGGAAGTTGAAAGCAGACTAGATAAAATGGGAGATGCTTTTTTGCTTGTTTATTCCTGTTCCGTCATATTTTATTCCTAGTTTTTATTCCAGTTTATTCTTGTTTAATGTTGTTTACCTCCCGCGTGTCTAATGTGCTGCCGTGTGAATACTTTGAGACTTTTCTCGTTCCCCTTGCCAGAGGCTCTTTCCAAAAATTATTTACCAGGGGTGGGGGGGGGGGGGGGGGGGCGCGGTGTGTGTGTGTGTGTGTGTGTGTGTGTGTGTGTGTGTGTGTGTGTGTGTGTGTGTGTGTGTGTGTGTGTGTGTGTGTGTGTGTGTGTGTGTGTGTGTGTGTGTGTGTGTGTGTGTGTGTGTGTGTGCACGCACGTAGGTGTGCGTTTTGGAGTGGGGGGTCATGGAGGTGTGTGTGTTTGTGTGCGTGTTTGAACCTTTCCTGCTGCTTTGTACTTAATCAGGACACATTTAGTGATGCAGCAGTGATGGGTTATTTTTAAAAGACAGGCATGGG
The DNA here is from genome assembly GCF_026213295.1 of Gadus chalcogrammus. Classification (NCBI taxonomy): domain Eukaryota; kingdom Metazoa; phylum Chordata; class Actinopteri; order Gadiformes; family Gadidae; genus Gadus; species Gadus chalcogrammus. Next base: position 13,394,860 of record NC_079419.1, on the reverse strand, counting down.
ATCCCATTCCTGCCAAGTGGCTGTTTGAAATGCCAAGTCAGCCCTCCTACGGCCTTTTAACACACCGTCATTGATCTGTTGTTATCATGCTATTCTCTGTGTGTGTGTGCGTGTGCGCAGCATGGCTCCGAGAATGGGGCGATCAATGTTCTGGAAGATGGATTGCCCGACTTCTACACCAAGCGTGTTCTCCCTGACAGGTAACACACCGAAGCCGTGTTTAGCCACCGCTAACAAGCCTCGTAGCGGTTCCCCATCACTGTTTACACTGAATACCTCCACCACCCGGGCGGTGGTGTAAAGAATGACATTCACTGTGTCTATTTAGTCATCTCACAGACACACATTAATTAAAGTGACTCCAGAAGCACAGCACCTTTTAATTGGGAACAAAGCACCCTGTTACCTATTCGCCGCCACGTGCCTCCTGGAAATAAAAGAACCAAAATTTGTATTGTCGGTTGATTGAAGCACCAAGTCCCCCAGGTCTCTATCGCTCTCTCTCTCTCTCTCGTCCTCTTCAGCCAGCTCTCGTCTCTCCATAACAACCCGTCCATGCGTAGGAAGAAGAGGCGCAGCGTGCTCTCCATCTTCTCAGGCTTCCGCAAGAACCGCAACTCCATGACATCCAATCCGGACACAGAGTGAGTAGGGAAGGGGCGGGACATGCTCTGAAAACGGGAGGTGAGTCATGTAAATGTGGCTTTGTCAATCAACATCAAACCGGTTTTAAGGGGACATATTATACCACCAGGTGTGAGTGTGAGTAGCCCTTACAAGCTGTTTTGAATATCTGCCTCTTCTGACATCGCAAGTGGGCGTGTCCACCTAGATGTGTGCTGGATAGTCTTAGTTATCTTCAAACCTGCATGAAACTTTTCTACTTTGGTTTCTTGAGTAGAAAACGCACCCATCTTCGAGTCGATCCAGCCACACAGTTCCTCTATAAACCCATTTATTCAGGTCCAATTTTGAATTCTCAGAAGACGGTAACTGTGGTGTGAAAATGATTCAGCTCTAATTGTAGCTACAAGTCAAGCCATTAGGGGTTGCTAACGGCAAAAGGAACAGGGTGCACGCTAAAGTGCACCGCCACATCTAAACACAAAACCGCTCTTTTGCTTTTAATATGACAGACCATGTTTTGTCGTTTTATTACTACCATGCCTCATGAATATTTGATGGCAAAACATTTTCCCCGTTGCTGCAACATTCTTGTGCGTCCGGAGTGCGCCGGGGGTCGGAGTTACATGAGGACACGCACCTCCTCACGCACTTCCTCCACTGGAGAATGTCTCAGAGTAATGAGAGAGAGGGGGAGGGGGAGGGGGAGGGGGATGGAGTGGCGAGAGAGAGGGAGGGATCGGAGAGAGAGAGGGAGGGAGGGAGTGTGGGAGAGATGGGGGAGAGTGAGAAGGGGGAAAGGGAGGGAGGCTCCTTGGGGGCCAACTGGGGGACATTAAAAACGGTTACAGTGCTTTGTGAAGGGGTGAGCAGGAGAAGGAGGAGAGCCAAGAGAGGGGGAGGGGTGCGTGTGCGTGCATCGAGAAGTAGAAGCCAAAGAGTGATCGCCACTTCAGTGCCAGTCGTAAAAACCCTTTTTAAATAAAACTCACCCTGTCTTAAAAATAAATGTGTGATATAACAATATAATCTCTTTGTATTAACATATAAATACGATATATTATGTAAATATGAGAAACTTAAATTACAGACTTATCGTTAAATGATAGTGTTATATCGTGGTGGTTTTATATGAATGCACTCAGACAGCCTCTGAATACTAAGCTCAGACATGTCGTTGGTGCAGGAGTCTGCCTCATTGTCCCGCTGTTTTCTGTCCTGTCACTGGATCTGTCATCTGGAGCGCGTCTGCCTCGGCCTCGGCTGCCCTCGCTATGCTAATGTACCGCTCTCTATCTATATCTTTATTTTTGGGGACATTGGTTTACCGGGACTGAATGAGCACGCATCAGACGACGGTGCATTCTCTAGGTATCAGGCTATTAATGAGAGAGAGGGGGAGGGAGAGAGAGGGGGAGAGGTGGAGAGAGAATTAAGAGTATTTAGGGGCCTCGGTGGACTATTTTGTCCATCCGTCTTATGTTAATTATAGAAGTAAACGCTGCTGAGTCACGCGGTACAATCTGTCTTGGCTTGTCCATCTGGCTCATAAAAACTCTGTAGACTTCCTCACTTAGGCTGAATCTGTTGCTGTAGTGGTAAACTATTATGGTAGCTCCTTGACCGACTCCTGACCCCCCTATAGACGATAGGATGGGTGGGAATGGGGGAGGGGGGGGGGGCTGTCCCAGGACCAAGCGTCTCAGTAATCCAGAGTCCATGGTTCAAATGCTTTCTCCCGGCCGGCGGGCTACAGACCAGGATGATTATCGGTTGAAGGGCCTTTGATTGTTCGCCGTATATCTCCTGCCGTCTCTCGTCTGTCTAATGCGAATCCATTTGATCTGTATAGCCCTTAATCACACTAACCGCCTCAAAAGGCTTCACAGGCTCCACTTTCTACGACATCGCCTAACCGTGGCCCTCCAAAGGGCAAGGACAAAACTCCCTTAATCATTGTGAAAACTCCCTTTATCGTCTTGGAAGAAACATCGAGATGGGACCCAGAATGAGGGATAATTTAAGAGTGCAATGGGCGCATAATGGGTAGAGATAACTATAATACATTTCAGCTAACCTGTCTCTGTCTCTCTCTCTCCACCCCCCTGCCCCCTAGTCTCCCGGAGAACGTCTACTCTATGATCCAGCACCCTAAGGACCCCGGACAGACGGAGACCCCCATACCGGGGCTCCACACGGCCTCCCCGCGGGCCACCCCCGGCATGAGACCCTCCAGCCCCTCCTGCCTCATCCAGAGACAGGTAACCCATCCCAGGGCTCCCTCTGCCCCCCAGTAGACATCCACGGGGGCCGTGGGTTTATCAGCTCTGGTGCCAGAATCTGGACCCAAACCGAAAAACGGTTGGGGCCGAACAAAGCTTTCTGTAAATCATCTGATGCATGGTCACCGGCCAATCCTGGTTTCAACCTCTTCTCTGTGGTTTATTTTGTCCCATCTGCTATCAACGGGATGCCACATAATCCCCTCACCAAGCATGGAGACTCATTAAGGCCTCAACCCCATTCACTAGGCCTTAAAGCCTCAGCTAGGTGTTGAGTATAACCATTATTGGCAGGTAACCTAGAACAGACTCTGGGGTCCTTGAAACCTCAACCTCATACACACACCAGGGTCCAAGGCCTGGTATAGCGACCACTGCCCGTACGAGGAGATGATCTCCATGGATACCCATTGGACGAGTCAGATAGTGAATGCTCGCAAGAGCCAATCAGGGGAGAAGCTTCAGAATTGGAAGGAGCTTCAAAATGTGGAGAAATAAACGGATGCACGCAATATTCTAAGTGCGTCACTCTGGGGACTGAACTAAGGTTAATTTATTGAACATCTGTTTCATCAGAATAAACGTGGTTATCTTTTAAGCTGTTTCCTCCTTATCGTCTCTAACGATTCATACTAAGTGAAGGACTACTAGAGTTCTCTATGTCACTACCAGCCCTTAGCGAGCTCCAATCTGCACTCAATCCAATCACACAAATGTGGGAGTTTCCAACCGACCCACGAAACGAGCTGATTGGTGCTCTGCATCAAACGTTCTTTTTAGGCTGAAGTCGATCCATCCATCGAAACGTCTCGAGTGGACTTTGACGCCCACTTGTGAAGACACAAGTGGGAGTGATTTAGGCTCTGGTATTAAGATGGTTCGTAATCAGCATGACACCTGGTGGCAAAATACCCCCCCAATGAGCCAGGGCCTCGCCAGCGACAGGTGGCGGTGGATGATTACCTCGTCGATGTAGGCCTGCAGGGTTGGGGGTGTGGGGGGCGGCTGAGGACAAGGAGAAGACCTCCGGCTGGGCGGCCAGATTGAACCGACTCCGACAGCGAGCGTTTGCTCTCTGCCGACTTTACTTTCAATTCTTCCACCAAATGCCAAATAGAGTCCACTGACTCCAGCCTCCGTCTCCTGCCCACCACCGGGCAGTGTGACCTACTTCTCCACCTGAGATAACCATGGGGGGGAGGGCGAAAGGGACCATTACATCCAAAACTTCAAAGTCATGGGCCTGAGTCACCAAGCGGCCATCTTGGTTCTAAACGCTAGCGTTTGATGGCCGCTAGGTGTCTATATTAAAATAACTGCTTCCCAAATAATTTTTTATGGAATTTTTGAAATTCATGCATTGCCATCAAAGCGACAATTATGTTTTCATGACCGATAAGTGTATTCTACTACATCGATTAGAGTATGGTCCTTCTAAGAATGCAACTATCAAAACAGAATAACAATAGAACTACACAGCAGATTACACAGAAAATAAGACAGAAATATCTCGATCAATGCAAAAGATAGTGAAATGTGAAGACACATTTCAAAGAAGATTCGTTAACCGACCGGGGATGGATTCCCACTCAGTGCCACCCATGTTACTGAACGCACGCGCTCACAGTGATATAAGACACTTTGCATCCCTCCTCCGCACCAATGGCATCATTTGGCATTCTGTATCCTATATCAATGCTACATCTTGCCCACCATGCAGAGTGGTTTCCGAATCATGCAGAAATCACTCCCTCATCTCGCCCGCCTTCCACCCCAGACGGCTCCAAAGAGTCCAGCAGTCTTGGGCCTCTGGCTCCCCCCCCTCCCCCCTCCCCCCCGCCCCCCCTCCCCCCCACCCCTCCACTATGAGGCACCCTGTGCTGGGAAGCCAACGCAACCTCTTCCTCTAACCCCTCATCTAGGCTTTCATCACAGCGGTGGCAGCCATGCCGGTGATGGGAATGCACTCTCTAATTTCTCCCCGTTCTCTCTCCCTCCTTTATTTAAATGGATGATCCCATCTGTTTGATTCGAGGTCCGTTTTTCGTACAGGTTGCTACGCGAGACTCAGAGACTAAAAGATGGGGGTATTGCAGTTTACCCGTATTGGTCCGGAAACAGCAGGTAGAAAGACATCTAAAGGAGCGAGTTCCCTGGCTGTCCTAAGGGGGACGAGGAGAGGGAGAGAGAGAGAGAGCGAGAGGGAGGGAGGGAGAAAGAGTAGGAGTGGATCCAATACCAAATGTCCCCACCACTCGCCGCGTCCCACTGTTTTCTCTGAGTGCTTTCTGTGTGGCATCGATGTCAAACTGAGTAGCCCATCATAGGAAGGATCCAATTTTGTTCGCTCTGTCCGTCTGTCTCGGTCAGTCTGTCTCTCTGTGTCCGTCTGCCTCTATGTCCTTCTGTCTGTCTGTCTGGCCGTCTGCCCCTATGTCAGTCTGTCTCTCTGTCTGTCCATCTGTCCATCTGTCTATCTGTCCATCTGTCTCTCTGTCTGTCTCTCTGTGTCTGTCTGTCATTCCTCTATGCCTCTTTCTGTTGGTCTCCCTCAACATCTCACTCTCTCTTGGTATCATTTTATGTATGCCTCTTTCCCTTTGTAGCCATGGCTTCTCTTTTGCTCTCACTCTCTCCCTTTATCTCGTTCTCTCCATCTGTGTGTGTGGGTCTCTCTCTCACTCTCTCTCTGTTTGTCGTTCTCTCCATCTGTGTTTGTGGGTCTCAGTCCAATTCATTTCGAAAGGTTTAATTAGCATGGAAACGTACATTTACATCATTAACATTTGTCTTTATTTTTGTATATCCCTGTAATCCTTACAAGGATAATCTTTCTTCCCCCCCCCCCCCCCCCCCCCCCCCCATTAATATCAAAGGTCTAAATAGCGGTGTGTAGGTAACATAGGAGCGAACATTCACATCATTATCACTTCCTTATTTTTGTATATCCGTATAATCCTAAGAAAAAATATTCCTTTTGAAAATGTACTTAAAAATTTCTCTCCCTTCTGGCTCTCGTTTATCACCATGGCAGCCGTACATGTACCTCTTTCTTTCATTGTATGGAGCTATACATACAGTATAGCACATGCATGCTGAGTCTCTCTCTCTCTCTCTCTCCCTCCCCCCCCTCCCCCCCCCCCCCCCCCCCCCCCCTGTGTACCGCTACCTCTCTCGCCCGCCAGTCCACAGACCTGGTCAGCATGGTGTACAGCTGCATCGGGGCCGACATCGACGACTCGGACACCTGCAGCTCCAGCGGGGATTTCACGCCCTCGGGGGGAGCTAACGGCCACGCCCTCGGCCACGCCCCCCTGCCCACCCACAGGCACCTGGAGTCGGACCGGATGGAGCGGGACGGGCCCCTGGCAGAGGGGGAGGATTTGAGGGAGAAGCTGGGCGGAGGTGGAGGAGCCCCAGGGACACACAGACCAGATCCCCCGTCTCAGATCAGCAAGCCCAGCATGGCCGTCATGAGACAGCGACACCTGCAGGGCAGTTCAGGTACTGCAGCTTGAATTACGTTGGCACTGTTGGTTTTCACAATTTAGTCATTTTGTGACTTCTGAATAAACGGTAATAACAAGTCACTCTTCAGGTTGATTGAAATGATAGGCTAGCAGTTAGAGCGTTTGACTCTCAGCTTAAAGGTCCTGGTCCTAAAGCCTAGGTACCCTTGAGAAATGTGCCTTAACCATTACCTGCTCCTTGGAACATGCATATAAAATCCACTGTTGCTAAGGAGGCAATGGGTGGAATAACATAAGAGTAAATTAGAATTATAAAGCTATATGGATGACAGTTGATTGATATATTCAGACGTTTAAAAATGAAGAATTATACATTTTTCAAATAATTCTTTATTTGGATCCCCATTAGCTTCCACAAAGTGGTTGCTAGTCTTCCTGGGGTCCACGCAGAAAGCAACAACAATTAAAACAAACAATAATACAAAATCACACTATATCAATAAAACAAGAACAAAACGTCGAACAGACAATAGGAACCGCTAGTAATCAAGCACACTTACTGATTATCTAAATGGGATTCATCAAGGTTTTTTTCAAACAAATATTTAAAAGAACGTCTCCTTTTGGTGAGTCTGATGCTAAAGGCGAGCTTATTCCAAGCAGAATGAGCCCAGTTATCGTTCTTTTTTGTTTGTGGAACTGGCACAACCAGATGACCAGTGCTTACTTGACGACGTGTGACATGATCATGACAGAAAGCTGCATAGACAAGGTTTTCACAAAGGAAGTGCAGTGTATTGTTCCATATAACATTATGCATGAATAGCAGAAAACAACATTTTAATTTATCCTCCACAGATAGCCATGATAACCTTCTATGCATCACATACACATTAGCCCGGATAGAACAACGCAGAATTTTTTTCAAATGTTTCTCCGCAGCACATGACCAAATGACAGGACAGTACTCGACAGCAAACAAGAGACCGAACTACTTGACTCATTACAGATGATGCAACATATGCACAGCACTACCTGGACATTGCAATGCCCCTACCCATCCTGGAAACAATATGATCAATCTGATCAGACCAAGACAACGCAATATCTAGTTTTACAACAAAGATTGTGGTCTTATTGACCTGCTCAACTGATATCCCATCTATATAAATTAAGTGCAGTAGCATTGGCGAGAATATTCTTACTACCAAATATAATAGATATATTAGATATATCTACGGATATATATGTTTTGACAATTTGTTAGCTCTCACCCAATTGGTAAAGTTATGCAACTCTACTTGAAGATTTTCACATAGCTCCACTGAAGTTGGTGTTGTGCAGAACAAAGTACAGTCATCAGCATACTTAACTACATCAGCATTTTTAACAACATAGGGTAAATCATTAATGAAAATAAAAGTGGACCCAAGCAACTCCCTTGTTGAACACCGCAAGAAGTCTTCGAACACAGAGAAGGTGTCAATAACTTGCTAATCAATAATCCATAGCATTAATCAGCAAGAACAATTACAGACGCATGAAAGGAGCAGTTTAACCGTAGCAGCCCATTCACCCCAGATGTTTGTTTTTGGTGTGTGTGGGTGGGTTTGTGTGCATGTGGATGGATAGGGGGTGTGTATGTGGGTGCCCCCACATCATATCGACTGCCCCAGGGGGGGTGCGTGTTCCTGCGATCGTAAATCAACCCGACCCCATTCGAGGATCGATACACACACGCGCGCGCTCCGCGATGCCGCCATGTTTAACTTAGAGGAGTGGCGTCTTACGCGGCCAGCGGGCTGCACCCCTCCGCCTGGAAGCTGCCGTTATTGATGGTGTCGTGTAGCGCACAGTGTTGTTTGCACAGGGCTGCGCAGACGTCATTGATCATGAAATATCGGCACTACATTTTTCAGCATAAGCCATGAATTATACAATGGGATTGGATTTTTCACTTTGGTAGTGTCACGGCAACAAATGCGTTGTCACGATCCATTATTTGGAGAATTTGTTATTTTGCGTCTATGGCCACAAGAACTTTATCTTGTCGTGTTATTCAGCTTTTTCACACAAACACACACGCTCACATGTGAATGGTTTACGAGCACCGTCAAGTTTTTATTCATGCAACTGTTTAGTTTCATGAAGTGGCTTCTTTGTAACACTATCTTGCACTGCAAAACTGTCAGCAAATATCTCCGCTAAGTGTTCCCTCCAGCATATCGCACCAACCATCTGGCAGTAGAGGACGGCTCATTGTGCTCCTTCCTATTCACCACAGCCCCTAAAAATCTCTCTTCATTCACCCCCGCATCCACACACACTGATTCACCCACCCATACACACACACATGCATGAGACACACGTCATTCACCGTTGCAGAACCACACATCTATCTACCCTTGCGTCAACGCACATCCATTCGCTCACGGGAGGCACACATTCATTCACCCTTGCATAAACAGACATTCACCCACACAGAAACGCATCCATTCACCCATGCATACATGCATATTCAGTAACACATGCATCCAAATATTTATTCACCGTTGAACGCACAGATTAATTCACCCACACATGAACACTCTTTAGTTCATACACACATCACCACCTGCATTCATTTGCACTTGCATGAAACACACGTTCATTGATATGTCCACCTCATCTCCGAGATCTACTTCCTGTTCCCATGACAGCGGGATGAATAGGGACATCTTCTTGAATGAGCGTCTCCGCCGTAGCGATATCATTGTTGGGTCGTTGGCGTAACGATGGCCAGGTGCACTCAGAGGTTCTGATCCGTGGGTCTTCTCACGTGGGTCAGTCATTAAACGAATCGTAACCTAGTTATAGCAATCAGTCATGTCAACTCCAAACCCTAGGTCAATTGAATACAACTTCTGCCCCAGGTTAATCCCCTGTGTGTGTGTGTGTGTGTGTGTGTGTGTGTGTGTGTGTGTGTGTGTGTGTGTGTGTGTGTGTGTGTGTGTGTGTGTGTGTGTGTGTGTGTGTGTGTGTGTGCGTCCGCAGAGGAGGCGGCGAGGCCGGAGGGGGAGTGGGACGAGGAGCAGGCGGACCCCCCCCAGAGGGAGGACAGGGTCTGGACGCGTGGAGCAGAGCGCCCCCCTCTGCCCACCAAGGTGTGTGTCCAGGTTCACCCCTCGCTGCAGGCCCTACAGAGCCACGTGTCTGCTCACATGTGGGAATATGAACCTACGCACCTTCTGTTTTCTTAAACCCCTTACTTCATAAGTCGTTCTCAACTAGATTTCTATAAAAAGCAATTGAATCCGCTTTAAGCGGAAATATTTTATTAGTGTCTCACTGCTGCCACCTAGTGGTGAGAAATTAAGAGTGAGATAAGAACTATTTGTATCATTAGTAGTTGTGGTATTATTGTGACGTTATTGTTATTCTTATTTTCACATGTTAATCCCCAAACTCCTTGCCCCTCCCCTTCAGCCCAGTTTTGACCAATCGGCAGACGAGGCTGTCTCAGAGAAGACTTCCCCTGTCAGCCCCCACGCCGAAGTGCCGACCAATGAGAAGAAAAGCATCAGTTTTGTTCTGCCCCCCTCAGCCAAGGATCCCTCCTCTGATTGGTGTACGACTCCAGTCATTCAAGAGGAGGCGGCCGAGGATAGGACGAGCCCGCCCTGCTCAGGTAAAAACCGACATAACCAGGGTAACAAAGTACTGTTGAAATGGGATTATGGGATGCTTGGAGCATTGCCGTAAGTATTTTAAATGGTGCTGAGTAATTTGCACTCGTCAAAAGATGGACTTTGTGTTTTAATGTTACTCTACATGACAACATTTTGCTGACGAAGATGAGGATGATGTTGAGGATGTTGATGATGTTTGTGATGATAATGATCTCTGTGTTGAATCAGATGAAGAAGAAGGGACTAACAGTTTTCCAGGCCCACAGCCACACATCAACAGGAAGGCCCACTCCTGTGATATGGGTACGAATAACCTCACACAAGCAAACATACACACATCCACACACACACACAAACACACACACTGTATGTTATATAATACAGATGTATATATAACCTACAGTGTTATACAACGATATATAATACACATGTCCTTGAACTGTTCAATGTATGGCAGCAATAGCATACCATATAAACTACCTTGTATTAATTTGTATTGTATACATTGTCAGAATAACCTGTTCCTCAGAAACAAACTCCAAACCCATGCATGAAGGTCCTCTCTGTGTGTGTGTGTGTGTGTGTGTGTGTGTGTGTGTGTGTGTGTGTGTGTGTGTGTGTGTGTGTGTGTGTGTGTGTGTGTGTGTGTGTGTGTGTGTGTGTGTGTGTGTGTGTGTGTGTGCACGCGCATTCCCCTCAGGCATGGAGAGGGGCAGCCCCCCTGGGGTCCTGGAGCGGTCCTCGGACCCCCGGTTCCCCATGAGGAAGGCGTCCTTCCCCCAATACAGAAGCCCGTCCCTGGACTACCCCGTCAGCACCCGCTGTACGTTGACTCACACACACACACGTACAGCCTGCGCCCATCACGTCTCCCATTGTATCACCCGTCGATTTAGCAATCTCCAAATCCTGTAATCCAGAGATCTCCTGCTTTGGTTTTTGTCCGCACCGTTCCGGGTATCGGGGTGGCTGGCAGTGTGTGCTCAGCTCGTTCATCAGCACACTGACACAAAGCCATTTAGGGCGGGGGGAGGAAGAGGCGGAGAGAATGACTCGGCGAAAACCGCAGCCAACTTTCCTGGTACACGTCAAAGTTATGGCCGCAGGGCGGCGGAATCAATCCTGCGACCCGCTTAAGAACCGCAGACTAAAACGTTGACACCTCCACTAATGTAATGATGGTGGGACCAAACGGATCGATGGGGCATCGGTGTTTCCCTGATTTCTGTCTTTCTTCTGATATATGTTTTCATTTTAGGTCATGAAAGTCCACCGCACGACCAAAGGGACGGCTTATGACATCACCAGCGGTCGAGAGGACCGGAAGGAGACCAGGGTGGCAAAGAGTGAGGATCAAAAAAAGCTAAAACTGTGCGTACCCGACGGTGAAGCACCGACGAGGGGTTTCGGGGCGATGTTGGGTTCTTTTTCATACACTGCAGACATTTTGTCATCGAAGGTGCATGTGTGCTCTTATGTTTAGTTTTGTATTTGTTCTTATTATTACAATGATTATTAATTGCACTGGCTGTGTGTCTTTCTCCAGAAGCAGAAACACACGCAAATAACCCGCGCACGCCAATAAGTATGGCTCTTGTTTCATTTTTACTAAGGCGGGAGGACATGGCGGTCCTTCTTATGTTCAGCAGACAATCTGTGACCGGCTCGCCCTCCGGAGCACCTTTGTATTTATTTCAACTTTGGACATGTAAATATGGACTAGAACTCAAATTAACCGAATTAGCCGTTGTGGAAACTGAACGGGTGAAGTAACGTTTTTATTTGTAGTTCTGATTCATTTAGTTAAGTGTCTGTTTCGTGTGCTTTTTGGTGTCTGTGCTGGCAGAGAAATGCTACAATCCCCAGTGCGTGTCGCCCCTGAAATAATGACTATTTTAATCTGATTTTACAGGCCTGAAAATGAGTATATTTTCTAAAAAAAAATGCCTCTATGAATGATAATAAATAAAATTTGATTTTACCAAAGAAACGGTCGTAAAAAATAAATATCATTCCTCAATATTTGTTGCACATTTACATTTGGTATTATTTTTACCATTTGCCTCTAACAAAACAGTGGTAGAGTTGTTATCGTGAAGAAGAATTGAAGTAAAAATAAAATGGTGCAAGATATATTTCTAGAAATGCAGTTAATGTCTGTTCCTTGTCCGTTGTCCGTTGTCATTGACATAACGAAACCTTTATTTTTTATATATTTTATTTTCCTGCCGTCCTACCACCGTATGCCAGCAGGGGGCAGTGTAGACCAAGCTCTGCTTGGTTGACGGTTGCCCAGTGCATTTCCATCATCAACCATCAGAGACGCATCACGGATCTAAACGGCATTCGAAGTGTTTCACTGCATTACATTAGAGCTAGTCAAACAAGCGAGGCGGCCCCTCGGATTCGCTGATTATGTTAAATCTAAATTAGCAGCGGACATAATTTGAATATGAGCTTTCTCTCGGGAGAGCGAGATGACAGATCGAGATGGGTCTCGCTAATGAGGCAAATCCGTATTAATTTAGTCGGTAATTAGGCCGTTGAGTTGCTGTCTTCCACACACACACACACACACACACACACACACACACACACACACACACACACACACACACACACACACACACACACACCAAGAGCGTTAGCGGCTAGAAGCAGTCAGGCTTAAATCACCCATAACAACGAATAATCCTTCTGGGTATTTTGTATAGGCTACGGCCAATATGTCTCTCACCCACTCTCCCTGTTCAATGCTTTCCCACTCTCTTCTGCCCTTCATATCTCAAATCTATGAGTGAGCGAGATAGATGCAGCCGTATGGAATATGTATTCCTCCACCGCATGAAGGCCGCCATGGCCTCTTGTTGAATAGATGTTATTCACTTCTTCTCTTTCTAAAGAGTTCTCCTAGACGTGTGTGTGTGTGTGTGTGTGTGTGTGTGTGTGTGTGTGTGTGTGTGTGTGTGTGTGTGTGTGTGTGTGTGTGTGTGTGTGTGTGTGTGTGTGTGTGTGTGTGTGTGTGTGTGTGTGTGTGTGTGTGTGCACTTGACTTTAACGGTGGAAGACACACTATCAAGTCGTTTTGGTAATCTGCCCGGCAGTAATAGCCCCGTGACATAATCCAATATCGTTTAATTTACAGATAAGGAGAGCTGAAATAAGGCCTATTTCAACAGCTACAGGGACAATCTTCCGGTTCTCCTTTGTGTTCCTACGGGATACTTTCAGAAGACGTTTCCGTGTCCATGTTACGTGTGTGTGTGGGGGGTGGGGGGCACTGATGTACTTTGAGGAATTCAATACCTGCCAAAATGTAATGAAAAACTAAGAATCAATACAATGTCATCACATCTGGCCTGGCGTTCCACGCTGAGGGGGAAGAGGAGGATGAGAGGCGACAGGGCGGCTGTTCCAGGGTTATGGTCAGTTCTTCAGGGTTACAGGGGAATCGAACAAACACGGATGCTTTACAGCCGCCGTTATCCTGTCACTCTTAACCAAGGGTCGACGTCCCAGAGGCTCCCTAACGACGGGGACCAACCGGACTCAACCGGACTCGGCACCACTAGCCCGGACACCCTTCACCTACCATCACGTGCTTGTTTATTTTTTATTTTGTTGGTCCAACGTCGCTGCTGATGTCCTTGTGTTCCCTCGTGACTGTGCAAATAGTTGATATTCAGCTCACTCGGACCTCTGAGATTCAAGGAGGCACGTTTTGGCACGCTCCTCATTTCAAACAGGCTTTGATTAGTGTGGCATCTTTCACTTGATGTGTTTTTCCTCTCTCTTTCTATTGCTCTCGCTCTCTCTCGCTCTCCCTTGCCCTTCCTCTCAATCTCAAGTTTTCCCTAATAACAGGTGAATTTCCTCCTATCACTTCCACCGGATTAGTGAAGATCAAAGAGTGTGTGTGTGTGTGTGTGTGTTTCCGGAAGAGTGTGGGTGTGTGTGTGAGGGGGAGCGGTTGAGAGTATGTGTGGGAGGCTGTGTGGGTCCATATGAGAGAGAGTGTGTCTGCTCTAGCTTGTTTGAGTACTCAGAGTGTATGAGGAATATGTAGGGGTTAAGATGGTGAAAGCTTCCAGGTACAGAGTTAACAGACGGCACGTCTACCAGAGCTGCTCTAGCTCATCTAGACATTTTAGCCAGTATAGGAGACGCGCCGCATGTGTAATCAAGGACCATTCATCTCAGCTACTGCCTCATCGGTAAATATTAATATTTCAACTGTGTCTGATTTGTTTGTGTCCAAGCAGGTTTGTGTGTGTGTGTGTGTGTATGTGTTTGCATGCACAACTTCATTCAGGTGTGTGTGCATCCACACATCTTCACGCTAGTGTGTCTGTGTGTGTGCCTGTGTGTGTGTGTGTGTGTGTGTGTGTGCGTGTGTTCCTGCTAGTGTGTGACCTCATGGCCGTGTGTATGCTCATGTGACGGTAACAAGGCGGAGGATATATGTGGAGGTGCGAGTGTCTCCTCTCTCCACACAGACCCCGAGGAGCAGCTGGTCCATAGAGGAGTCCCTCTTCTGGAGTCAACCCAACGCACAGTAAGTCCCTCGTGTCCTGATTCAGCAGACACTTCACCTAAAGTGACTCACTGTAAATGTATTGACACACGAGTCGTTATGGAGCTAGGTAGGGGGCTAAGGCGTCTTGGTCTCGGTGGGCCGTGGATATTGGGGTTCAGACCCAGAACCTTTCAGCTGCTCATCATCATACACCCTAGCCACTAGACGGTCCTGCATCTTCTCCAAGCATCCGACACCCCCGCTCACCTAGCTACTTCTCAGCGGGCGGCAGTACCCCAGGAGGTAGACCGGGTTGGCTGGTAGCCGCAAGGTTGCTAGTTTGATCCCCGGCTCCTCCTACGAGTGTTGAGGTGTCCCTGAGCAAGACACCTAACCCTAACTGCTCCCGACGAGCTGGCCGTCGCCTTGCATGACTTACTCCGCCGTCGGTGTGTTGGTGTGTGAATGGGTGAATGTCAGACAATATTGTAACGCGCTTTGGAAGAAAGCGCTATATAAATGCAGTCCATTTAGCATTTACCAGTGTTCTGCTCTCTATGGCTCTGACTCGCCTGTCCAGCTACCAGGAGACCAGTAGAAGTGCCAGCAGATGTGCGCCCACGTTCTGGTTCTGGCGGTGGGGGAGCGCTGTAGCAGAATGCGTCTCCATGTGAGCGTGAAGAGGTCAAACGATATGCTTCTAGACAACTCATCTCAGCCCCGTCTGCCGTTGTTACATCTCTTCTGTGTGTCTGCGGCGTCTCTTAATTTAGCTCCCAGGGTGCGACTCAGTCTGGAGAATGCAACGCTACATGGTGTTTAGCGCTGGCTGTTAGTTGGCGGCTGTTGTCAGCGGGGGCCGGAGATGCTCTATGATGGATGTTACCGTTTCATGTGTCGGATCTGAAAGACTTCCTGATGGAAGGCTTTTGGCAAAGGAGGTAAAAAGAACTAGGGAACATTGGAGATTGTTGCTGAATTGAAATGAAAAGATTCAAATCGAAATCTCTTTGACAAAGGAGAATGTTATCGTTTGTTTAGTTGATGGTGGGGTGCAACTATACACCATTAAGCAATACAGGGCTTTGTGCCTTAAATGAAATATTCCAGCTTGCTAATCACTAACAACTCAGCACACCTCTTATCCCCACACATGAAAGCCTCAAGATGATTTAGCAGCCAGCAAATTTAATCAGAGGACCTAGATGAAGACTTTTGAAGATTGCAGGGTCCTTGAGCTGAACTTTTTAAGTTAATGCATTTTTAATTAACAAGAAATTTGTTATGTGTTCAATCAGTAATTGATTGAATCAAGAACCGATTGAGGATGGGGCATGAATGAGTGTCATGTATTTTATAAAAAACTTTATTGCCACCCCACATTATTATGCAAAAGGTTAAGTACGCGTGGTGTTTGGGAAGGCAACAAAAACCATTTGAGACGTCGTATGAATAGTAAACATCCAGGGGCATCGAGTTGTTTGGAATGAGCAGGGCGGGGTGAGCGAGAGGCGGTAAACAAGCAGTGATTTTATCTGAGGCTCTGGTTCCTAGTCTTCATTTGGCGTTTGAGGTTCATATCATATCGTTATTGCAAAAACGCTGTTGTAACATTTAGCTCCCGGCGGCGTTTAGTCACTGCTGCGACAGCCAATAAACAGTCTTGTTTGGCTCGTGAGGGGAAGGGAGGGGAGGGGGGGATGTCTTCATGACCAGTAAGGTCTGTCTCCTGTTCCTTATGTCCCCCAGCTGGCCGGCAGTAAAACGACTCCTGTGTTTGTGTGGAGGGAGTGTTTACACCTCCCCCGATGGCCTGTGGCCTTGCGGTGCCTGCTCACACTGAGCTGAAGTGAGTTAGGGCCCATTGGCGCGCACGGGATCCCTCTTTGTGATGTGTGTGTGTGTGTGTCTGTGTGTGTGTTTGTGTTTGTGTCTGTGTGTGCTTGTGCGTCCCCTTGCTCTGAAGGGAGGAAGATAGATAAAGGGGAGAGAGAGAGAGGCATAAAGGAAGGAGAGAGGGGCAGAGTTATAACAGACTCAGCGTTATGTACATAAAGAAAGGATAGGGGGGGATATAAAGGAGTGAGATATAAATAAGGGGAGAGGGTGAGATAAAGATGGAGAGAGGGTGAGATATAAAGAAGGAGTGAGTGAGATATAAATAAGGGTAGAGGGTGAGATATAAAGAAGGAGAGAGGGGGAGACAAACAGTTTATATGAGACATGTATATAAAGAACCGAGGGATCTATATGTAGACATGGGAGTTGGGGAGAGAGAGAGAGAGAGAGAGAGAGAGAGAGAGAGAGAGAGAGAGAGAGAGAGAGAGAGAGAGAGAGAGAGAGAGAGAGAGAGAGAGAGAGAGAGAGAGAGAGAGAGAGAGAGAGAGAGAGAGAGAGAGAGAGAGAGAGAGAGAGAGAGAGAGAGAGATTATGTGTATAATTCGGTCTCAGGAGGCCTGTCAGTCACTCCGTAGATCTGGGGAGCTCCAGATGATTGCAGGTGATTCTCTCTGTGCCAGCAGATGATGAGATCTGTGTTTGACTGAATAATTCATGGCAAGACGCTGGCGTTGATTATGGGAAATCAGCGACTCTGCTTGTGTCATGCAGTTAGTCTTCCCCCGCCTGGTGTTTACTTTTGTGTTGCGTCATTCTTCTCTCGCTCTTCTTTCTCTGCACTCATCATACACCGCACGAGTCAAGTCATATATTTTTCTTTTGGCTTACTGTCTACCACCATTCCTCCAGCATTTCAGCTCTATCTCTTGTTTGCTTTTAGATTTGGACTTTCTTATCCACTGCATCGCCACTACGAGCTAGACTAGCTTACCGAGAGGGACGAGGCCCATGGAGACAGACCTGTCGGCCAAGACCACCAAAGAGCTGCCAAATATAAGACCTAGCCAAATCAAGAACTACATGGCTAAAGCCATACCCCAACGATAACTTCCGGACCTCAAGACCTAACCAAACAGTCTTCACCGCTACAGACCTAACCAAATCAAGTCTTTTATAGCTGTAGACCTAGCCAAACAAAGTCTTTCATAGCTACATACCTAGCCAAACCAAGATTACAAAAGCTACAGACCTACATAAACCAAGTCTTTCATAGCTATAGATCTAGCCAAACCAAGTCTTTCATAGCTACAGACCTAGCCAAACCAAGAATACAACAGCTATGGACCTAGCCAAACCAAGACTCCCCCAACCATAGACCCAAGTTTTTCCCGAGCTATAAACCTAGCTGAACAATGATTTCAACAGTTGGAGCCAACACTTAGCCAAACCAAGTGTTTCATGGCTATTAAACCTAACTTCACCAAGACTTGCACAGCTACACACCTAGCCAACCCAAGTCTGCCAGACTTAGCCAGGCTTTCATAATTAAGCACCAGATCTACAATCCACCTCATCACCTTCCGACCTACCCCCCCATACGTCTAATCTCTATCACCCAAGATAATGCCCGCCATCGTCAACCTGCTGTTCAACACCATCTCCACCAACACCACCATCGCCTTCACCCTGGTGCTGCCCCTGGTCAGCGTGCTGTCCCTGCTGGTGGGCGTCGGGGGGCACATGCTCCTGTGGCTGGTCCTGATGAGGAACCCGCGGCGGCGCTCCAAGCCCAGCTCGGTGCTGCTGCTGAACCTGAGCCTGGCCGACCTGGGCGCCCTGCTCACGCTGCCCTGCGTCATCCTCAGCGCCAGCTCCCAGGACTGGCAGCTAGGGGGCACCACCTGCGTGCTGCTGGGGTTCATGACCTCGCTGACGGCCGGCGTGGACATCTTCAGCCTGGCGGCGCTGTCGGTGCTGCGGCATCGCATCGTGGCGCTGCCCACGCGGGCGCCCACCACTCCCACGCACGTGTGAGTATGGGCGACGCCTATTGCCGTAGCGACCCCGGTGGTTCGAGGATAGCGAGAGAGGGGACGTTGATTGAGGAGAAGGAGTCAGAGTGGGTTGTGAATTCAAGGTTGCAGGATGTTTATATTAAGCACCAGATGTGATTTTTTCTTTTATAGAGGATTATAATCCATTTTAAAACCGACATCACAAGTAGGAGTGTGGTGAAATGGGATCCCCTTTCCAAAATAGGGCTGGTTTATTTTTGTCTTCATTTTATGATAAGATAATAAAAAATAAAAATTCTAGTTTTAATGAACTGACAAAACGTCTAACGTTTTTAGCAGCGGCTTGTGAGGAAATAGATGTGTGTGGGGCTTTCTCTATATCTATATATAGGGAGAAACTGTGATGACAACTCGCAAACTTGCTATGGCTAAAAGTTTTCCTTAAGCACAACTTCGTTGAGATAAAAAAACCCTCAGACTGATAAATGGTCTTTGGTTGAGTGGGGGATCAAATTAAGGCAAAGCTGGCTAATTTTTTTTACATTAGGCAGAAAGGTTGTTCTTAATCTACGGTGATAATAAATGTATGTTAATAACTTAAGTTTAGTGTTGAATGGACAATATCGTTTAAAGTAGTGCAGCGCTGATGGAGCTGAAGTGGGCAATGAGATGTCTTGCTAAATGCACCATAGCAAAAGGAAGAAAAGAGCTAGACAGCCTATTTACTATGTCGCATTGTCCCGAGGAGCAGCTGTACGAGCACATGCCTAGTGTCCCAGATTATTGTATGGCAGAGACTCAGGTGTGTGCAGTCAGAGCATAGTTTAGATATATACATAGAGCGACCTACTTCTGCTCCTCTTCATACCCGAGAGCCCATCTTCATGACAAATAACCCTCTTTTAGGCCCTCTTTAGACAATGCAATGTGATAACCTCTATTGATCCCTAAAAGAGAAACGAGATGCCACCGCATCCGTAAGACCCAGACAACATCAGGCATGACTGTTTGGGGACAAACGGGCACACACACACACACACACACAACTCAGAGCACAGTAATGAAAATGCATAGTCTGATGAAAATAAGTGACTCGTAAAATGGTGCCTGTGAAGCACTATAACGGGGATAACGTTTTATTAACTTAACTTGAAAACATGGTATTCAGAATAATGTAAAAAAAAAAATGCCCCTTTAAAAGTCCTTTTCCCGATTTGGACTAGGGCGGTGACCATCACGCTCATCTGGCTGGTGTCCGTCGCCATGGCGCTGCCGAAGGTCACCTACATCGAGTTCAGCGGCGGGTGCACGTGGTCGGTGGAGCGCGCCCAGTGGCTGGGCTTCCTGGTGCCGGCCTTCCTGGTGTACTACGTGGCGCCGCTGCTCTGCATCGCCGTCAACTGTAGCTCCATCGTGCTACGACTGCACCGCTGCACGGGCGGCCGGCCCTCCGCCGACCGCCGCAACAAGAAGGCCACCGCGCTGCTGGTGGCGTCCACGCTGGCCTTCGCCGTCAGCTGGCTGCCCTACTATGCCCTGGAGTTTGTCAACGTGACGTCGCCGCACGTCTGCTCGGCCGCCTCGCCCATAGACCCCTTCGGCCCCTCGCAGTGCGGTCCCTCCAACGTCACGTCATCGTCGCCTTCGTGGCCGCCGCTGCCGTCGTCGTCGTGGCCGCAGTCGTCGACCTCGCCGATTCCGGAGCAGGAAGCGGAGACGACGGTGTCCCTGCTGTGGGAGGTGGGGTCCCTGACGGCCATTCTGTTGGTGTGCCTGGCGCCGTGCTGGAACCCGCCGCTCTACTTCCTGTTGTCTCGGCCGGCGGTGCGCGAGCTTCAAGGCCTGATGCCGGCGTGGCTACGCGAGCGCCTCGAGGGCGACGGGAAGGCGTCGAGGAGGTGGCGTGTGGCGCCCGCTAGCCCGCCAGTGCTACAACCGGCACTGCGGCCGCCGCAGTCGCCGCCACCACAAACCCGGCCCCCGGCTCCGCGGACGCCATTGGCTCATAGGTTGATCCAATAAAATGACCTCACACACACAAAAAACGTACATTGAATTATGAAACCAATTAATTTAATACACGGTTACAACATACGATGATGGTATTGTCTGTTATAATAATATATAATATACAGTTATACTTTAATTCAGGGGTGTCAAACGTACGGCCCGCGGGCCGGATCAGGCCCGCGAACGGGTTTAATCCGGCCCGCGAGATGATTTTGTGAAGTACAGTATTGTAAAAAAAAAAAAAAATTTTTTTTTTTTATAAAAATCCTTCCTAGCATTACATGAATTGCATTGACTGGCACTGACTAATTTGTTGTACATTGAACTACTGGACAATTGTGTGTAACTGGAAGTCGCTTTGGAATGTAACGTAAAATGATCTGCTATTTTTCAATGAAAGAAACTGCTGTTCTTAATGTGTCCACTAGAAATCGCAATAGCAATTATGTTAAGCAAGCAAACTTTATACCGGGGCTGAGCAGGGAGCAAGTATAAACAGGTAGTGCAGCTAGCCCGGAGCTACCTTGTCGCTCTGCCTTATGCTACGGCCACACCAACCGCGTTGCTCGCAGTGGATACCGCGAGTACCGCGCCTAACCTGACGCTTGATCGGTGTGTGGTGGTTCAACGCTTCCACCGCGTCACCGCGCCACCGCAGCTAGATGAGTCCATGTCCATGCAAGTGAACGGAGCGTTCCCTCTTCGTCATAACTATCAAACCAAACATCCTTCACATTCACTGAGCAAAAATTATGAAATTAAAATGCACATTTCTCGCTAAAAATGTTTCCATAAACGCATTTAATGGCGTAACTATAACTATTTCCACCCAGAATAAAGAAAGATGTCGGCCGTGGCTGCGCTGGAGTCCGAGGTAGGAAACCCAAACGCCGCGTTTGGGTGCATGATAGAGTTTAGATCGGGTTAGATTAATAATCTCTGATATAAATAACACTAATCGGGTTAATAACTTCACATGGTGTGTCTGGTGTGTTTCCAGCATTCGTAGTGTTGATCAGCAGAGAAATAGTCCGCCAGGCTGCGTTTACGTGCGTAATTACGTGCAACTTCCGCGCCTAAAGCCCCCAACGCAACGCTTCAACGCGTGTACCGTGCCTAGACCAATGGTTCCCTATGCAAAAATGCCGATTTTCAACGCCCCTACCGCGAGCAACGCGGTTGGTGTGGCCGTACCTTTATACTTCCAACATTATGCGCTTTGGCACTCTCATTGCCCCAAAATGTCTCTGTCAAAAAGACGAAAAGTGGACACAGTGCAGAGTTTTACAAGAAAAATGGTCATCGTACTTTTTATTCACGGAGTAAATGGGAAACCTGTGTTTGGTGTGCTCACAGCATGTTTAATTTTACAAAATTATGCCATATTTTTACCGGTCCGGCCCACTTGGGAATAGATTTTCCTCCATGTGGCCCCTAGGCTAAAATGAGTTTGACACCCCTGCTTTAATTGTATATTAAAGGCATCCAAAATGGCTTCCATGTGAACCATTTGCGCAAAAACCCATAGCTGTCCAGCCGCTACCCTTTAGCTTTTATGGGACCGGTCAGATTGGAGAGGAAAATATTCACATCCACAAAAGACTTGGTGGCTCTTTACGACAAAGGACAGCGGGCTATAAACGGGCACGCATCCAGGGTAATAAAAGTGTGTCCAGGCTGGTATCTGAGATCAGAACACCGGAGTCACCCAGCAACTCTTATTTCTTCCTTTCGGGAGCCTCCTGGTGAATTTGGACAGGCATAAGAGGGAATTTATAGCAGCTGCTCACCATTATGTTTGCGAAAACAGTGTAGAGTGCAGGGTTAATGTGTTTCGGCTTCGAAGCCTAATGTGCTATGGAAAGAGACACGGTAAGGACTTGGGCTGGATTTTTATGACTGCAGGTGACCTGTCGTCATTCTTGAGCGAAGATGGCCCTAACTCCAGGCAGCACATCGATGACCTGTGTCTCACTGTAAGGTGTTCTCCATAAAAGCTCCTAGAGTGACATGCCAAGAAAAGACCCAACAACTTTTGCTCGATTAACACTTAGATTAATACAAAAAAACAAACCATAAAAGGTTGACCCAGGCTGGGTTCATCCCCCTCAACCTGTCCCCCCTAATCACTGACCCTCCAAAAATCACTCGTCCAATCACAACCTTGAATGGCCCGACAGAAAGGGTGTTCCCTGTTTGCTCCACAGCAGGGATGAGCACGAGTGTTTATTCCCAGAGCGTATTCACCGTGCAATCTAAGAGGTCAGGGGTCTTATCCAATACCTCTCCTGCGACCTTATTACCGGCCATGTGATGAGAAAAGACCCAGGGGTCTTTTTTCCGTCTTCTTTCTCAATGTAACCTTGAGTTGAGGCTTGTTTCCTGGACACATGACGTGAAGTGTTTATGTCAGTGCTGTGGCCCAGCACCGCAGTGGATGTGCTCATTAAGGGAGGGCTTTGACAGAAGGACTCCATCAATGGAACTGGGATCTCTGAAGCTCAGGACCCCGGTGTCCCAGGATGCTTTAGCCCCCCGGGGAACAGAGATTATGTGAATATCAGAGTTTCATGCCAGACATGGCGGGAGGGGGCTGTCTTTGTATGGTGAAGTGACTTTGACCTGAGAGTGTGTTTGTGGGTGCACAGCATATGATGCCATTCGTCCTAGGCTATTCAGATTGCATGAAGGGTAATGAGGTCATTTATTTGTTGATTTCTTTCTGAGATTCGATGGTACTTAGTAAGCACGTGTACACTCACATGCGCTCGCATTATGAGTGAATGTGCACATGTTGGGTAAGTGTGTGTGTGTGTGTGTCATCACACAGACACAGACACAGACACAGACACACACAACCACACCATGTAAAATAACCCGATAATAACAGTGTGTTTGCCTCAGCGGCAAAGGTTGAGTGGTGATAGAAATTGGTCGTAATTTGATGATGCTCTAACATGCAAATGTCAAACGCTGCGTTATGCTAAAATCAAAAAAGCCGACGCCACGGAACATCGGCCAAGCTAATAAATGCCTAACCGTAAGAGCGTGCGGGCCATATTCCTGAAGGTCAGGTCACCCCACTCCTGGGACTCGCGGCAATGATGATGATTGCATGCTCCGTTACCATGTGATGGTCGGCGTTCCAACTGGGGTCCGGCAGCATGCCAATCAATCGACCGACCCCGATACTACGCTCAAGGACCACTAGAATGCGGCGAAAGATCCATGGGGTTTTAGAATAACCTCAACCGTCATCGCCATGGCGACGTTTGACAGGGCTCTCAGGGCTGATTTTCACATTCCCCTTGACCTGGTGCTCTTGAACCCCCACACACTACCCCCCCCCCCGGGGTTAGTGTGTGTTCGCTGTTGGTGATTACATGCTGCCGGGTGATTGGCTTGGGCGCTAATGACATCGTTTAGCTCGCAGAGGTTTTTATTCCAGTGGTACGTGACCTCATCCACCCCCCACACCACCACTGCCCCCGGCCATCAGCAAGGTACAGACGCCTGCTGCTGATTTCCTGACGAGTGTTAATTAAGTGTGCAGATTAGCTGGTAGATCCAGAGCAAGCGGGGCCCTGGGGGTAAGACGGGGGGGCCCCCAGGTTTAATGTTCAGTTTGAGGTCTAAAGGCTCGGTGATGCTGTCCACCAACTGGACGGTGCTACAGCCTCAAGACGTGGACTAGGTGGACACACTAGACCAAGGCCTGCGTTTAGTGAGGTGTAATAAATGTGCATATTGGTTTGGTGTTCAGCTACCATTTTTATTGCTTGTAAGCGCAGACCACGTGATTATTTTTGTTATGTTCCTGTATCTGAGAGTTCTGGTTCAGATTAATAGAGCAGGACCTTTAAAGCCTGCCTGTCTCTATTAATACCAGACCATCTGTTTAAAGGACTTTACTTGCAGGGCTTGTATCTGTTGCGACATATGGGATCTATCACA
Source organism: Gadus chalcogrammus (assembly GCF_026213295.1). Taxonomy (NCBI): domain Eukaryota; kingdom Metazoa; phylum Chordata; class Actinopteri; order Gadiformes; family Gadidae; genus Gadus; species Gadus chalcogrammus. Next base: position 13,370,482 of record NC_079419.1, on the reverse strand, counting down.
ATAAAAATTAAGCCTTTTCTCTTGTCTTTAAATAATGTGCTGTTTGGTTATTTTACTATTACGACATGTCCTCTACCTGTTACACAATATGCACAAAGAAACGATATGAATAATTATTATTAATAATATCACAATATTAAGGTATATCAACTAAAAATACCCTGGTGCATCAACACCTTCCATCTAGTCCATCTACAGTAGCTTACAGTGTTAAACACAAAAAGTGGGACATACTCAACACTCAGCACTAGGACGCCCTCTAGCGAACACTTCACGGTGAACAGCGTCAACATCCATTGCCTCTAAATGAAATGCACCGGCCAAACACATCCGTTTTAAAAAAAATCGTACTGAATTGAAGGTAATTGGGCGTGTGTGACTTGCCTCACTGCTGGAGGACGTGTGAGTGCGGGGATGCGTCGTGAAGAGCTAGGATCAGACTTGACACATAAGCGCCATCTGACAAGCGGACGATTCTTCTTCTCGTCCAAGGACGCGCCACCGATGAACACCTTTACAGTGAGATTTACAGCGAGTCGTTCGGAGAAAGAGATGCACTAGAGTCTAGAGTGGAGGGGGACACCAGGTGTCTTCAGAGGAAGGACGCGCGCGCTGTTATTTGGGCGTTGTGGGAGCGCGCGAGGGGTGTACTACAGGCGTTATCCGGTGGGTGGGTTTTTTACGCGCGTTTTTTACTACTGTTTTCCTCCAAATAACGGGGACGCAGGTGGAGAGGAGCCCACCTATTTCCGCGACGCTCTCAGGGCACAGAGGGTTTTACGCCCCCCGAGAAACTGAGAACACACTAACACACACACACACACACACACGCGAACACAAACACAATGCCTTTTTTTATTCGGTTTGTTCCTTTTGTCCATTGAGTTGTGAATCCACAACAGGGGGGAAACGGAGGACCGTGACGAGCACAGATGACATGAAAAGAGCAATTGTGGGCGCACTGGTTTTGTAAAGCGAACAACTGAGAACCATGACGGACCAGGTAGGTGGACAGGTCTTTTCACCTCCTCCTCGTCCCCCACCACTATTTAGCCCTCTCCCTCCGTGCGTGTTGTGTGTAAACAATCTCTCTCTGGTCTCTCCCGTTGCACGCCGTCCCATTAGGATAAGTGGACGGAATAGCGCCAACATTTCCTGCTACACCACCACTGATGTGGGTTGTGTTTACGGGGATTCCCTTTAGAGTTTAACCTCCTCTATAATGCTGTTAGTGTTTACCTCATTGTTTATTTATTTTTTTAAAGTTCCTAAATGTAGTAGACGACCTATGGATATCTCCCATATTTCAGTAGCTATGCCTTGTTTATTTTTTTTTATTGTACAGTTCCGCCAAACTGAATTGCATACAATTTGTTCTGGTAGATTTGGACTGGTACTGAGGCAACAACATCGAGTTATGATTCTCTTCTCTTTCTACTACGCACAACGAAGCAAGAATAATGAGCCTTTAACAATGGAACAATACAACCAAACACTGCAGGTAGTTTTGCACACCGTGGTGGGCCGTGCCGTTTGCCCTAGTTCCTCCCTAGACGGATTAACCGGTGACACCTCCTGTCTCTGTCAGGGTATCTCCTGTCTCGTCCCCCCGTGCTGGGACAGTAATGGCCATGAATAATTGATGAAGGCGCTTTCAATTAGCGTAAAAGCTCCCTGGTTGGGGTCCCGTTATGGGAGAGAGAGAGAGAGATTGCACCTTATTTACTTTGTACATTGTTTGCTTTGCACATTAAGGACCAATAAAAGACACAAATAAGAAGTTTATTTACAACACTATTTACATGGTTTGTAGTCAACATATATGATCGATCGGGCGGCGATTTGCATTGCGTATCCGACATCCCGACGGAGAACTTCGAATGCTCGAGGGTTCTACGGAGTCGGATTAGGGATTAAGGAGTCGGAGTATATACTTTGCCTTTGCTAGCTAGCTGCGGCCAGTCGCACCTGCTCGTGTCCATGCTTGCGCGCTGCGCTGCTATATACCTCCATTAATTGCTCCATGCATATTGATAAGGGGCTTCTCTGGCCGACCCGCAGGGACTCGAGCTGAACACACAAACACACACAGAATAATCAAGTCGTCCATCACGACTTTAGTCTAACCTTACTGAAACCAGATAACTCAGACTGTGTGTGTGTGTGTGTGTGTGTGTGTGTGTGTGTGTGTGTGTGTGTGTGTGTGTGTGTGTGTGTGTGTGTGTGTGTGTGTGTGTGTGCACGCACATGCGTGTTCACATTAAAGTATCCACACTCCACAATCTGAAAGTCACACACACCTGCTGTCCATGGTGTGCTGTTAAAGTGGACCTTTTTGTGTGCCCAGGGGGGTCAGCAGCACTGGGGGTGTTTCTGACCTACTTCTCCCGCTAATGCATTCTGCTGTCCCCCATCCATCACTGGACGGTAGAACCCTCTGACCTGACCTCAGATTACAAACCCCCCAATGGGCAACACAGGCCTGAGCCCCCCTCCTCTCCCCTCTAGACTGGCCCTCTCCCCTTCCCTCCCCCCTTCCCTCCATCTTCTCTTCATCATTCTGCTCTCTGCATCCTTTCATCTTGTCCAATGCTTCCATCCGCCTCCCCCTCTTTTTTTCTCCCTCTTTTTTCCACCCCCCCCATCCTCTCCTTTTTATCTTGAGCCAGCTATACCGTCTGTCCCCCCCCTCCTGTTTTTTTTTTATCACCCACTCTCTTAAATAAAGGCCAAGAAACAGGCATGGTTGTGCACACACATGCATTCACACACGTGCAGTCACACAAATGCACTCACACACACACACACACACACACACACACACACATGTGTACACATCGCATGAACACTATCCCACACTTTTAAATGCAGATGTTGTTAACCAGACACTGACAAAACAGACACGCACGCACACACACACACACACACACACACACACACACACACACACACACACACACACACACTTTAATAGGTGCATATATTAATATGAGGACGTTATACTGTAAACTTGAAACACACACCACTTTACCCCCAAACGTGGACCTCCCAGACATGTGGGGACCGAGTTACGGGTGCGCTATAACTGCCTACACCAATGTTTATCCTCCATTACAGCCGCTCACTCACAACAACAACAACAACATCACAACAACACCATATGGTCCATACCCAGCCAGCCTCGTGGGTACCAACCTGTCCCCTGTGTGTGTGTGTGTGTGTGTGTGTGTGTCTCCAGTACAGCATGTTTCTGAACACGGCCCCCCCGCTGCGCCGGGGCAGCACGCCGCTGCCCGTCAAGCACCAGCTGAGGCGGGAGGAGGCCGTGTCCGAGGACTGCGATTGGATCCCCGGTCTGGAGGTCCCGCCCTCCACGCTGCCCATCAGCGACATGGGGTCGCCCCGTGGCGAGTCGGCCGGCGGTCTGATGGTGGCCACGCCCACGTATGGCGGTCAGCACGCCCACCACAGCGGGGCGCTGCGGATTGTGCTGCTGGGGCAGACCGGCGTGGGGAAGTCGTCGCTGGCCCTCTCCCTCGCCGGCCAATCGGATCGCTCGCTGTCTATTGACTCCGAGACACAAGCCTGCGGTAAGTGCGTGCGTGTGTTCATCTGAGTGTGTGTGTGTGTTTGTCTGAGTGTGTGTTTGTGTTTGTCTGAGTGTATTTATCTGATTGTGTATGTGTGTGTTTATCTGAGTGTGTGTGTGCGTGTGTGTGTTTGTGTGTGTGTGTTTGTCTGAGTGTGTGTTTGTGTTTGTCTGAGTGTATTTATCTGACTGTGTATGTGTGTGTTTATCTGAGTGTGTGTGTTTGTGTTTGTCTGAGTGTGTTATCGATGTGTGTGTGGTCGTGTGTGTAGCGCAGACCTGTTAGCGATGACAATGCTCATGCAACAGTGGCCTAGCCCCCCCCCCCCCCCCCCCACCTCCTCTCCCGCTGATATTCAGTGGATTCAATTTGCAGCCCCCTGCCTCTGTGCTTGTAAATGTTAATTGCCAATCGGTGATTAAGGTGAAAGGTCATAGTATTTATATGACACAATACGGCAGACTCTGTATCGGATCTAATTATGTAAAAGTCAACAGGAAGCTCATTCCTGTCCTCTCAACTCATTTATCATATTTAGTTAATGTCCCCGTTATGTTGTCAAAGGTAACGTGTATGCCATCACCAAAAGTCGCTTAAACAGGAGAGTCATTGTGATATAAAGCCCATCCAATGATAACACAGTTTGGTTAATGGTCTCTTCTAGCGGGCAGTGGGTGCACCCACATCCCAGGGGCTCAAATCATAAAGCATCAACTCACTTCCCCTTCCCCTGCCGTTCCACTCTCATGTCCTGTTATTGCCCGCGAGTATGACACGTTCAACGGAAGGGAGATAAGCTTATCTTGCCCATTCCACGTTCCACATGCTCAAATAGCAATGCCCCTGGACTCTGATGGAACTCGTGTATTTCTTAAGTCCCTGGTCTTCTGCGCTCACTCCTAGGCGGGCAGGCTTCCAAGCCGCTGGGGAGCGGGTGTTGTTTTGCCAGCACTTTAGGTGCTTTTACTTTGGAAGAACTCAGCACTAATCAGCTTCAAGGTCTCCCCTTCATGCCTTAATTCCTACACCTACTGTGATGCTGGGAAAGACGAATCAATGCCATTGATTTTAGCCCAACCAACCTTTAAAAGAGACAACCCCTCCTGGCCACTGGCTGTGCGTTCCTCTGTTCTCGGGCAGTTAAATCCAGACGGATTCCCATTGAATAAGCGTTAATGGCTTCTTACTACAGCCTTGTTACTTATTTTCTTTCGTCAGTCAGTCGGTCGCCCAGACAGCTAGCAAGTCAGTCAGTCAATCAATAAGTAAGCCAGCCGGTCAGCTAGTCAGTCGTTTAGCCATTCAGCTAGTCGGCTAGTTAGTCAGACTGCCAGCCTGCCAGTCAGTCAGTAAACCAGGTAGTAACCCATCCAGTCAGTCAGTCAGTCAGTCAGTCCGCCGCCCAGTCAGTTAGACAACCAGGTAGACAGCCACCCAGTTAGTCAGTCAGTTAGCCACCCTGTCAGTCAACCAGTCAGTCAACCAGGTTGATAGACAGCAAGCTAGCTAGTCAGTCTGCCAGATGATCAGTCTATCCTCTGTCGGTGTGGCTGCTCACGGCTCCTGCCAGCCTGTCAGCTGAGTAGAGTCCCAGCATGCACTATTGATGAGGCTGCTGTCCTGACCGCTTCATGCAACATGGATCAGGGGCAGCAAGCCCGCTTCAGGAAGCCCTAACCCAACCAGCCATCTACTCAATTATCCATTCACCCATTCACCCCTTCACCAAGCCAACCATCCATCAGTCTGTCCATTCATCATCCATCATCCAATCACACGTCATCCGCCTATAAAAGTGTACTGTACGGGAAAAAATATTTGTTTTGGAATTACCGTCTGTCCCCATTGAAAGGCTATGCAAAATAATAATAATATCAATACTACCCAATTCATGTTAAATTTCGTGTTGTGGTTTTGCACAAAAAGGGCTGTGCGAAAAATGTTTGATTGATAGACTCTTTGTCTGTGTCTACGTGTGTGTGTGTGTCTGATGTGTGTGTGTGTGTGTGTGTGTGTGTGTGTGTGTGTGTGTGTGTGTGTGTGTGTGTGTGTGTGTGTGTGTGTGTGTGTTTGTGTGTGTGATGCCACAGGCGAGGGGTATGAGCGGTCGGTGACGGTGGACGATGAGGACAGCAAGCTCCTCATTTACGACAACTGGAAGCAGGTGAGACCCGGCTCTCCCCCACCTAACCCTTGTCTCCATGACAACGTGCATGTAAAATCACTTAAATAAATAGGAAAAATGGGAAAATATATTCCATTGATTCCTCCGAAAATGGTCAGGTGCGGACGGACTGCCAGAATTGCTGACTAAGTGTGTGTGTGTCTGCGTGTTTGTGGGCGAGAGAGAGAGAGAGAATGAGTGTGTGTGTGTGTGTGTGTGTGTGTGTGTGTGTGTGTGTGTGTGTGTGTGTGTGTGTGTGTGTGTGTGTGTGTGTGTGTGTGTGTGTGTGTGTGTGTGTGTGTGTGTGCAGAGAGAGATGGTCTCCATCTGTTTTGTTTTTTGTTTCATTTTTCATTTGTGCTGGGTAAATGCATATTGTGTGTGTGACGTGCACTTGTGCATTCGTGTGCATGTGAGTTGATGTGAGCGTGTGTGGGAGCCCATACAGCCAGCCAATGGGCCAACAGCTGGGTTCCTTTATGAGTCTTGTTCAAGCTCCGCCACTCGGAACCAAGTGCATGTTTTCAGTTCAGGTCTTCATAAAGCAACTCCATTATACTCCCTAATTACGGGCCAGGAAAAGGGCCGTTTATAAAGGAAGTCTCACGGAGTGGGTTCGGCAGCCCTCCAATGCTTCCCCCGGGCGACTTGTCTACTGTAAAGAGACGCGGGCTAATGGACTTGTGAGCATCTCGTCAGGGGTCCCATGCTGAAGTCACTCAACCTGTCTGTTTGGATGGTACTCAACTCCTTAAAGGTTGAATCATCGACACTCATGCAGAACGACATATGCGCGCACACACACTTACATATGCTCACACACACACACAGTCACATACAGTCACACACACACACACAAACAAACATACAGTCTCACACGCACACACACACACACACACACGCACACACACATACAGTAACACACACACACACACACACACACACACACAAACACACACACACACACACACACACACACACACACACACACACACACACACACACACACACACACACGTACATACAGTACAGTAACACACACACAAACACACACACACACACACACATAGACAATCAAAGTTTTATTTGCCAAGGAAGAGCCGGATATACGTAACCACTTTTGCTTCCTTTTCTTGTTATTCCTTTTTTGGCACTGCTTTCCCCTCCCTCCCACCTTCACGCCATCTCTCTCTCTCCACTCTCTCCCCCACTCTCCCCTCCTCTCTCCTCTCCACATGATGTTGACCTTGCCTCCGACAGCTGCCCCACTAACACATCCATC
>NC_079419.1:13255946-13358446 GCF_026213295.1 Gadus chalcogrammus | reverse complement strand
TCCCTATCCACTGCGGTTGGCGGATTGAAATGAAAAGAGGCAGTGGGGCTGTGGTGGGGACGTGGATGGGAACATCTGCTCGTAAGGCATACGTTGATCAGCCAGCGCCTCCGTGAAACGCTCAATGTAATTAGTTTCATTCTGCAGGCTTCACACAAATTAATTTGTCAGGACGTTCTGCCAACAGCGAGCCGCAGTGCATGAAGCAGCTGCTTTGATGACAAATGCTCATCGTTGATGAGTGCGAAGCATCAACGCATACATTTTAAAGTTCAAAGTTCACACACAGGCACACACACGCACACACACACATGGCAGTAGTATAGAATATAGGTGTATATTAGCCAGAATAGTAAAGTATAGTATGTAGGTACTAGAGGGAAAACTGACATTCACTGTCACTAAACTGCGATTGCTGAAGGGCACGTCTGCCACACTTGAAAGCTACGGTGACATCATCTTTGTTCTTTTCCACTTTGTTGTCACATGACTGGTGTGGGTTTGTGTGAGTGTGTGTGTGTGTGTGTGTGTGCGTGTGTGTGTGTGTGTGTGTGTGTGTGTGCGGGGGTGTTTTAACGCTTGGGGCCCTATTTTAACGGTCTGAAATGCAAGTGAGATGGACCAAGCGCAAGTAGCTTTGTGGGCGGTTCTATGGCGATGTCGCTATTTTACCGGCGCAAAAATTACTCTTGCGCCTGGCGCAAATCTAAAAAGGGTTGGTCTGAAGTAGCCTAATTACCCGTAGGTGTGGTTTGGGCGTCAAGAGGGAAAAGAACGCTCTGCACCAGTTGCAAACTAACGACACATGCGCCTGTGGTGAAGTCAATTTCACCGGATGCAAGATAGGGCCCTTGGTGTTTATGCGTTTTGTTGTCAATTGGGCCAGTGATTCGTCAGCCTGCTAGCATGCTTACATGTCTCCATCATGTGCCAGACGGTTCAGCGGCCATGTTGTCAGCTAATGTCAGCAAAGGTGTCATGGCCTTTCACTTTCACTTTCCTCTTCAGATGACAATCTTAAGAGATGCTCTTGAACACGGTGTGCAGCATGTGTTTGTGTGTGTGTGTGTGTGTGTGTATATATATATATGTGTATATATATATATATATATATTGCTTTTAGTCTGACTTTGTTTACTTCCCTACTCTTGACCTCACGAGTTCAGCTTACATGCGTTTCGTGTGTTTGTGTGCGTCTGCCTGTGTGTGTGTGTGTGTGTGTGTGTGTGTGCTTGTGTGTGCATCCCTGCATGTGTGCTTGCCCTCGTGTGTCTAGCCAGGCCAGATGGCCTCTGAGATGTGTTTCCTCATGGGCATGTTGTCCTGCGGTGTGTGAGTGAGAGGGAGGGAGGGAGAGAGAGAGAGAGAGAGAGAGAGAGAGAGAGAGAGAGAGAGAGAGAGAGAGAGGAGAGAGAGAGAGAGAGAGAGAGAGAGAGAGAGAGAGAGAGAGAGAGAGAGAGAGAGAGAGAGAGAGAGAGAGAGAGAGAGAGAGAGAGAACTGAAAAGCTCCCTGCTGAAATCCTCTGTTGTTGTTGTATCAGATTTAAGCCTTGACTGCCAGAACAAGGAAGTCCCTAGACACACACGCACTGTTCTTGTTCCCTCTGGTTTGTGTCTCCATTGATCAGCCATATTGATCTGTTCCTTCATGTCGTCCCAGATAGCACACACAGGGCTGCCCAGGCGTTCCATGACCAGCTAGGATTCAGGGTACTGTTTGGCCCAGCTATGCCTTATGGTTATTCACTAGTGAATGGGGTCCTGTGCTGGGTAGAAATGAGTCCAGTGGTAACCTTCTACCCTTTAGAATGTTTGTGTGTGTGTATGTGTCTTCTGTATTGTGGGGACATTAGTCATCTGAATATCCTGCTTGTTAGATTCGTGTGTGTGTGCGGCTTTGTTTGTGTGTGTTTGTGTGTCCACATCACCATCTGGTCCTTGTTTGATGCAGTTTGGGGACATTTGTGCACACACATGTCGGTTGTTGCATTTGAGAGTACAAGCACGTGAGCACTGACCTCATCTGCCTCCCCCTGCCCCCACAAAACCAAACCAAACGCATAGCTTAACTTAGCTTAAAATCTGTGTTCCACTTACCAGCAGACAACCTTTATAATGAGAAAATACATGTTGACACACACGCACACAACCACGCACACACATGCACACACACAGCGGATTTGGAGCCGAGTTCAACACACACCCACACACACATACACACACATAAATACAGAGGATTGGGAGCAGAGTTCAACTCCAAATCACACACAACACACACATGGCAGCACACACAAAATAAGGATTTATCCAGATGTTTGTTTTTGGCCATGGTAAACCCTGATGAGATTATGACTTTAGTCTGAGCGCATTACCATGCAGCGCTCAGCATTTATTAACCCTAACCCCAACTCATTTGTGTTAACTAGTGTTAAACAACAGCTGATTAAGCACCTACAAGATGACGTGCTATAGGTGTGTGTATTTGTGTGCGCATGTGTTTGTGTGATAAACATGTGTTTGTGTGACACACACAGATGATAGCATGTGTGGATTGATGAGTTGATTTATTTATTTATTTTCATAGGCCTTTTTGCGGGTGCAACATCATCTAATTTCTTTCTATTTGTGTGTGTGTCAGTGTGCATTTGTTTGGCGGTGCACGCGTGTAGGCATGAACACATGTGGCTGTGCACATTTGTGGGCGTACACGTACGGGCCTGTACGTGTGTGGGAGTGCATGTGTGGGAACGTGTGTGGGCGTACACGTATGGGGCATGTAAGTGTACGGGTGTGCACGTGTGGCTGTGCACGTGTGTGGGCGTGCACGTATGCGGCATGTACGTGTTTGGGCGTGCACCTGTGTTGGGGAGCGGCAGGTGTTGACAGATGGCCTGCACTCGGGGAACAGGAGGAACTCGTAGGAAGACAGGGGGGGGGGTCGGAGAAAAAGAGAAGGAGAGATTGAGAGAGATGGTGCAGAGAGAGAGATTTAGAGACTGATTTTGATGGAGAGACAGAGAGAGGAAGGTGGAGAGACAGAGAGAAGGTGGAGGTACTGAGAATAGAGAGAGAGCAAGGTGGAGAGATAGAAATAGAGAGTGGAAGCGGAGTTGAGAATGATTAACGTTACATTTTACGATTACATTTAGGGCAATTAGAGGACACTATCCAAAGCGACTTACAAACATCAATTACACATTCCCACAGTGACGGCGGTGTCAACCATGCAAGGCGACAGCCAGCTCGTCGGGAGCAGTTAGAGTGAGGCGTCTTGCTCAGGGACGCCTCGACACACCGGTAGGAGGAGCCGGGATCACACTAGCAACCTTCCGGTTAAAAGTCAACCCACTCTACCTCCTGTGCTACTTCTGCCCTAGAGGGGCGAAGACAAACAAAAAGATTAAATGAGAGCAGGGAGAAGGGAAGGGGCAGAGGGAGAAAGAGAGAGAGAAAAGGAGAGAGAGAGTCTGACAGAGAGTGGGTCAGGCAGAGATGTATGTGGGAGATAGGTTGGGTGAGAGGGAAAGATAAAGAAAGAAAGAAAGAGGGTAAGAGGGCGAGAGAGAGAGAAACCTGTCTGGTGTGAGGAGAGAGAGTGATGCAGAGACCTGATGTAAAGCCTACTTACTGTGTTCTTGCGCTCCCCCCGGGCCACTCCGTCACTCTACCAATCGATGTTCATTCTGTCTCCTAGTCTAACTACTTCCATAGTTTAGTTTCTCTGTCGCACCCCCTCCTTTTTATTCTCCCCCCCCGCCCCCCCCTCCTCCTTCTCCTGTTCCTCCTCCTCCTTCCCTCCCCCTCCTCCTTCTCCTCCTACCCTCCCATTCCTCCATCCCCCCTCTTCCTCCTCCCCCCTCCTGCTCCTCCTCCTCCTCCTCCATCCCCCCTCCTCCTCCTCCTCCTCCTCCTCCTCCACCCCACCCCCTCCTCCTCCTCCTCCTCCTCCTCCTCCTCCTCCCCCTCCTCCTCCTCCTCCTCCATCCCCTCTCCTCCTCCTCCACCCCACCCCCGCCTCCTCCTCTTCCTCCTCCTCCTCCACCCCTCCTCCTCCTCCATCCCCCCTCCTCCTCCTCCTCCCGCTCCTCCTCCTCCTCCATCCCCTCTCCTCCTCCTCCTCCTCCTCCTCCTCCTCCATCCCCTCTGTCTCCTCCTCCACCCCTCCCCCTCCTCCTCCTCCTCCTCCTCCTCCTCCTCCTCCACCCCACCCCCTCTTCATCCCCTCCTTTCTTCCAGTCTTCCTCACCCCCCTGCTCTCCTGCCAGGAAGCTCTGCATGAACTTCCTGCTTCCACCGTCCAATCGTATCCCTCGTCGCTGCTCGAGGAGATGTGAATTTTTCAGGCGTGTTGCTCCCTCGAGGGTTTAAATATTCACCTTCCGGCGACTTAGATGTAGGGCATGAGCACACACTGGCACACACAAACACACAGTGCACACATATGTGCGCACACGCAAAAACTGGCAAATCTGTGGGTCCTTATCTGGATTCTATTTAGGTCACAAGCATTGCATTTTAATTCCGTTACCAGTGGTCAATATTTTATGATGTTATTGCGACTGGCATGGCCCGGCAAACGCTATGTGAATTGTAATCTAGATTCCAGGATTGTAATCTAGAATTTTGAATTTGAATATACAATCTAAAATTGTAATCTAGCACCGAGAATTGTAATCTAGAAACGAAAATTACATTCCAAAATATAGTATAGAAACCTAGAATCTGTCAACACAATTTCTGCCTGAACCTTGATGCATTATAGCAGATCGATGGATGGAAATAGATACCTTTTTATCATCTACATCTTTTCATCAATCTGCCCGAACCGTTATGCATAACGGCAGATTGATGGATATAAATAGTTACCTTTTAATCCTCTACCTCTATTCATGAACACAATGAGCTATAGTAGTACATGAATCGTAAATAATGAGCTAATTAGGCACTAATTAGGCACTCACTGCAATGAGCACGAGAAAATGACTTCAGCATAGCCAATCACAAACGGTCCCCAGCATCACGACTCCCTGTTGGACGGTTCTATAGATAGCGGTGGCACTGCGTCACAGGCCGAAGCATTCCTCTACAGCCGACGTACCGCTTAGCCTCAGTGACCTGTTTACCTTCCTCCGACCCCACCTCCCCTGTCCCGCTAGCTAGCAGCGCGCCGCGACCAAGTTGTTTTTGGCTGTGCTAGCAACGCAAACCCTCCCTGCCTGCAACTCACTCTCATTATCGCCATTTAGAGTCCGAAATAATGGTTCCTCGTCAAACCACAGACTGGGAGATATGGGAACTTCCTGACGGCTCCCTCCTCCCTCCTCCCTCTCTATCTTTGTCCATCTCTGTCTCTTAGTCATATCTTGTATCAATCTGTCCTACTTTCTGTGTGTCTCCGGCTCTCTTGCCTCTCTCCCCCAGTCTGCATCTCTCTCCCCCTCTTTCCGCCGGTCTACCCTCTTTTTTGTCATTAAATCGGGTGGATCCACTGCCATGTCCCCCGCCTAAAACATGAATTGTGACTTGCTTTAGCTTCACCGTCCTCCTGGAACGATGATTATAAAGATAGCATCAAAAAACTTTTTTTCTCCAGCATGATTGAGCAAAATGAAAGCATCATCAAAAGCCATCAAAGGGGAACACTTAAAAACAACCTGTCACTGGGCTAAGTCAACGGTCAAGAGCCAGCCGGAGCCTTGGCAATAACAACCAGAAACAGGACAGCTCAGGAATAACCAGACTCAATAAAAGGGAGTCATGAGCACAAAGATTGTGACAAGCGACAGACGCTAAAGGGGAGAGAGAGAGAGAGAGAGAGAGAGAGGGGGGGAAAAAGGGATATAGTCAAGTCACAAACACTCAGAGATGGAGAGAGAGAGAGAGAGAGAGAGAGAGAGAGAGAGAGAGAGAGAGAGAGAGAGAGAGAGAGAGAGAGAGAGAGAGAGAGACAGAGACAGAGACAGAGACAGAGACAGAGACAGAGAGATGATGTCAATAGGAGAAAAAGTGAAAAAGATAAGAAGCAGTAAGAGAGACAGAGAGAGACAGGACAACACAGAGAGAGAGAGAGAGAGAGAGAGAGAGAGAGAGAGAGAGAGAGAGAGAGAGAGAGAGAGAGAGAGAGAGAGAGAGAGAGAGATAAGGAAGACATGGCCAGTGACCTTTAAGCCAGGTGTCTTGCTGGATGTCTGGGCAGTTTAATGAAGCCCTTGATGGGCCTGGGACAAATTGGTTGGAGACTCAGGCTCCGTCGCCCCGCGTTGGTTCAGAAGGGATGTGCTGCCCGTCCTGTTTGGACCTCTCCCCTAATGTCAGTACCGTTTCACAATGCTGTCATTAATGCTGTCAGTGCCGTTATAGTACGCCGGTGTCACACTAAATTTGTACCGGCTGCCAAATTTGTACCGGGCGCGTCATCCATACGTAATCCATTCCAAACCTGCCTGTCAGCAGATGATCGCGTCGTCCGTTGCCGGGCAGGTTTCAAAAAACATGCATCTTGGAACAGACATCAACATGCAGCGCGCCAATCCAACTGCGCATGCTCCATGCTCCGCGTATTGTATTTAATTGTTTAATCAAATTTAGCAAGTAAACTGAGTGTTTAAAGCAGGTCAAGGACGAAATAGCACAATACAGATAACGGATCGCTAGATAGAAGGTTCGCGAATGTTCACGTCATTCGACGCGATCGTCCGTTGCCAGGCAACGGACGAAGCGATCATCTGTTGCCAGGCAGATTTGGAGTGGATTACGTATGGATGACGCGCCCGGTACAAATTTGGCAGCCGGTACAAATTTAGTGTGACACCGTCAGTCATGCTGTCGGAACCGTTTCACAATGCTGTCATTAATGCTGTCAGTGCCGTTATAGTACGCCGTCAGTCATGCTGTCGGTACCGTTACACAATGCTGTCATTAATGCTGTCAGTGCCGTTATAGTACGCCGTCAGTCATGCTGTCGGTACCGTTTCACAATGCTGTCATTAATGCTGTCAGTGCCGTTATAGTACGCCGTCAGTCATGCTGTCGGTACCGTTACACAATGCTGTCATTAATGCTGTCAGTGCCGTTATAGTACGCCGTCAGTCATGCTGTCGGTACCGTTACACAATGCTGTCATTAATGCTGTCAGTGCCGTTATAGTACGCCGTCAGTCATGCTGTCGGTACCGTTACACAATGCTGTCATTAATGCTGTCAGTGCCGTTATAGTACGCCATCAGTCATGCTGTCGGTACCGTTACACAATGCCGTCAGTAATGCCGTCAGTACCGTTACAGTTATATTGCCAGAACCATTACAATATGTTGTCAATACCATTACGATATGCTTTCAGTGCCATTATAGTATTTTGTCAGTACCATTACATTAGGTTTAATGCTTTAAATGATTTTATTAATTTCAGATGCAGGTAATTAATGAGGAGGTAGGGCTATTTCTCATGAATGTCTGCAGATAGACTGTTGATATTGAGAATAAAACCTAGCACCTTTTGGCCGCTAGTCTAATACTATAGGCATGAGAAGGGAATGCATTTTATTCTTTATGAATTCATCTAATCTTTTACTTTTCTGACCTCAGTGACCGCTCAAAGTGCTGTACATTGAATGTGATTGTTTTGATGTTTATTTCGATTTACTTTCCAATTTTATCATACTGTCCATAAAACCAAGAAGCATGTTCTAGGTGCTCCTTCCCCTCCCTCACACCCTTCCTCACACCCACTTAACTCAATGAACTGTGTGTGTGTGTGTGTGTGTGTGTGTGTGTGTGTGTGTGTGTGTGTGTGTGTGTGTGTGTGTGTGTGTGTGTGTGTGTGTGTGTGTGTGTGTGTGTGTGTGTGTGTGTGTGTTGGTGGGTGGGTGGGTGTGTCTCTGCATGGGTGCATCTCTGTGGGAAGTGCATGGGTGTGTGTCTGCGGGAACTTGTGTATATGTGTGCTTGTATGTATGTTTGTGTGCATGTGTGCATTCATGTTTGTGTGTGTGGGGTTAAGAGTTCAAGAGTCTTGTGGTGCTCTGAGCTGTTCTTGAGCCGGTTGGATCGTGTCCTGATGCTCCGATAGCGTCGCAGAGTGAACAATTTCTTGCTAGGGTGGCTGTGGTCCCTGAGAATAGTCTGTGCTTCACTCCTCCATCTACGAGTGTAGAGGTCCTGTAGGGAGGGCAGATCAGACCTGGTTATGTGCTGTGCAGTTTTCACGACCCTCTGCAGAGCTTTGAGGTCGCCGTCGTTGCAATTCCCATACCAGGCGGTGATGCAGCCAGTCAGGGTATCCTGGAGTCCATACCGAACTTCTACAGTCTGCGTAGGAAGAAGAGCCGTGTCTCTCTGCCTTAACAACAATGTCGGTGTGGTATGACGAGGACAGGTCCTCGCTGATGTGGACCCCAAGGAACATGAAGCTACTGACTCTCTCCACTGCAGCCCTATCTATGTGGATGGGGCTGGGTATGGTCTCCTCTCTGCAACTTCCTGTAGTCCACAATGAGCTCCTTAGTTTTGCTGAAGTTGAGATGGAGGTTGTTGTCATGGCACCATGTTGACAGGGGCCCTCACTTCCTCCCTGTAGGCTGTCTCATCGTTGTCGTAGATCAGGCCGATGACAGCAAACATATTGATTGTATTTGAGCTGTGTGTGGCCACCCAGTCGTGCGTGAACAGCGATTACAGGAGGGGGCTGAGCATCTAGCCCTGTGGTGCTCCAGTACTGAGAGTCAGAGTGGAGGAGGTATTGTTGCCCATCCTCACAGCCTAGGGTCTGCCCGTCAGGAAGTCCAGTATCCTGCTGCATAGGACTGTGTTAAGTCGTAGGTCCCTGAGCTTGGTGATAAGGTTAGAGGGCACTATAGTGTTGAATGATGAGCTATAGTCAATGAATAGCATTCTCACATATGTGAGTTGAGAGAGGGCAGTGTGGAGGGTGAGGGCGTTGGCACCGTCAGTAGATCTGTTTGGCCTGTAGGCGAACTGTATAGGGTCCAACGTGTCAGTTAGAGAAGAGGTGATATGGGTTTTGACTAGCCGCTCAAAGCACTTCTTGGTGACCGATTTGAGAGCTACGGGGGGTAGTCATTTAAACAGAGGGCTTCTGTTTTCTTGGGTGTAGGAACAATGGTCGTTCTCTTGAAGCTTGTCAGAACTACAGATTGTTGTAGGGATGTGTTTAAAAGCTGAGTGAATACATCCGCCGGATGGTCTGCACACACCATGGCCCCATCCCAAAGTGAGCCCTGAGGACTAAGGACTAAGGTCTCACAGACTTAATTGATCTCAGGTGCTAAGTGCGTGAGTGCGTGAGGCCACATGGGCTCAGATAGGTATATATGGGATGGGGACAGCACTACACGACGGCACATGTTACCTTGGCAACGTTTAATGACAAGAGGCTGCTGACACTTGCCGGTTTGGGAATTCTCATTTGTGTTGTTTTTTTGTTTTTTTGTAAATGCAATGAAAACAATCGGCTACAGCAATTTATTGATATTGGAAAAAATATATTTTTAATTTTGAATACTACTTCAGTATAAAGGATGTATTGAAATAGGTGATTATTGGCCTACACATACTAATCATAAGTCAGAACGGGCTACATTTGGCTGAATTATAAAAGGTATAATTAGTCATATGAAGAGCCGTTTGGGAGCCAAAAGAGCCGGCTGTTGTTGG
This sequence comes from Gadus chalcogrammus, assembly GCF_026213295.1. Taxonomy (NCBI): domain Eukaryota; kingdom Metazoa; phylum Chordata; class Actinopteri; order Gadiformes; family Gadidae; genus Gadus; species Gadus chalcogrammus. The sequence continues at coordinate 13,348,775 of NC_079419.1, read as the reverse complement.
TGAGCTGATCCAAATGATCCGGCTCACTAAAAAAAGGCCAAAATTCCCATCTGGTCGCGCATTGACAGTAGCGTAGTTTTGTTGTTTACCTTCCTAATTTCCGGATTTTTAACATCACAACGCTTTGAACTGTGGGTAATTCCCTTAGGTGAAGTCTGCACTGATGCAGACTCACGTGTGGACTCAAACCCTCACGCCTTTTGGTATTCGACATTGGGACAGCCCTAAAGCCTTAATAAATTTGCGAGAATGCGCAGCAAAGCCCGTGAGTCCGGACATTGGGATTGGGCCCTTGAGTACTCGGGATGCCGTCTGGGCCTGGGGTCTTCTCTTGATATTTCCAGTGGGCAGGGGTCCCGGTTCATTTGCATCTCCACGGCACGGGGTGTTATGCTCAAAGCGTGCATAAACATAATCCAGCTCATCTAGAAGAGTTACTGACACCTCCTCAACTTTGTGGAATTTTTCCCCTTGTGCTAAGTAATAGTCTTTAATCGTGTGTGTGTGTGTGTGTGTGTGTGTGTGTGTGTGTGTGTGTGTGTGTGTGTGTGTGTGTGTTCGTTCCCTATAGGACCTGTCCGGGCTGCAGTGTGACGTGTGTGTGCTGGTGTTCTCGGTGACGGACAGGCGGAGCTTCCACCGCACGGCCCAGCTCCGCCTCCTGCTGCGGGAGTCGCTGCCCACCACGCCCATCATCCTGGTGGGCAACAAGAGCGACCTGGTGCGCTGCAGGGAGATCAGCACTGAGGGTAGGCAGCGGCGGGGCCTCCACGCACGCATGCACGCACACACGCACGCAAACATGTAGAGGTCTACACATTCTTAGCATAGAAAAGAAAAAGATGTACAAAAACGACACCAACACTCACACACACACGCACACACACACACACACATACACATACACATACACACACAAACAGCACCATACAAATTGGGTGCATATAGAGACAGAAAAATATTCCCGCAATCATCACACACATAGGTTCAAAGACACACTCCACTGATCTAGTTTAAAATGGTCCTAACAGAGCAGACTAGAATTCCATTTAATTAGTTGTCTCTTAGCGCTATCCTTCACACCAACACATCAATGTGTGTGTGTGTGTGTGTGTGTGTGTGTGTGTGTGTGTGTGTGTGTGTGTGTGTGTGTGTGTGTGTGTGTGTGTGTGTGTGTGTGTGTGTGTGTGTGTGTGTGTGTGTGTGTGACTTGGTCTGTGTGTGTGCGTGTGTGTGTGAGTTAGTTTGTGTGTGTGTATGTCTTTGTGTGTGAGAGTTTGTGTGTGTGTGTGTGTGTGTGTGTGTGTGTGTGTGTGTGTGTGTGTGTGTGTGTGTGTGTGTGTGTGTGTGTGTGTGTGTGTGTGTGTGTGTGTGTGTGTGTGCTCTAAGCCTGAGGATGTGTGTCTGGGATTATTGAGTTTGTCTCTAAATTGGAGCATCTTTTGAGGTCGTCGTGTTTACGAGCATCGACACAACAACTCCTTAAATACCCTCATCGATGCATAACCAAGATAAGCATCAACTATGTTCTGCTTTTCTACCACACCCACATTTGCCCATACACACAAACACATATACATAGACACACACACAACAGACACAATGACACACATGTACCCACACACACTCACAGGCACACACACACACACACATATAGACACACACACACACACACACACACCCACACACACACACACACACACACATACCCTAACAGTCACACACACACACACACACACACACACACACACACACACACACACACACACACACACACACACACACACACACACACACACACACACACACACACACACACACACACATACCAATAACCAAAGAAACACAGTAATTCCCCAGATGGCCCACGTTGATCGCACCAAATGGCGTTATGGCTCCACCATGTCCTCATCTCCTTTCATATCAACCGTATCTCCTGTCTGTATGCATCAGGGGATTGTTATCGTCTTGATATACTCTAGTGTACCTCTCCTCATCTACCCTCATATCAAGCGTATCTCCTGACTGTATGCATCAGGGGATTATTATCATTCTGCTGAACCCCTTCTCTACTCTATTGTGCTCTATTCTCTACTGTACCTGTTTGTACTCAACTATATCGAAACGGTGTATCTGCTGTTCTGTACGGTACCTATTCTGAACTCTATTGTTCTCGACTGTTATATACTGTACCTCTACTGTAACTACCGTATTCAAATGTACTTCTATTGTAACTCTTCTGTACTCCACTGTACCTCTCCCGGTCTAAAGACCCCCCTACGTCCATGAGACGAGAACCCGGCAGCTTTCGTCCTCCATCAGCTCAGTCTCTCCACACGCGTGCAATTAACCCAGGGTGAATGGTTTTCCCAGACAAATCTTCATATAAAGAGGGTTGATTTAAGATGTGATTATGTAGAAGGGGAGGCACGGTAGGGAACTGTGAGAGCTCGTTGGGCCACATGATTGCCACCACTACTTCATCTGGGATAAAAATACACCAGGATGTGTAGTGCACTGGGCAGCGGGCAAGGGCGTTTGATGCAAGCCGAAAACGCCGTGGGTTCAATCCCCAGTCTAGGTCCAACTGCAGGCATCCTTGAGCGGGACTGCCATGCCCAACAACCTAGCTGCTCTTTCCCGACATAGCCCCGAATAACATCAATGTGATCGTCCGCTAAATGAATAAATAGCAACCAAAACAAGTCTGTTCATTTTGTGTAAACAAGTTGTGTGAGTCCAGAGTGCATTAGTCTTGCGCTCCCCGGGGTATTCTAGGCACGCCTTGAACCAACCCCTTACTAAATCAGCATGGACCCCCCACCGCTGGAGGAAGGGTTTTCGGAGGGGGCTGACTTCAGGGTTTGCTGGGGTCGATGGCTGGCGGCTCCCCCGCCGCGCAGACGCTGTGAGACGGCCCCTGGTGGCTGAACAACAACATGCATTATTTACACCCGCGAACCCGGGGCTCCGTGCTCCTCTGTGTCCCTGTTTCACAGAGGTCAGACCGCCGCGGTACGCCGGAGCTTTCTGCGTGTCACACCAGAGAAATAGACTGAGAATTAATGCCATGATTTATTTTTGTTCTCTGTGGTAGACCTAAGAATTGTGTTGTTATGTTGGAGCATGTGGTGACGTACTTCTTGACGGCGTCATGGCGTCTTGCATTTTTAATGGTTTGTTTCTTAAAACAAAAGGTTCTGGATCCCCGACTGTGGTGGAAGGTTGTTCGGTATCGGCTTCTCAGTCTGTTCTTTTCAACTGGAAGTAAGCCTTTACAGAAATGGAAAAAAAAACGAAAAGTACAGACTCCTAAAACAGTGAAAACGATATAGTCAAATGGTTTGAAGAGGGAAGGGAGCTGAGACGGAGTGAATCGAGCTCCACAGCTTTAGCGCTGTACCCCAGCTCTGCCGAGCAGCGATGCTACATTTGCATATGCAGACAAGTTAGCGTCTCGGGGGCTCAGACTGTTCCCCGGGAAGGCTATCGGGTGACACCGCCCCGGGTAGAGAGCCCGGCCTGCTCTGCTGCTCTGTGGACACAGCACAGCGATCCGTCTCTCGGAGTCTCTGCTGCCCCATGCTTCTGTGTGAGCGTGTGTGTATATGTGTGTGTGTGTGTGTGTGTGTGTGTGTGTGTGTGTGTGTGTGTGTGTGTGTGTGTGTGTGTGTGTGTGTGTGTGTGTGTGTGTGTGTGTGTGTGTGTGTGTGTGTTCTGGAAGATACCATGTCTCATGGTGGATTATCTCACTCTGTCAGGGCGGCCCCCTCTTGTCAGTATCTTTCCCTCGCATGGATGGATTGATGCCTGTGTGTGTATGTGTGTGTGTGTGTCAACAGATGTATGCCACATCGTGAAGCAAAAAATCCTTTGAATGCAGGAGAGCAATACACAACAATTGTGCACAAATGCATGCGTAGATACACACACACAGGCACACATATACACACACCTAGGCACACAAACACACACACAGGCTAACACCCCCAACACACACACCCACAGGAACACAGGCCCACACAGGCACACACAAACACACACAGCTACAGGCATACACCAACACACAAACACACACAGACAGGAACACACAGGCCTGGTCTCCCTCTTGTGTGTGCTTGCACTGCGTGTGGTAGGGCGCGATAAGGAGGGGGCGAGGAACACAGGATGGACAGAGGAGAGAGGAGAGATAGATGGGAGGGAGGGAAAAGAGTCAAATGGCAGGGGGTGCAGATATAGTGTGTTCGGGTGTGTGTGATGTGTGTGTGATGTGTGTGTGATGTCTGAGTGTTGCCCTGCCTCTGTGTGTTTACCCGCGTGTCTGTGTGTGGTGTGTGTGTCTGTGTGCGTTGACCCGCCTGTGTGTATGTGTTTGTGTACTTGTGTGTGTGTGGGCGTTGACCCGCCTGCGTGTGTGTGTTGGTCTGTATGCGTGTGTGTGTGTCTTAACCTGCCTGTTGTGCTTGTAGCTGGATGATACGGGGGTCAAAATATGTTGTTTTGGTTGAGCTTTGTTCTCCACCTCGGGGGCGGTGGCAGCGGTCGTGGCATACGGCTGTTGTCCGCTCTGACGCTGGTCAGGACATTGGGAGTTCAGGCCAGGATTGTGTGTGTGTGTGTGTGTGTGTGTGTGTGTGTGTGTGTGTGTGTGTGTGTGTGTGTGTGTGTGTGTGTGTGTGTGTGTGTGTGTGTGTGTGTGTGTGTGTGTGTGTGTGTGTGTGTGTGTGTGTAAAAGTGTGTGTTTGCGTGTAAAGGGAACAGGATTAAAGGAAGGAAGACATCGAGAGAGGAGAGGAGGTACGAGGAAGGAAGCAAAGAGGAAGAGAGGAGAGGAAAGGAGAGATGGAACGGAGAGAACAGAAGAGAAACGTAGGGGGTGGACAGGTGAGGAAGGGAGAGAGGTGAGGAGATGAAACGAGAGGAGAGAAGAGAGGAGGAGAAAGGAGAGACGAGAAGGAGGTATGAGGAGAGGCGGATAGGAAAGAGGAGGAGAGAGAAGGAGGGATCATACGAAAGGGAGGGAAAGAGGAGAAGGAGGGATGATACCAGAGGGAGGGAAAGAGGAGAGTAAGAGATAGAAGGAGGTTTCATATGAGAGGGAGGGAAAGAGGAGGAGAGAGAGACGGAGAGATGATACCGGGGGAAGAGAAGAGAGAAGGAGGGATCATACCAGAGGGAGAGAGATATCTACCATACCTCTATTCAGCATTTTCTCTCCTCATGGATCAGGAAGCAGCACGCGGTCAGCAGTATTGTAATACCGCCGCGCAGGGCATGGATACGCCTATATTTACATGTCGATATATTTATATCTACGTCTCACGCTTGTATCCGGCGCCATGTCTAACAGAGCGTTGCGCCTTACTGATCAGCATTTCGAGGGCGGGTGAGGGAGGAAGTGGACCCGCATGGACTTCCTGTCAGTGGTCCTGTCCACACAGAGGCGTCAGGGGTCATTGACGCACGGTAATGGTGTCCCCTCTGACACTTTTATTTCCCACCTCTCATGGCTCCCCCCTCCCTCTCTATCTGGATCGCCCTCTCTCTGAGTCACTCGCCCGTCTTGTGTCGTGGTTTCTTGCTCTCCTTCGATTTCTCTCTCACTTAGTTGAAGTCTCTCGCCCGCTCATTCCCGGGGCCAAACACATATCACTGTCTGAGTGGGAGTGAGGGCCTGCTCCCAGTCTCACTCACTCACTCACTCACTCACTCACTCACTCACTCACTCACTCACTCACTCACTCACTCACTCACTCACTCACTCACTCACTCACTCACTCACTCACTCACTCACTCACTCACTCACTCTGTCTCTGTCTCTTTCTTTCTCTCATTCTCTCTTTCTCCCCCCCCTCTCTCTCTCTCTCTCTCTCTCTCTCTCTCTCTCTCTGCTTGTTGTTTTCTCTTTTCTCTCTTGTCCTCCCTCTCTTTTCCATGTTTGTGTCCTTCCATGCTCTCAAATGTCTATTTAAATTCTCTCTCTCTCTCTCTTTCTCTCTCTCTCTCTCCCTCTCTCCCTACCTCTCTCCCTCTATCTCCCCCTCCCTTCCACCTCCTGTCAGCCCCTGGTGTGTCAGGACTTCCGTACCTGCTGACTCCACAGCTTTCAGCGGCACCTGACATGTCCTCATCTCCTCCCCCTCCACCTTTCACCCGTCTCCTCTCCTCGCTCTCCTCTCCTCTCCTCCCTCTCCTCTCCTCTCCTCTCCTCTCCTCTCCTCTCCTCTCCTCTCCTCTCCTCTCCTCTCCTCTCCTCTCCTCTCCTCTCCTCAGCTCTCCTCTCACCTCTTCTCCACATTGGTCTAGATTTGTCAAGAATGGTTGACCCAGGAGTGAGTCTAGACTAGTCTAGTAGGGTTGACCTTGGAGTAAGTCTAGACTTGTCTAGTAGGGTTGACCCAGGAGTAAGTCTAGACTTGTCTAGTAGGGTTGACCCAGGAGTGAGTCTAGACTAGTCTCGTGGGGGTGACCAAGAAGTGAGTCTAGACTATTTTGTGTAAAAATAAAATCCAATTATACATATATATATAATCATTTTGAATTATTCCTGAACCAAATACCTGCATTTGGCAGAAAGTATTTGGTATTTGTACTGAAACGATTAGAAAAACTAGACGAATACATTTTTATCGTCTCCTACTCTTCTCCTTTCTTCTCTTCTCCTCTCCTTCTGTTCACCTTATCCTCTCTTCTCCCCAATTCGCTCTCCTTCTGTCCTCTTTCTCCTATTCTCCTATCCTCCTATTCTCCTATTCTCCTCTCTCCTTCTGGTCCTCTGTCTCCTCTTATCTCCTCTCCTCCTCTGTTCACTCTCTCCTCTCTTCTCCTCTCCTCATCTGTTCACTGTCTCCTCTTATCTCCTCTCCTCCTCTGTTCACTCTCTCCTCTCTTCTCCTCCCCTCATCTGTTCACTGTCTCCTCTCTTCTCCTCTCCTCCTCTGTTCACCTGTCTCCTCTCTTCTCTCCTCATCTGTTCACTGTCTCCTCTCCTCTCTCCTTCTGTTCATTTGCATTCAATTCCCCTCTTCATCATCTCTCCTCCTCCTCCCTCCGTTCTGGTGCAGTTGAACTTCTCCACTTCTTCCACAGCCTGTACAATCCAGCGGATGAATGAATGAGGTGATGGATGGATGAATGAGGTGATGGATGAATGAATGAGGTGATGGATGGATGAATGAGGTGATGGATGAATGAATGAGGTGATGGATGGATGAATGAATGAGGTGATGGATGGATGAATGAGGTGATGGATGGATGAATGAGGTGATGGATGGATGAATGAGGTGATGGATGAATGAATGAGGTGATGGATGGATGAATGAGGTGATGGATGGATGAATGAGGTGATGGATGGATGAATGAGGTGATGGATGAATGAATGAGGTGATGGATGGATGAATGAGGTGATGGATGAATGAATGAGGTGATGGATGGATGAATGAGGTGATGGATGGATGAATGAGGTGATGGATGAATGAGGTGATGGATGGATGAATGAGGTGATGGATGGATGAGGTGATGGATGAATGAGGTGATGGATGGATGAATGAGGTGATGGATGAATGAATGAGGTGATGGATGAATGAATGAGGTGATGGATGGATGAATGAGGTGATGGATGAATGAATGAGGTGATGGATGGATGAATGAATGAGGTGATGGATGAATGAATGAGGTGATGGATGGATGGATGAATGAGGTGATGGATGGATGAATGAGGTGATGGATGGATGAATGAGGTGATGGATGGATGAATGAGGTGATGGATGGATGAATGAGGTGATGGATGGATGGATGAATGAGGTGATGGATGGATGAATGAGGTGATGGATGAATGAATGAGGTGATGGATGGATGAATGAGGTGATGGATGGATGAATGAATGAGGTGATGGATGGATGAATGAGGTGATGGATGGATGAATGAGGTGATGGATGGATGAATGAGGTGATGGATGGATGAATGAGGTGATGGATGGATGAATGAGGTGATGGATGGATGAATGAGGTGATGGATGGATGAATGAGGTGATGGATGAATGAGGTGATGGATGGATGAATGAGGTGATGGATGGATGAATGAGGTGATGGATGAATGAATGAGGTGATGGATGAATGAATGAGGTGATGGATGAATGAGGTGATGGATGAATGAATGAGGTGATGGATGGATGAATGAGGTGATGGATGAATGAATGAGGTGATGGATGAATGAGGTGATGGATGGATGAATGAGGTGATGGATGGATGAATGAGGTGATGGATGGATGAATGAGGTGATGGATGGATGAATGAGGTGATGGATGGATGAATGAGGTGATGGATGGATGAATGAGGTGATGGATGAATGAATGAGGTGATGGATGGATGAATGAGGTGATGGATGGATGAATGAGGTGATGGATGGATGAATGAGGTGATGGATGGATGAATGAGGTGATGGATGGATGCTTGAATGCGGAGTGATGGGTGATGGTGATGGGACATGGTGAAAGTGCTTCTTGCCTCGTTAGTTGCTCCCAGCAGCTGCTTCCTTTCTGGTTGTGACCCCATGTCCACTCTGGATTCAGGGACTCTTTTTATACACTGGACAATTGTAATAACAGTGTTTTTGGTCTTTCCGTCGCTACTAGAGAGAATGAAAAAAATATATAAAAAATGTCGAGCTTGGCCTGACATGCTCTCAACATACTGTAGTATCATGTGTCGTGTGTTGGTTTGGCCTCCACCCTTCTGACCAGCTGGGTGGACAGTCTGTTCAGGACAAAATGTCCGCCCCACAGTGGCAGTTATTATTTTCCCTTATCCGGTGAAATCACAGTTAGGGGAAAAGAGCTTTTGCCATTTGGACCATCTGACAAGATTATAGATTATACCTCACCCAGTGTGGACGCTCACCTTTAGTTTATCTCTCTCTCTCTCTCTGTCCCTCTTTCTCTCTCTGTCTGTCTGTGTCTCTCTGTCTCTCCCACTGTCCTTGGTGTCTCTCTCTCTCTCTCTCTCTCTCTCTCTCTCTCTCTAACTCTCGCTCACTCTGTCTCTGTCTCTATCTCTCTGTCTGTCTCTCCCTATCTCTGCATCTATTTTTAGATGGGTGAGGTCACCCAATATGTTAATCTCTGGTGTATTGTGAGGGAGTCCAGAGACTAATGGCTATTTGCAGAACCTCTCATGACATTCTACATTCTACTCCTACACCTCCTCGCCCTACTCCTCTTCTCCTCCTCCTCCTCCTCTCCATATTCTTGTCTTCTTCCTGAATCAGTTAAGAAGATACTGATACAACATGTGCTTCTCAGCTTCCTGCTCCCTCTCCTCCTCTTTTTCTTGGTTTTCTTCTACCCTTTTCTCCTACTCCTTTCACCTCTTCCTTCTCTCTCTCTCTTTTAAAAAAATTCATATTCTTATTTTTTCTCCATCTCCTCCTCCTTCCTCTCTACCTCCTCCCCCCTATACCCATCTTCCCTTGTCTCTTCCTCCTCCCTCTCCTCCTCCTCCCCCCGTCCTCCTCTCGTGCCTGTCCTCTTCTCCGTCTCTCCTCCCCCACCTCTCCCTTCTCCTCCTCCTTCTCTTGCATCAGAAGAACGTGTTCAACAGAACTACCATGGCAGCATTGAAACCCCACCTCCTTTGTCTCCCCAGAGGCCCACTCCAGCGCCATGATGTTCGACTGCCTCTACCTGGAGCTGTCCGCCTCCCTGGACCACGGCACCGGGGAGCTGCTGGAGAGCGTGGTGCGGGCCGCCCGGGGCGACTGCGTGGGGCCCGGCTGGACCGACGGGGACCCCGGCTCGGGCCGCAGGGAGAGCCTGACCAGCAAGGCCAAGCGCTTCCTGGCGGGCCTGGTGCCGCGCTCGTACGGCCGCGACCGCGACCGCGGCCGCTACCGCGAGATGAGCCGCCAGCGCGGCAGCAAGATCCTGCGGCAGAAGTCGCGGTCCTGCCATGACCTGAGCGCCCTGTGACACCCCCCCCCCCCCACCCACCCTCCTCACCGTGCGGCGTGCAGGAACAAATGACCCACAGGAACACAGACCCACACACACACACACACACTCACACACACACACACACACACACACACACACACACACACACACACACACACACACACACACACACACACACACACACACACACACACACACACACACACACACACGCACACAAACACACACACACAATTCATGCATATACTCACAGGCATGCATGTATATGTACATACATTAACTCATACATGCATCAATGCATACTTACGTACGTATGTACGTACGTACATGCATCCATGGCTTTGTATGCATAGTACACTCACACAGGCACGCATACAGGGGACCCACATACGTACGTATGCCTATTTTTGAACACGGCGAGTCATATACATCACACACACTGGACTAAGACCATGAGAGGAGGGGAGGACAGGGAGGGAGGGAGGGAGGAAAAATGGATGAATCAGAGGGAGAAAGGGAGGACAGTTTGAGGGGGAGTAGGGGGGGAAGGAGGAGGGAGACGAGAAGAGATTCAAGAGCTGCAAGGGGAAAGAGAGAGAGAGAAACAGAAGAAATTGGTCTGAGCTGTGCTAAAAAAAGTCAAGTCCAAGTCCAGCAATTAGATAACAGCAGAAGGACAGAGAGGTTCATTAATAGGGACAAAGAGAAGCCCAGTGGGAGCCAGGGGATCGGTAGAATAAGCCATGATGCCATTTTCGATGAACTGCAGTCTGCTGTTAGCCCTGATGATGTTAAATAGCAGGAGAAAGGGAACAGGAGGTGAGTCTCATCAAGCAGCTGAATGGACAGATTATGGGGACAAAATGGCAGCGACGGGGAGAGAAATCTGGAGAAACCAATTCACACGTGCACACGCACCCCTGTGACTCGGATTATGTAGAGAGCTGATAGCCATCTTATGTAGTTCTACGCTAGGTGTCTCTCGGTGATAGCATGCTATCCCCCCGCTAGTACACAACTTTAGAGAGTGAAGAGACGACCCTATCGACCCAAACAGAGACGCTTTTTAAGAGGCACTAAAGGCGGACCGGCAGTGCTGGCAGCGGCTAACTACCACAGCGAACCCGAACAGTTTTCGCAATTCACGACGCAATCCGTGATCAATTCTCATTTCACGCTCAATGCGATCAGACACGACATTGCACAGACTGTTTTTCAGGAGATTCACCCCAAAAATGAAGCTAGCATGTCACGGCTGATGGTTTCGGACACTCGAACACTGCCCCCACCCCCCCCACACCACCACCAAACTCTCCCCCTCCCCTGGGCACCTTCACCTGGGACTTGAAACGCGAGGTGCCGGATCGATGCCGTGTAGCGCTGCTTTGTGAGCCTGCAATCACAAGAAGATCCCTTTAAGTGAGAAAATATGGATTTTAGAGCGAGGTTTTAAAAAAGAAAATAACGAAATAAATGAAACGCCATTAGGTAATGATTATATCAACCGGTTACGACCGGTTCAAACTGTCTTCGCCGACTGAAAACTGGACAAAAAGTTGGACAATAATATTTACAAAACAAAACCTTAACTACCTGTGGCTGTTTCTTGTTTGTCTTATTCCCATTGGTTCATTTGATTTTCTTCGCTTTTATTTTCTTGGCTGACAATACCGTGTTAGTAGCGTTGCTTTGTGAGGCCCAACTGAACGACACGAATACCGTTAAAGTAGGCTTCAGAACGCTTCGGAGGCTCATGTCTGACACACATCTGCGTCTGTCGCCGTTGACTGAGCACTCTCTCTTTCCGAGGGGAAATCAATTTGTATTTTGACGTGGTTAACGGGTGTCTCGTCCTTGTTTTTCCTCTGTGGTCATGAATTAATGAATTCATGAATAAACTAGTTATTTTATCTTGTTACGGGGGTTATTACGCGATGACGAGTTGTCACTGGAATGCGATGAAGCATAAGTGTTATTTGCATTTTCATTCGATTTTTTTTTACTTTGTTTGAAATGGTTTACTGTCTGTACCAATAACTAATTAACATATACATCAACAGACAATCCCCATGGAGAAATAAACAGAATTCATGTTTATGCCTCTCTTATTCTCGTTTTAATGCTACAACGTGTATGCTTGTAGGATTCTACTACTGCTTTGTGTGGCACATTCTGCGTTCCTAACCATTCCTGGAAGGAGGGATCCCTCTGTTTTCCTTCTCAAGGTGTTTTTCCCCTTCCAACTAGGTTTTAACCATGCCCTTACAAGGACTTAAGGGGGAGGGTATGTGTGCTCAAGTCAGGGTGTGTGAAGCCGTTGTGTGATAAAGGCTTCTATAAAGGTTACCATGAATAATCCTTACCTCTTACCTCTTAACATAGGAGGCTGAATCCATAGGTCAGTTTGGATAAAAGCCTCTGCTAAATTACCTAAGTTTGAATCACTCGACAAAGTCGACATGCTTAAATGTAGTACTTAGCAGGGCTTGTCTTGGCTTTTTTGTGATACTGACCTGCCCTTGAGCTAGCTCCTGGGGGTCAGCCTCTTAAGACCAGCAGACAAAGAGGTTAATCATTACAGGTGGAAATACACCACCGCACATTTGAGAAGGAGAAGGCAAAGACTGACGCCATAAAAAGAGACAGAGCGAGGGGAGGAGAGAGAGAGAGCGAGACGGAGAGCGAGAGATGGGGTTAGATAAACGCTTTGAGGAACGCCGGTTGCCTGGAGACGGTTGTCACGGAGACCGGGAGTCCCAGTGTTCTTTGGCTTCCCCATTGTCCTATATTTGTTTGGATATTTCCGAGGTTGCAGGCTGTTGTTGAAGTGTTTTTCCGCTCTTCCTGTACATTTCTTCCTTTCTCCGGAGGTCCACAGGAGTCGACCCTGATAGAGTGCAGGCGGGGGAGAGATGGAAATATTTCCAAAAATGACTCGCAACGAAAGGTGACACACAGGCAGTTATGGGGGGATTTATTGTCAGTCTAACGATGGTTCTGACTTTCGGTGGGAATATTTGACCATTGCGTTGAACACAGCAAACGCTCTCCTGATGCTCAAGAATTAGTCAGGAGGAGGCTCCATGAGATATCAGACAATTCTATCAGGTATAAATAAACACACGCACACACACACACACACATATAAGTATAAAATATATATTTGGATATGTGCAAATAGGGCAAATACCTTCTATGACTCAGGGGGCTTTGTTTCTACACAACCCAAAATAACATTGTTTGGTTACACCCTTTTACAGCTTCAAATTCCCAACCTCCTTGGATCAGTTCATTCATTTACTGAAAACATCAAGCAGCACTCTGATCTAATGGCCTTGGGCAAGCTGTAGGATAGTTTCAATCTGAAGTTCCATCAAATAAGTTCAAAACCACCAGTGCGGTACCAGACATTCTAGAATTACCATTTGTTATCATTCCTGTTTTAATGGTGAAGCCCACCAACATGGCAGCTCGGGATGTGTGTGACATTATGTGAAACCTTAAATGAATTAGGAATAAAGTAGGAATAAGACCGAGCCAATTAATAGTTTCTGAATACCAATGAGATACACAAGTGATGAAAGGGATGGAAGAAAAAAAAGACACAATACGCCCGAAAAAGGTGTTGGCTATAACCATGTTTCCATTTTCAGTGATCACTGTGCATAACTAATTAACTCTATATTTCCCCAGCAGGTGTTTGAATGTGTGTGTTTGTGTATGTGTGTGTTCAAGCTAATACTTTAAATAGTCTGCAGGGTGAACCACCCCAGGTGGACACACTCCATGTGTGTGTGTGTGTGTGTGTGTGTGTGTGTGTGTGTGTGTGTGTGTGTGTGTGTGTGTGTGTGTGTGTGTGTGTGTGTGTACTGACGTGGATGGCCAGGCCCTAGAGCATGCTGCGACGATTCGTCGACATTAAAGCGAGACTTCCGTTCGATTCCCCCTGAGTCTGGGTGATTTGTTTTCGTTGTTACCTCCCCAAAAAGGTCACCGCCATCTCCCGCTCCGTATCTGCGGGGAACAGCAGACACACATATTCATATATTCTGAGAGAAATGATAACAACCAATCCATAAAGAATCCGAAGCCAGACTCACTCAAACCAGGCTTCGCTTTTGATTGGTTGATTGGTTGCCCTGTCGACCAGAGAGGTAAGAGGAGCAGGTCAAAGCGATTACTGTGTGAACACCCCCGGAGTCATTTCCATGAAATTCTGCTAATGTGGATTAATAGCGGATCAAAGGACGACAGCTATGCCAGGTGTTCCGTGTGTGTGTGTGTGTGTGTGTGTGTGTGTGTGTGTGTGTGTGTGTGTGTGTGTGTGTGTGTGTGTGTGTGTGTGTGTGTGTGTGTGTGTGTGTGTGTGTGTGTGTGTGTGTGTGTGTGTGTGTGTGCGTCACGTATTACTATTTATATGCCAGTGTTTTGATTTTTAAAGGTTGAATATAATACTCACATTCAATAGGCTATTCTTCACGAAGAGTATCATTGACTTTTCTTCCAAAGGGGAATGCAATGAGCTGAGAAAAAAAGTTTTTTCACAATGCAAATGCAAAGTAAGGATGAATGTCTGGGAAAGTTGGACGTGTGCTGGTTCGGGGTAGGATTTCACATAGATTTAAAATCATAATTAGAATTCAAAACTTAAAAAACATTTTTAGTAAACATTCAATAAGTAGGCTACAGGTAAGTAAAGTTCTGAATTATATGACCCTGTTAAAAACTCGCTGTTAAGAGTCTTTACGAAAGACTGCCCTCTAGAGGCCGGGTTGGGTTTGCAAAGGTGACGCATAGACTTGTGTTGAGATACCCACTTATAATTAAAACAAGACACCCTTTCAGTCGAATTAAACTAGCAAAATGCCGTCTTTGTATTTTAATATATACATATATTATTTTTTTTAGGCTAAAGCATTAGGTTAAGCACAAATACAAATTGTAAAGGTTATTTAACCACAAAGGACTATATATATTTTTAACAACATGCTCTAAAATAACAACTGTCGTGACATTCACTGTTTGTATAATTTCGCCACACTGCATCTCTAGCCTCTTATTCAACAACATTCAATGGTTACTAGGGTGCTGTGGCTGGTTGATGAAGCGTTGCTAGGGTGCCTGCGTGGTTGCTGGGATCGCTGGGATGCTCGAGTGGGTGTTTTTCGGTGCCCTCAAATGAAGAAACAATCCTGTGGGGAATAATATTTCTCAAATATTTTAAAATCCGTTTGGCATTTCCAAAAATAAAAATACAAGCAGGACTACCCCTTATCAAATGTATAGTATTATAAATAATAATATTTCTTACATAATATTCATACGTTTAATAATTTATGATTATTATTATTATTATTATTATTATTAATCTTGTTAAAAAAGCCATACTTTCGGAGATCGCTTTGACACGACGTTTCGTTACCTACGTCATCACTCTGCGTCGGCAGAACGCTGTGCTTTGATTTCACACGTGAGTTGGGCTTGTTTTGGTGAGTTACGCTGGTTCATTTTCTTCAAATTGTGTTGACCTATTGGATTTCTATTACGAATAGGGGTCACTTTTGGATGTTAAATAAAAGTTCGTCTCCGTATTGTTGCATGTCATACATTGCAGTGGAATTGACCATATTCTAGCTATGTGATCTTGTACTGTATCGTTGCACCACTCTTCTCAACACATGCTGAAAGTAATCTAAAGATCTGTGATTATCAGTAAATGAGTCAATAGTTCATTACAATCAAACGTACACATATCGCTCAGTTTGCAGCGGACCGCCGCCTACTATGTTTTTGACTTGAATGATTCTGTTTTAAACTTAATCACAAAGAGGTTCTCATGACAACGGTTTGGGGAAAGTTTCAAGATGCTGCAGAAAGAGGACAAGAAGCCGTGGGAGAAGGGAGGCAACCGGAGACAACATCCCTCTGAAGATGGAGTTGGAGAAGACGACCAGAAGAAGAGCAGGCTCCAGGGTGCGGCGGAGCAAGGTGGAGCCGGGGAGAAGGAGACGAAGCAGCGCAGTGGAGAGTGGAAGGGCCTAGACGCCCTGAGTGTGGGCTACTTCCGACGGGTTGGAGATAGACTCGGGCAGGCCTTTGAGGACGACGAAGAAAGAGGTGAGATGGTAGCTGAAATTTGTATAAAGTTTGAGCGGAAAGATTGTGGATGAGTACTCTCTATCTACATATTGAGCTTCCCTTGATCAATCATCGGTTGTCAAGTCAATTGTTTTGATATCTTGATAAATGCGATGTACCGAGACTGATATCAGAGGCGACAAGTCACAAAACAAACAGGATCAATTAATCAGCTAAATTTGAACCTGTCTGGAAACTTGATAATTGCACTTAGTCCAAGTATGTGTAACTTTCTTTCAAAATACGTTTTTTCAGTGAGATGTTCATCAACAAATTAATGATACAATATCCTTATTAACCACAGTAGAGGACATTCAAATGTGACAGCATCAGAATAGCCGTGTAAATCAAACGAGAAAATAACAAA
Organism: Gadus chalcogrammus; assembly: GCF_026213295.1. Taxonomy (NCBI): domain Eukaryota; kingdom Metazoa; phylum Chordata; class Actinopteri; order Gadiformes; family Gadidae; genus Gadus; species Gadus chalcogrammus. The sequence continues at coordinate 13,332,321 of NC_079419.1, read as the reverse complement.
TTAAAAATCCTTTTAAAATATGTATTTGTTGTAGTCTTTGTAGTAACTTGCATTAAAGCGTTCCTCCCACATTTGTGCCTTAAACTACATCTAATGTGTTTCATATAAAAAATGTACCAACTGTTGAACACAGGTTATACATCATACCCTCGCTGTATCTCACCCACAGGGATGTTTGTGGAGAACGTGCTGGCAGAGGTGAAGGGCAAGGCTAAGGTGGTGGCCATGGACAAGACGGGGAGTGTCACGCTGCAGCAGCTCATGCCATTGGCCAGCCTGGACCAAGTGGGGGCGGTGCTAGCTGAGCTGTGGACAGGGAAGGAGGAGGAGTCGGCAGCTTACAAGGCAATGTCGTGTGACCGCTGTGCGGGTCATGTGGTGGAGAGTGCGCTCAGACAGATGTGTCGCTGGACAGGTGAGGTTATGTCCCTTCTGTGAGGTCATGCTGGATATTTGAATTTTTAGACGCTTTTATCCAAAGTGACTGACAATCAAGTAAGATGTGTCTCCCTCATGAGCAGGTAGGGGTTCGAACCCATAACCCTTTGGCAGGGAGGCAGAATCCCTAGGCGCTAGAGTTCTGATCGAGGCTGAGATGTTAAAGCAGACCCCTTTCGCTGTAGCATTTTTTTTGGAGAAAGCTGCAACTCTCCTAGCTTGGGTACTATTTGAGATGGATAGTTTCTTAGCTACTACTAAGTTGTTAGACTCCCAGAAGTTCTTGGTTTGATTCCCAGTGCCCACAGTCAACCTGCCTGCATCCTAGAGGAAGTTTCCCATACCTGCTCATTCATTTAACAACGTGTACTCAATGTAATTGTCTTTTTTAATTCAACACAAAAAAAATGCATGTCCGGTTGACATCCTCCCTCGCTTTCGCTCCAGACTCACCAGAAGAGGTTGAGGCCGGCGCCCTGGAGAGCCAAGTGTTACTGCTGAGCGCTGCGGTCAGGCAGGACCCCGTGGAGTTCATAAAGCACCTGTACGGCTCGCACGCCGTCCGCACGCTGCTGCACGTGCTGGCGGGCTGCGTGCCCCCACCCCGCATCGACACGCGCCCAGGTACACAGCGTAGAAGTGGACCGTCCTGTGTAGGACTGTTTTACCTTGACCGTCGTACGTATGCTTAAACGTATGACGGCCGACCAGAGTCTCTGCGGTCATCACGCGTACCATCCAGAGCGTTCATATTCCAATCCTTGCGTCATCGGTTCGGGCCCCCACTATAAAGCTGTGGGGTGCCAAGGATCTGACGGGATGGACACCCCTCTAGGTTTATGGTGTGGTGCCAGGTGAATTGGCGTTACAAATGTTCAACAGTAACTGACAAATGGGAAATATCAATCAGAATGGAAGGCCGCAACACGGGACCCACTTGGTGTTGTGTATTTTCCTTCTGACCTGCGGTGCTCTGCCTCATGGGAGGCCGTCCCTCTCCTTCGGCCCACCGGTCTGTCTTCAGAGCCCCGGGACAAGAACGTTTAAAAAAAGGCAGTAAAATATTTATAGATACTGTCAGGGAGTTTGTAGTGAGGTGGGAGGAGATGGCGCCAGGGGAGGATTGCAGGGCAAGAGGATTAATAACTCATAACTCATAGCACAGAACGGCCACTTGCCTGGTTATTTTTTAATACTTTTAGTCTTGTCTTGATTCCTCCCTCACGGCAGGAGCGAAGGGGAAGCCCGGCCCCCCGCTGCTCACGGACTTCGAGGCTCCCGTGTCGTTCTGGTACGAGTTCAAAAGTCTGACGGAGGAGCTGATGACCAACGTCAACGGTGAGTCCTGATTGGCCATGTTCCTTCTAGGGAGACAGAAGGAGAATAATAATTATGACGAAGAAAACATCAGCGGTGTAGTTTGTAGGATCGGTAGATGCCCAAAAATGGAAGATACGTAGCCTGATACATTTTTCAGGCTTTTTCTTTTAATGCACATCTTATAACATAATATCGTCGACCCATGTGGCTGTTCATATATAAATGGGAGGGCTGCTGTTGTCATCATGACCTGATGGGTCTGATTGAGGCTACAGACGTGTCCTGAGTCTGTCTGTCTGTCTGCAGTGAGTGTGGCGGACACGGTGGCCAGTGTGGTGTTCCAGATCATGCTGACCGTGGCCCACAGGAAGCGACCCAAGCTCTGCAGGAAGCTCCTGGCGGGCATCGCAGAGTACCTAGGCACCCGCAGCGCCGCACCGGGAACCAGGTGAGCCCCGGGACCATAGGAAGTGGTTCATACGGCTTGTTTTATACTGGTAACGGGTGTCAGAGCATACGATAATCCTCCTAGGGACATGGTTCTTTTTCATAGATCTGGTTTCTATAATACTTTTTTTATCCAACAGCTTCGACTTAATTAAAATCTATCACTGCACTGGCATACTAATGATTTAAGCTTCTAAAACTTAAACGTCATTTTATTTTACGATGGACATAAACCCTCTCCCCCGGGGTTCAAGGAAAGATCTTTTTCTAGGTGACTCATTTGAATCCTGAACTGCCAACAATGACACACAACCAGCCTTGTATGTGATGAACCTTATCTCCTCTTCTCCCCCCCCCCCTCCCCCCGCAGCCCTCTGCTGGTGTTCCTGAAGGACCAGGCGTCCAGCCGCCTCCTGGAGGTGGTCTTCAAGCTCTCCTCCAAGGCCCTGCTGCGGCAGCTCTACAGGGACCACCTGCGGGGCCACCTGGTGGACCTGGCCCTCCACAAGATCGCCAACTTCCCCGTCCAGAGGCTGGTGGCGGCCTCGGCCAATCTCAAAGTGGTAGGCATGATGACGTCATAGGGTGCCATGCGGCATGACAAGACCAGTGGTTACATTCTTTGCATGGGTGGTCCCAGGTGGGAATCAAACCCCTCACCGTGGCGTTGTTATTGCCTTGCTTGCACTGATTGAGCACAGAGGACGACCATTGTAGGTCCTGCCTTTATCTCCAATCTATTTTTCTTCTTCTACAGTTCTCAAAGGTGTTTGACGAGCTCAACGAGGGCCTGGAGCCCATCTTGGCTACGGGTCACATGGGCGTAATCGTCCAATTGGCCGACAGCTGTGCAGAGAGTGGGCAGAAGCAAGGCGAGCTGATGCAGCACCTTCTCAGTGTAAGTGTCTAGTACTAAAGTTAAGCATTTGTTTGGATAAAGCTTTTGTCTGCGCAGTCTCGGGACGAGGCGACCAAATGACCTCACGACCTCTTTGATTTCTGACCTTAGTTTTGAGGTTAGTTTGCTATTCCACTCATTCAAATTGAATTGAAGCTGAATTGAATGGTGTGTGGTTGTGTTGCATTTTCCTCCCGACAGGCGTTTCACTGTGAGGAACCCGCCACCAGACAGGCCTGCTGCCTCCCCCTCTTCCTCTCGCTCCTCACCCACGAGGTGTACTACGCCTCTGAGACAGCAGAGGGCGATCTAAAGAAAGAGGTATCACCGCTGTAGCTGTCTCTCTCATTCCCCTCAGTCCTCAGTGAAATAATTCATCAGCAGTGACGGTTCTAGAGAAATAATTATAGGGGGCCCAAGGAGGGGCCAGTGTTTAAACAGAGGGGCACAAAAAAAGGCTTTTAATTCAAAATAATCAAACATTAATTAGTAAAAGAGTTTATAACTTTACCAGTCTGTATCTTTCTGTCAAACTATCTTAAATTGGATGGAGCTTATGCCCTAAATCATCAAAATCATATAAACATTTGTTTTGTACAAGAGTGCAAGAGAAAAAAATTAAAAATACAGTGCATGGTATAAATACAGTGTGCCAACAATGTGAAAAAAATCGACAGGCTACAACGAAGTGCACAACAATGTGCCGTTTCCTATTTATTTGATCAGTTTCAGAGATAAACTGTGTTCCCAATAGGCTGAGCTTACAGGAAGGGTTACAGCAATCTTGCACAGTCTAAATAGCTCAAAGAAAACATCCCTCATTAAAACAAACTACTCAACTGTACTGTATGGCTTTTTTACTTAACCACTCTGCATGTTTTGTGTAGCTATAAGTAACAGCACTTCCCCACTTGTTTTAATGTAATGTTAATGTTTTTGAGTTTTAACAGCTCTTTGGTAATCCCTCCATGCTATCATTGCACACTTGTGTTGTTCAGACTTTGCATGAACTGAAAGCCCTGCATCCCTCTTAGTTGCTTCTTTATTCCAGATTCTAAACCCTGGTGTTGAATCAAAACAGTGTCTGGGCATCTAGTGTGCTAAAATGTCTACACGCATAGCAATATGTAGAGTCCATTACGACAGAATACTCAAGCCATGGACGAAGATTATATCAGTTTGGCCTGAAGCGTTGTTTTCTGTCCCCCTGTACTGGTACATCATTCTTGGACTTGCTGATATCTGTAGAAAGATGTACAGTAAAAATAGCGCACAACTACAACATGTATTTGCTTCTGCATGTATATCTGCATGTAGTGCAAGATGTAGGCCAAGTATATGCTTAAAAAAAGAAAGGTTAGAGCAATATTGGCACAAAAATTGAGTTTACACACAGAAAGCACCATTTTAAGGATACACAGTAGGCCTACAAGGAAATTATAATTGCACTGCTTTACAAACAGAAATAACCTTCATCACAAACCTGATTGCAGTACTTGATCCACATGGATCAACTTGCTGTACCTCCGGCTGGTCCTCTCTCTGCATCTGTATGTTTTCTTCCTCCTCACCCTCTTCTTCATCCTTCTCACTCTGGAATTTCCCTCTCTGTGTCAGGGCCCTCACTTTCATCACATGCCTCCTGGCTCTTCCTGCTCCTCAGCTCTCTCAATACCTTGTTCCACTCCCTTTTTTCTTTACTTGGGCAAAAAGGGATGGTATGTTCTTTCCTCGTTTCATGATAGCTGCTATTGGAAGAAAATAAATGTAGGGGCATGCATTACATTTCGTTGCGTAACCATCCCTCCCTACTTAACACGGGCAGATAGCCTACTATTCTTTACTCAAGTGTATTTGTTATCCCAATGCAACTGCCAAAACGGACGATGACTCATCAGTTCATTCATATCTTTATGCATCAGCCTTTTTAGTTTGCTTGTCGTTGACATTGGAATGGGACGACTTGATAACTTTAAACGTCTTTAATTCAGGCCTTATATTTATTTGTCCCCTTAAATCCCTTATTTATTTTTTTGTTTCGATTTTTGCCTACGTCGGGACACCCGCTGTTGCATCTTCAGTTCCCTCGTGGGATGAATAAAGTCAATCCTTATCTTTCTCTCTCGTTCATTCTTTCTAGCTTGCTTTCTTCTTTATTCCTATCTCTTTCCTGCCCTGCCCTCTTGGTTAATGTGTGTGTGTGTGTGTGTGTGTGTGTGTGTGTGTGTGTGTGTGTGTGTGTGTGTGTGTGTGTGTGTGTGTGTGTGTGTGTGTGTGTGTGTGTGTGTGTGTGTGTGTGTGTCCGTGTCCTAACTAGGTCCCCCTGTCCTCCATCTGCTACCACGGGTCCCGGCTGGTGCAGGCGCTGGCCCGGTTCCAGGACCGCTCCCTGCTGATGGGCAGCCTTCGGGCCCTGGCCCCCGCCGACCTCGCCACCCTCAGCTCCGACCCGGCCGGCAGCCACGTGATGCAGGCACTGATCACCCTGTCCAGCGACAAGGGGCGGGGCAAGATCCTACGCAGGATGGAGGTACGAGACCAGCCACGTCCATCTATGGTCGCGTCTTTTTCGCAAGCCATTCCACCTCGGGTCACATGTCCTTTACCATCAGCCACGCCCATTCGGGGTCACATGTCCTGAACATCAGCCACGCCCACTCAGTTTAACATGTCCTTTATCGCCGGCCACACCCACCTAGGGTTACATGTCCTTTATCATCAGCCACGTCCACTCAGGGTCACCTGTCCATTAGCACTAGCCACGCCCACTCAGGGTCACCTGTCCATTAGCACTAGCCACGCCCACTCAGGGTCACCTGTCCATTAGCACTAGCCACGCCCACTCAGGGTTACCTGTCCATTAGCACTAGCCACGCCCACTCAGGGTTACCTGCACATTAGCACTAGCCACCAACACCACCACACAGTTACATTTCATCTCCAGCCACACCTACCTACGTTGTCATGTCCTTGATCATCAAACACGCACACCAACGGTTATATGGACTTCAGCAGCGTCTGGCTTCTATGACCTTCCACATATTAAGTTCACGTTTCGCAATGAATGAACTGTATAGGACACATTTCCACATATGGGCGTAGCCTTGCATTGTTCAGAAAACTCGAGGGACTCTCAGTGACGCCGCTGCCCAATCCGGTTGGGTCAGGGTTGGATTGGGTAGCAATAGCAAGTAATAGCTTGTGGCTTAATATAACCTGTATATATATGTATATGAATGATTGTGATTTCAATAATGTTGGCTATAATCTTATAAAATCACATCCTATAACTGATATATTCTACAAATAAGAAATGCTGTACCTCTTTGTTTACAATCTTACTATCGACCTTCAGAAAACCCCTCACAGCCTGGCTAGCTATGGTTCTTTCATTCTAAAAGGCCCACCTCTTCAGTGGGAGGGGCCACACACTGCAACTTAATCAATTGTGAGAAAAAATCATATAAATATCCAATGTCTCCCATTGTTACTACATTTGTGTTTGTATTTGATGCATCTTCTGCACCACAACCCATTCCTGACGGCGATGTGTTAATTTCCCCACCTGGTCCTGCTGATCCAGGGCCAGTTTGTCCAGATCGCCTGCTCCAGGACGGGCAGCCGCCTGCTGGAGGCAGCCTGGAACAGCGCCTCAGTCAGCCAGCGGGAGGGCATCGCCGCCGAGCTAGGTAATGCCCACTCCCCTCCCCTTATTGAACACGCCACGCCCAATTACATTGATCAACAGATATTATAGGTTCTCGCGGTACCGTTTCATGTGGAAGGAAAATAAAAAATCCTGTTTGAGTTAGTTCCCACCCAGACGCTTTTTTTTTTTGGGTGGGGCTATATTGCTGTTCAGCTATCCGCTGTCTCCATTCGCTTCATTCAGATCGGGGGGGTGTAGTCAGAATGCAAGGTTGACTTTACCTGGTAACCCATAAATGGCGATTTGGGTCCAACGTTTTGTTTACCTCTTGGCTAGAATTGTAATTCTGCGTTTAGTTGCCGCTATATGTATCGTGGTCGGTTTCTACACTGTTCATTGCATTTTTGGTTCTGAAATTTTGACCCGGAGTATGGTCTGCATTAAGTCACAGATTTGGTGCCATTCTGTGATTTTTATAAAGTGAAGATGTTGTTCAAATGAACATACAGTAATTTCAAACCCCCTCAAGTGATCTAACTTTACCGAACCGCAAACTGGAAAAACTGTGGGCCGTCTGACTTGACGGCTTCCTTGGGCTGCTTTTTTTACATAGAAGTTTCATTTTCTACCATAGTTAGAAGTAGATACATTGCTAGCTATTCTGTCTGACATGAGTGAGAAGTGGTTCATTCGCTAGGTATTAATTAGGCTAGTTATTTTTACAAACCTAGCTATCGTTTCAGAACTATGATGTAGATATCTACATCATGTATAAATATTCCATTTGGGAGACAATATTATTCAAGGTATCATAGTGTCTTAGGAGTGCATATATCTCTTAACATTCAAGTTAACACTTTGGTGTGTCAGCGACTCTAAATAGTAGTTAATATTATAATATTATGAACCTGGTTTGTGCCCTCTCCCTCTCCGTCTCGTCCCAGCTCCGAGCGAGACCCGGCTGCGTTCGGACCAGTTTGCACGTCACGTGTGGTCCAATTTCGCCCTGTCCCACTTTGTGAGCCGCCGTCCACGCTGGAAGGAGATCCAGACAGGGGAGTCCAAGAAACGCAAACTTTTTAACGATATTATTGCTTAACGCGGTCAATTCATGGGGATCGTGTGTATGGATGTATGGATGTTTATTTTTCCCAATAAATTGGAATTGCATAAACGTATACCTTTCTCTGGTATTATTATTGAATGTGTAGTCATTTAGCCAAGGGACATTTGACTCTCCTGGTCTTCCAGTGTATTTTGTTAATCGCTTGTATAATCGCTGTTCTGATTGACAGTAGTTCCTGATAATTAAAATGATCAGGAACTTAGTGGTTCAGTAAAACTTAGTCGTTCAATTCATGGAACATGAATTGAACAAAGTGGTCCATCTCAAAGTGGTCATTTCAAGTCGGATTTCCTGTAAGCGGAGTGTTGCCCAACCTTGCTCGCCTGAAATGGGTTAGGGGTTACGTCACTATCCTGACTCAAGCTACGAAGGGATATTAGGCAATCATTGTTTAATTTGAATCTTTTGAAGCGTTAATGTCCCTTGTATATAACCAGACTGCCTAATGAGTAATATCCATGAGCAGAGTACTACTGACCACGTCCCTGGGGGATGATATTGTAGGCAGATGAGAGGGGGCAAAAGAGGTTAATAACACTGCAGGTTACACCCCTTGCCCCCTGCATCCGTCCGTTGACGGATCTCATTGACTTTGTATGGGGGAGATCCCGAAATGCATTGTGGGTCCGTCTGTTCCGTCGGCTCCGTCTCTTGCGTTCAGAAGTTGAGAAAATTGTAACTTTTCAGGCTGCAACAGATCCGTCAGCCAATCATATCGTGGCTCCGTCGGCAAATACCCCATCCGTCAGACACGCCTTCCGTCGTCCGTTGACGGATGGATGCAGTGGGCAAGCTGCGTTGGTGGTAAGGGTCTTCGTTTCCCAGATGGAAGGTTCAGGGTTTGATGCCCCAATATCAACAGTCTGTAGGCGCCCGTCAGCAAGATGCCCTCGCCCTAACCTTCTCCTTAATGACCCGTCTCTGCACACACTGTCTGACCCCTAACCTGCTCCTTAATGACCCGTCTCTGCACACACTGTCTGACCCCTACCTGCTCCTCAATGACCTGTCTCTGTACAGTCTAACCCCTACCTGCTCCTTAATGACCAGCCTCTGTATTCACTGTCTTATCCGGCCCTACTCATTAATGACCTGTGTCTGTGCTGTCTAACCCTCCCACAGGACCTGTCTTTCTACTCTCTAACCCCTACCTGCTCTTTGATGACGTGTATCTGAATTCACTGCAAATCACTTTGGATGAAAGTGGTTATTTTGTTGAAAATAACAGTGCTTTTGGCAGAAATTGAATATTATACTCATCAAGTACTTTTCAATTTGTCTATAATTGATAATCCCATGAAAATAAGAAATTACCTTAGATTGAGGCATTTATATCTACATAGGGAGCGGGTCCTCTCCCACAGATGCTAGGATGCACCTCCATGTTTCTACAGTAGCCCAGCATGGACAAACGACAGGGCCCCACTCCGCCCTGGTGCCAATGTGTGTGTTGGGCAAGAATCAGTTTCCACCGGATGGATGTTGTGACATCCTCTAGGATTCTCTGTAAATTCACTCAGAGGTACGGCCCATTGTTGCCAGCAGATGACCTCAACGCTCATTTCATCATAGCTGTGCTGACGCTGTTTGAGTGACTTGCGACCTAGATTATTAGAGGATGATCGCAATTGAAGAAAATGATTCAGAATGAGGAAAAACATTCATGGAAAGGATTAGCATATTGTGATTGAGAATTTTGTTTTGTCCCCTCTCTTACATAAAACGACTTTAAAACCAATATCTTCAGAAAAAAGATATTTCAGCCTTGTGACCAACTGTTAAAAAACTGGTAAAAAATGTCCCATATCCGCATCAAATTAAGAGAAGTGGAAGTTCACAGTGAGTTGAAAAGGACACATTTGAATAACTTTCACATTTAACCTTTTTTGTAGACTATTTTCTATAGCATGCTTGCCCTTGATTGGCAAACTAACCAAAAAGAGGCCTTTATTTATTAGTCTAGTTGTGCTTTTGCATTAGTCAGTACAAGTTAATTATATGGCACAGCACAAGAAAGGCAGACTTTGCCCTCAAGGTGGGCATGCCCACTATTGTCGAGTATACCGCTCTAGTGATGAAAGGTAACTGTCGTCCTGACTCCATCTGTTTCCACTGCCTTCCCGTCATGGAAAACGGAGCTGAAACATTGTGATATGTCATTCTCTCACTCCTCTCTCTCTTCCTCTTGTTTTGCATGGGTGTTGCTGCTGCCCCCTAAAATCTAGTTTTTTAGTCATTCCCGGTGTACACTGACTTATGCATGCCGCACCCAAACCTTGAGTTCGCACTGGAGGATATCAATAAAAGGCGTACGTAACCACGGCCACCGGGGTTGGTCGAGGGAGGGGAAAAGAGAGAGACAGGGGTGTGTCGCTTTTATAAAAGAATCTCGCGTACATTCCAGGGTTGGCACGGGTATATATACGATCTGAACAGCAAGCGTGTATTTTAACGCCTCCCGTTATTCCAGTCGCTGTCACCGGTCCGCCGAGCAACAAGAAACCTACTCAAGAACATTCTCTATAAGTAAGGTTTCAATCTTTATTCATAACGAAACACATTTGTCCAAAACCAATGTATAACGTTTTCTTAATAGCCTCAGTCTTTATGCATAGTTGGTTGAGAGTTTGCAGAACTTTGACGCGAGTTTGTGCTGACTGAGTCTTAACTTGATGTTAACGATATGGCCAAATCTCATTAGGAACGTGAAACTTGACTTGGAGAACAACAACGGGCTCATTAAGTGTAGGTCTACTTTGTTTTTCATAACGCTGTCTCATCTTTAGTGTTGGAATTGTGGTCCATAAAACGCGCTCTGGTTTGAGAATGTTTGCGCGTGTTCCAGACACCCGTAAACTTTTTTTTAGAACAGATTTGATCCTCGCCCGCGGGGACTTGACATGCAATCACAGACCGTTATTCCAAAGTTATAGGTTGCTCATAAACTTGAACTTAGACCTGCACGAATAAAATCATAGCCCTTTAAATTAAAACCGTTATATTGTAGCAGTATCGTATTAATTAATAATAATACCCCTAATATGTGACACTATTATAGGCCTATATTTTTTTTACTTATCTGATCCGATTAAGTGCAAATTATTTATATATGTGTTATAAAGTAGGCCTATAATTCTTGTCGCTTACATCTTCTCATAATAAACGTTAATTCTAATTACTTTAATCATCATATTTCTAATAGTGAGTTTAGGAGCCACCAGGGCCCGTTAAGGTAACATTCTTATCACGTCGTCTCAGCAGACATTCCGTCCCTGCTGTCGCCATGCCAACACGAAGTTAGAGTGGAACAATGCGCTCTAGTTAGCTTATAATGAAAACATGTTGTGATCACATTGCGAGAAACGGAACCGCAAGTGTATCAGGAATGAACTTGATTCTGTCACTGGGTGACGCATGTCTTGTAGGCCTCTTGCCGTCTGTCTGGTCCATTCTGAACTGTTGCCATAGAAATCAATCAAAGCCAGGTTTATTGACGTCTCAAAAGACGGGGAGGGATGTAGAGATTTAGTTTACGCGATGTTGAGACGTTATTCGGCGTCTTTTAATTTTTGTTTTTCTTGGAATAATTCCCTGTTATGAGGAAGATGTTTATTTATTAAAAATAATTGGTGTGCTGGGCGTGACGCAATCAACAGAACCAGAGTTTGGCCAAATATTTGAGAGATGTCGAAATGTAGGAGAGCGATCTTATCTGACAAACCGATTCATTGAATTAATTCGGTGAGATTAATCTATTTTCTCCTCTGTCTTCACGCTATATCTCTTGGTCGTTGTTTTTTCTTCTCTCTTGATCTGTCTTTCTCTCTACATCTGTCTTTCTCAATATAGCCTATGTTTTTCTCTCTATCTCTCTTTCTCCCTAAATCTGTTTTACTCTCTATCTCTTTCTTTCTCTCTATGTCCGTCTATCTCTGTCTTTCTTTCGTCATATCTCTCTTTATCTCTCCCTTTATTTCTCTCTGTCTATATATGCCTTTTCCTAAAGGTATGAAGTAGTTTTTTTTGACACATGCACACACACCAATTCAGCTGTCATCTGTCCTGTTCTGAGATCAGGTCAGATAACTCCATTTGATTGCTCTCTCCTCTATCCAATCGATGTCGTAAATGTTCACATCCACGATCCAAATCCTTCTCCTCCAATCATCCTCCTCCAATCATCTTCATCAGAGCTGTTTCTAACCATCCTTACTCATTACATAAAATAGATGTGTTCATTAAATATAATATTTGTTATTATAGAGAGGGGAACGCAATTATCTTAACCATTTGAGAAATGTGTGTGTGTGTGTGTGTCCGCGTGTCCAAGCATAGTGTATCTGCGTCATTCTCTGCATAGTGTGTATGTGCCGCTGCATAGTGTGTGTTTTTGTGTGTATGTGTGTCTCTATGCATTTGTTTGATTCTATGCCTGTGTGTCTGTGCTGGAGTTTCTGTCTCTTTGTGTGTGTGTGTGTGTGTGTGTGTGTGTGTGTGTGTGTGTGTGTGTGTGTGTGTGTGTGTGTGTGTTTCTGCATGTGTGGCAAACACACATGCTACAGCAGAATGTAGATCCCTTGCCCTTTCAACCTCTCAACACGCACGCACGCACGCACGTACGTACATATGTACGTGAGTATGTGTTTTTACGTAGCCTCTGGTTCTATTTTATTGACCAGCTGTTGGTAATTAGAGTATTAGATTAAGTCGTGTTTTACTAGAAACCAATAAACGAAATGATGTCCCTGGGGTGGTGTGTGTGTGTGTGTGTGTGTGTGTGTGTGTGTGTGTGAGAGAGAGAGAAAGGGAGAGGCAGTGTGTGTATCTCAAGGGTGTTTATGTATGAGATGCATTTGTGTACATACTCCATTAGCAGGGTTTTTTATCTGTACGGAGGGGAGAGAGAAGAGACAGAGGATGAGAGGAGGTGGGAGAGGGGGAGGCGAGGGAGGGGGAATTTCTCTGCTTGTAAACAGCAGTTGGGCATTTGACCTTTGACCCTGAGTCCCATGGTGGGAGTTATACGGACGAGTGAAAGGGAGGCGTTTGTTGGTTCCTTCGCTTCATTTCGTCTTCTGTGATCCTTCTTCCAATTTGTTTGATTTGAGGAAAATACATACTAGCCTAGTCATGTTTGGTTGATCCGAGTGTTCGAAGTGTGGAGGGACACACACACACACACACACACACACACACACACACACACACACACACACAGGAAAGCATATACACACACACACACACAGGTAGTCATGCATATCTGCACATAAATTCTTGCCTGCATGCAAATCTCCATGTGCACTCTCCCCTCTCTCATTTCTCTCCCTCTCTGTCGGCCCCTCTCTTTTTCTTTCTGTCTCTCTCTCTCTCTCTCTCTGTAACAGCTGGGGTGGGGCAGATTGTTTGCAGCTGTTAGTGTATCACTCACACCGAGTGCTACACCGAGTGCCAAAGTTGGCTTTGCTTTGGAAAAATATAGCTGACAAATGCCCAGAGTTTTGGGAAAGTTGAGAGAGAGGCAGGAATGCAGTAATTGTGGGAAATTGTAAAACGAAAATAAGAAGGGTTGTGGGCGTTGGAAAACAAAAGTGGAGAGACGCAATCAAAAGTTGGATAGTTACTGGTAAATAAATGAATGCATACATGAGTCATGTAATGCATGTTTGGTGCAGTGGGGGTTGCGTGGACATGTGACGCACTGTGTTTGAACCGTGTTGTGTACGCACTTAAAGCTCATGAGAACCACCAGCCGAGACATATCCTTCACTCTCCTCCCCTTTTCCTCTCTCCTCTTTGTCCCTCCTGACTTCTCGTCTCCTGAACGCTCCACTGCTGTTCACTTCTCCTCCTCTCCGCTCCTCTCCTCTCCTCTGCTCCCTTATAATCTCCCCTTCTCTCCCTTCCTTTCCTCTTCTCTCCTCCTGTGATTCCATTTATCGCAGCCTCTAGATCTCCTAAATCATCACCTCTTCCTCCTTTTTCCCAGAATGCCCAGCGAACGTCCGTCAGTGAGGGGCGTGTCTGGAGTGGGCCGGTACGCCGGTGCGGCTCCGCCCACCCGGGTGCAGGTGTCAATCAATCCCAATGACGGCAGCAAGAAGGAAGAGGTGGAAGAGGGGGGGTGTCGCAGCTGGTTCCGGAAGATGTGCCCGTGCTGCTGCGAGCCCCAAGCCAGCAACTCTTATGATGTCACCGATAAGGTTGAGGTGGTCCCCTTTACGCCCGTTGCCGACAAGGACCCGCCCAAGTTCATTCCCCTGACCAATGGAAACGAGATGGAGGGTGAGATAGCCCAGCCGTTCATGATGACTTTTCCTTTCGTGGAGCAATCCTTCTTTGTTATATAATTCTCTATAACCTTTATTGGCCAAAATGGAGCCAGCCATTTATAATCATTACGAGACTTATATTTATAAAAATAACCATATCATCAATCGTTTGGGCGAGCATTTGGGTGTTAATGCAGCAGAAATGTCATGCGTCTGCTTTTTTTCATGTCATTTCCATGTCATTTTATTTATCTTTTAAGGATTTTTTACACGCGAGTTCTTCCTTTGTATAGCACTATGAAAGTACTTTAACTGAAGGAATAAACTTTCCTTGCACAACTCGTAAAAGTATGATTATGATAGTGAATATTGTCATTTAATCCCATTCATTCAAAGGACCTCCAGGTTGTGATAGGTTGTAATAACAACCCCCCTCTCTCCCTCTCCCCCCTCCCCTCCCCTCCCCTGGCTCCACCAGAGGTGAAGCTGTGTGTGCGGGCGGTGGACCTGCTGAGCTCTCAGTCGGGTCAGAACCGCACGGAGCACCACACCGACGCCTTCCACGGGGACGAGCTGGTCCTGCGGCGAGGCCAGGCCTTCCAGATCCAGCTGGAGCTGAGCCGGCCCTACAACCAGGACACGGACAGCATGCACCTGGACCTCAAGACAGGTAGGATCGAATTGATTTAGACCGGGCGTGACCGAAGAAGTCCTTTGTGGACCAACTTGTTTGTCACTGCAGCTTCCGTTGGTTAGGACCAGTGGGGTCACCTTGGAGACGGGGAAATACGATCAAAACAAATCACGCCTTTTCTGAATCATCACACACAATGTTTCCAATGCCGTCATCTGCTGAGATTTCATCATCTGCTCCGATATATTTTGCAACTTGCAAAATATCTGAGGCGCAGGAAATGCCGCAGAAGATGGCGAGGTGTGTTTGTTTTCTCTGCAGTCACGTAATTTTTGTTCTGGCCCTGGATTTCGATCCGCAATGCCTCCCTGTAATGACAGAGACATTAATGGGCAAGGAGCCTCACTCAGCCCTGTCTCATCCTTGATGACCTGTATCTAATAAAATACCAGGTCGCCTGCTAAATGAAAATACCAATAAGATATAACACGCAATGACCAAAAAACACCAAAATGCAACGAGTTACAAGTGACCCAGCCCCATTCCCCTGCTACATTCGGGGTGTGCTGTGCCAGATCATATTGCATTAAGACGGCCGTGTGCGTAAGAGAGACAGATGAAGAGGCCAAGGCGTGTTTATGGGAGTGTTTAGGATACAATAAGGAGGTGACTCACGCGCAATGTCTGGCGCTATAGTGTTTTGATAAGGAGTTAAAGACAACAAAGAAGGCGATCATGAAGGCACAGTGAAACAAAACAAGAAAGCTTTTTATTTATTGGATCTTAATCTCACACACACACACACACACACACACACACACACACACACACACACACACACACACACACACACACACACACACGCACATTAAACCGAAACGCACATTTCAGCGACGCTCCAACCCAGTGTTAATGCAAATCATTTGACAGCAGACCTTACCTACTATCCCCTCCTGCCTCTCAACCTGATCTTCCTCCTCCACCTCTTTCACCGTCTCCTCCTGCTCCTCCTTCCTCTGCTCCTCCTTGACCTCCTTCACCTGCTCCTTTCCATCCTCCTTCTCCTCCTTCACCTCCGTCCCCTGCTCCTCCTCCCCCTCCTCCACCGCCTTCACCCAGCCCTCTTCCTCTACCCCCTCCTCCTCCGCCTTCACCCAGCCCTCTTCCTCTACCCCCTCCTCCTCCTTCTCCTCCTTCACCTCCGTCCCCTGCTCCTCCTCCCCCTCCTCCACCGCCTTCACCCAGCCCTCTTCCTCTACCCCCTCCTCCTCTTCTCCTCCTTCACCTCCGTCCCCTGCTCCTCCTCCTCCCCCTCCTCCACCGCCTTCACCCAGCCCTCTTCCTCTACCCCCTCCTCCTCTTCTCCTGGCTTTACTGGCCTCACAATTACACTACACCCATGGGAGAGCATTCCATGCTGGAGGCCACACACACTCTTCCCTGTGTCACCTAGGTGTCAACAGGGAGTTGGGAGAGTGTGTTGGGAAGGTCCCAATCCAGGAAGGGAACGGGAGGAAGCGGGGAAAAAAATGAAAACAATCAGCAAACCGAAACATTCCAAAGAGGGAAATAAAAATGTCTGTTTAAGCGTGTGCGGAAATCACTTGCAAAACCGATTGTCGTACATATGTTATTGTGAGTTGTTATTGCTATTGTTATTCCAGCCAATAGGAAGGATTTACGGTGAGGGGAGCTATGTGTTAGTGGTTAGGGTGTTTGTCTCCAAGCCCGAGAGGTTCTGGCTTTGAATCCCAATGTACGTTTTTGCAATTCAATCATTGATGACAAGGACCCATGGACCCAAGAACAGTCGATGATAGTTTCCCAAGTCGTTGGCAAAGGAGACTTTTTTTCCTATTCCTTCCAAGTATTGAGTGGTGAGAGAGGAAGGGAGGGGGAGATCTCAACCGAACAATGCTGTCTCTCTTTAACCCCGTAACCTTGACGACAATCGGCCTCCAGCCCCACTGCAGGGTGCTACGGCCCAAATAAATAGTTCTGCACAAAAATATCCGGATCCCTTTACCTCCTCCCTGCTGAGGTATGCTGACGGACATTTCTATCTCTTCACCTCTCCAAACCAAACAACATCTGCATTTACTCACATGCAACCCCCTGCTCCACATCTGGCCAAAGTCTGTTTACTGGTATGTCAGAATAGATAAAGGTTCTACCAGCTCAATGCTTTCAATGTGTCTGTGGTCCGCAGCTCTGCAATTTATCTAGCGAATCGGCCCAGAGAAGAGTCTTGTTTATCAACGCCGTTGGATATGGGTTGCTGTTCCAATGTAGTAATAATGAAATTCTGTATCTATGAAAGACAGTGCCAGTGGAATTATGGATTTCCCGCTCCCTGCCACATGATTACAGTCCTTAACTTTGTTCTTCTTTGTAATTGTTTTGGCAGGGTATGTGTTGGCAACAATCAGCTGTCAACAACAGTGCGTTCAGCATCGTATCATATCATATTTTCTAAATGGATCCTAATGTAACACCATCAAAACACAGTCCACCATATAAATCAACCAGCAACTAAAAGTACACAAGATCACAGTCATCCTCCCTCCTATTCTTCATCCATGGAGGTTCACATCCATGGTTCGGGAGCAGCAATCCAAACACGGCCTTTCTCTACCCACAATGCCAGTCAAATGTCAGACATTTGCAGAAAAGACCTGTATGGTTTCACTACCAACAATAAGGAAATGTGATTCCTAGTTCTTCAAATGAATGTAGAAAATATGAAAAAAATACATATAAACAAACTATCAAAAAAAACAATACTAAATGCGTAACAAGTCGCCTGTTCTCTTTCAGGTCCTCTGCCCATCGTGTCCAAGGGCACCCACATCATCGTGCCGTTGGTAGACGATCTAGAGGACGACCGGTGGGAAGCCAAGATCGTGGAGCAGATCGGCAACACGGTGAAGCTGTCGGTCAACTCCACCCCCAAGGCGGTGGTGGGCGTGTACGCACTCTCTGTCACCACTTGCTCAGCCAAGGGCGGTGACGTCACCGTCCACGAGGCCGGCAAGAAGGTGGTGATGCTGTTCAACCCCTGGTGTGAAGGTAACGCATCATCCAGTCCCATTGCATGAACGTGTTGAGCGGGCCAAAGGATCTGTCGTCAACATTCTTGTAGTAGTCCTCAAAATCAGTTCCAACCAAACTTCTTCTAACCAATTCCTGCTTCACCAGATTCTTCTTTTGACTGTTTATTTTGTTACTATTTTTTTTTTTTGCGTTGACAAAAATATTATAATTTTTTCACCGAAAACCGTTTTCAGACTTTTATTTTATGTCTGAAAAACGTTTTGCTGAAACAGATAAACAAGGCTTGCCTTGTTTCAGTATAATTGATTTAGCTGTTGATGGGGCTGACAGACAAGATGTATAACTATGCAAGGGGAACGGAAACAAATGTGTTGTAGTGACGCCAGAAACATTAGGTCACACAATCACACACACACAAACACACACACACACACACACACACACACACACGCAGACAGAGGGAGATTCTCTTGGCTACATGATGGATAGCGACAAGTTGCAAGTGAGTTGAATTCTTCCCACTCATGTCAAAAGTTACTTTGGCACTACCCTTGGGATCCGATTAAACAAACATCCAGATGTTTGCTCTCTGGTTCTCATCCCTCTTCAACTCTAGAACTTTGTCCTGGTCGTTCGATATAGGAGTCAGAGGGGGCTTCAGCTGTTGATTATTAGCTCTGCTCTTTTGTCAGTTGGTATGCGGTCGTTAAAAGTTGAAAGTAAAAAATGTAAACTATTTCCAAATAATTATTAATTCAACCGCTTAGGTTGTTAACAAAGAAAAACCAGGGCGGTGGTTAGAGGCTTGCGAAACCGAAAACAAAGAGTGTGTCTTGGTTTATGTGCTGTTGTTGGCTGTGTGCCCAATGTGCTCGCTGGCTCTCTCTCCACCTCTCTTTCCCTTTCTCCTCTATCGCTTTCTCTCTCTCTCTCCTTTCCTTCCTCCCTCACTCGATCATTATTTTCATGCTCATAAAAGTAAAAAAAACACAGAATTCCACATTTATTGTGTGAATCATCATGGGTCTTGCACATGGCCATCTTGCAGCTGTGACTCTCTTATCTTTCTCTCTAGATCTGCTTCACTCTCTCTGCTCTAGATATTCTCTCTCTCTCTCTTCCTCGCTTTCTTACTTACTCCCCCTCTGTTGTTTGAGACCTCCACCCATCCTTCCCTCCGTCTCTCCCTTATCCAGACGTCTGTCTTCTGTTTTACAACATGCTTCACTCACACACCCACGCCCATACATACACACGCACACACATGCACATACACACACCCACGCACATACACAAGCGCACACATACACATGCACCTACACACACACACACGCACATAAACACACACACACGCACAGGAACACACGCATGCAAACACACACGGTATACACAGAAGCACACACTCGCACACACAAACACACATGCACAAACCCACATACACACAAGCACGAACACACAAGCACACACGTAATTCCAGAGCTGTACTGTGAAATAACTCCAGATTCTCTGTACCTTCCTCTGCCGTCTCTGAACATATCCTACTCCACGCCCCTCTCTCTATGCCTCCTCCTGCCTCCTCCACCCCTCTATCGACAGCTCCTCCGTCTCCTCCATCCTCCTCCACCCCGCTCTTGGTCGACATTTTGCTCCCTCCTCTCTCCCCTCTCCCTCACTCACCCCCCAGCCTCCCTTCCTCCCCTCTCTCCCGCTCCACAGCTCCCTGTGTCTCCTCCTCCTCCTCCTCCTCTCTCCCTGGCGTCTCTTTCTCCTCTGTCCTGTTCATCTCGAATGCTCCTTAGCTTTCCTTTTCTTCTTTTTGCCCTCGCTCACTCTTCTGTGAAACCCCCAGCACACACACACACACTCACACACACACAAACACACATACACACACACACCTCCAACCCTGCAGGGCTGTACTTTAATCCAACTTTCCCTTGTTCTCCTCCCCTCCTCTGCTTTTCTCCTCCTCCCCTCCTATTAATATTCCTCCCGTCCCGTCTTTGTCCTCGGCTAACCTCCCTCTTACACTCGCCCTCCTTCCTCCTCGTCTCCCCACTTTTCTCCACTCCTCCTCTTCTCTCCCCCCCTGCTGCAAAATTCCCTTGGCCGCCTCTCACTGATAATCACATCCTCGTGCAAACAAAACGCAGAGAGAGAGAGAGAGAGAGACATGAACATTTGGGCTGAAGCCAACAGCAGCACATAACGAAAGACACACTTTCTGTTTTTCACTTCTCCAAAACTATATGAGAGAGAGAGAGAGAGAGAGAGAGAGAGAGAGAGAGAGAGAGAGAGAGAGAGAGAGAGAGAGAGAGATGAGAGAGAGAGAGAGAGAGAGGAGAGAGAGAGAGAGAGAGAGAGAGAGAGAGAGAGAGAGAGAGAGAGAGAGAGAGAGAGAGAGAGAGAGAGAGAGAGAGAGAGAGAGAGAGAGAGAGAGAGAGACTCCTTTGGGGCCAACTGGGGGACATTAAAACAGGCACAGTGCTTTGTGGAAGAGAGCAAAGGGGCTGTGTGTGTGTGTGTGTGCGCCTCCCCTTCGATAAGTAGGAGTCAAAGAGTTGTCGCCACTTTAGTGAGTCGGAAAACCCTTTTTTAAACAAAACTTGCGGTTCAAATCCAGTGACACAAGTCCATCATGGCTGGGGCTGACCACCCAGAGTACGCATCATTTCCTGTCTCTCGAGTAAAGTTTGGGGCACCTCTTATAGCACCATGCTGTCATTGTGTTTCTCCAGCGCTTCCTGGCCCCGGGGGCCACTTTCACTTCTTCTGTGAGAAGGAAATCCACATTCCTGGCCTATTGAATCACAGTGGCCAGGGTCATGAGCTCACTGTCACTTTAATCAGGGGCAGTATGGGCCCTTAGGGGCCTTAAAGGTATACTTAGACGAAAGATGTATGGATACCTAACGATGGGTAAAGAAGATTATTTATAGATAGATAAAGATGGGTTGAGATAGATTGGCATGGAAGGTTGAAGATAGATTTATGGATAGATAAAGATGAAGAATGCTTATGAAAAGATTTGTCAATGATTTGTTTTGTTATTAATGGTGAATTATTATTTTGCTAGTTTGTTAACAATTGCCCTTACAATGAAGGGAAACTAGCGGAGTGGTTCATGTGTTCAACTCCAAGCTGGAAGGTTCTGGGTTGGATCCCCCATTGTCTGCAGTTTACCTGTAGGCCCTTGAGCAAGAAGCCCCCTAACCCAGAGTCCCTCCTGCATTGGGCTGTCTTTGGGCTGTCTTTGGTCTCACTTTGGCTCACGTGTCTGTCAGCCAGCCGAGGTGAGACATTGATCTTCAGGTTCAATTCCATAATGTATATCTGTTTGTGGATCTGTGCAGATGACTCAGTGTTCCTGGACGACGATGACGAGAGGAACGAGTACGTTCTCAACGACACCGGGAGGATCTACTATGGAACCGAGAAACAGATCGGCGCCCGGACCTGGAACTTTGGACAGGTGCGACCGCTGTCCAAGAAGTGCTTTGGTCGCCCGTGCACATCCGCTCTTTTGGCTTGGATGTGGACTCGCTGCCTGCTCAACCTAAGAGTTTTTGCAATGAATCTTATTGAAAGGGAAGAGTGAATTCATATCATAAGGAATTCCCTTGAGAGGATTTTTCTGAGGTGTAGTCATATTATAATTATTTCCTTTTACAAGGTTATTAAGCTGTTCCTCTGTGTTTTCCACTAGACTCTAGTGGAACACACAGAGGAACAGCTTAATAACAAGCTATATTGACTAGAGTTAGTTGTTAAGCTGTTCCTGTGTGTTTTCCTCTGAAGTTAGTGGTTAAGCTGTTCCTCTGTGTGTTACACTAGAGGTAGTTATCAAGCTGTTCCTCTGTGTGTTACACTAGAGGTAGTTATCAAGCTGTTCCTCTGTGTTTTACACTAGTGCTAGTTATCAAGCTGTTCCTCTGTGTGTTTCACTAGAGCTAGTTATCAAGCTGTTCATCTGTATATTCAACTATAGTTGCTTGCTAAACTGTTCCTCTGTGTGTTCCACTAGAGTTTGTTATTAAGCTGTTCCTCTGTGTGTTTCACTAGAGTTAGTTATTAAGCTGTTCCCCTGTGTGTTTCACTAGAGTTAGTTATTAAGCTGTTCCTCTGTGTTTCACTAGAGCTCGTAGTTAAGCTGCTCCCCTAGAGCTAGTTATGTTGTTCCTCTAGAGCTAGTTGTCAAAGCTGTTCCTCTGTGTGGTCTACTAGAGCTAGTTATTAAGCTGTTCCTGTGTGTTGTTCTGTGTAGTTCCAGGAGGGTATTCTGGAGGCGTGTCTGTTCTTGCTGGAGAAGAGTGAGATCGCCCCCGCTGGCCGCTGGGACCCCATCAACGTGGTGCGGGTCATCTCCGCCATGGTGAGACTGCTACTCTTCTACATACTCTTCCTCACATTCCTTTTTGTGCATCACACATAGACAGCGAACCAATCAAACGCTCTCATCACCCATCCTCATCCATCCACCCTTTAGTGACATCACTTGGTTTTGTGACCTCACTCCCTGTCTCCTCCCCCTCCCCCAGATTAACGCGCAGGACGACTACGGCGTTTTGATCGGGAACTGGAGCGGGGACTACAGCGACGGGACGAGCCCCGCGGCGTGGAGCAGCAGCGTGGACATCCTGAAGCAGTACCACGAGGCCGATGGGACGCCCGTGGCCTACGGACAGTGCTGGGTCTTCTCTGGGGTCACCAACACAGGTGTGTGTGTCGTCTGTCCCACTACATGACTGTGTGTGCATGGGTGTGGGTGTGGGTGGGTGTGTGTGTCTGGAGGTGTGGATGTGTGTGGGTGTTTGTTGGTGTGTGTGTGTGTGTGTGGGGGGGGGGGGGGTATGGGTTTCCTAGGACTGAAACCTGAGAAACCCCAGGGCCAAACTTGCATGCACGCTACACCAGCATTTCAACCCAGGGTATTTCATACAAGTCACTAGCATAGATGTAGAACTTTAGATTATAAAGCCAATGCTAGCCTATGTCTTTGTGCACATGTGCCCAAAGATTTCCTGAACTCTTACTGGCCAATCTCACAATTTAGCAGATAGCGCAGTGGCCCCTGATAGAAGCTAGCCATAGCTCTTATCAAAATACCACTCCTCTGCATTCCTGCCATCACTGCTAGGGACAGATGGACCGACGCAGGCCGCCGTGTGGCCGGCTTTCACTGAGCCGAGGGCGATGCAAGTTCCATGCAAGCCTTGTCAAAGGCGGCGTTGGTAACGTGCGAGAGTGTGTGTGTTTGTAACAGAAAGTGTGACAGGGTTCTTCCTCACTTCCAATAAGCCTTGAGAACGCTGTCACTGCCGAACACGATGGCTGTGGTCAGTTGGCTTTGTGATAAGAGACCTTAAGTATTCCAATCAAGGGGTCGCTGGTTCAATCCCCCCAGTAGGAATTGAACGCCATAACACCAGGCGCTGTTTATTGCACATGTTATGGCCGAAGTGAAGGTTTGGATGCATGTCACTAAACAGAGGGGGCTTGCAGACTTGCAGTCCAATGACTGAGGACATTTGGGTGCAAACCCAGAACCCGGACCCATTTGAGAACCTATGCCTTCATCTCTCTCTCTCCGCCCATAGTGCTCCGGTGCCTGGGGATCCCGGCCCGCAGCGTGACCAACTTCCAGTCGGCCCACGACACCGACGTGTCCCTCACCACCGACGTCTACCTGGACGAGGAAATGGAGCCCATCAACCACCTCAACAAAGACTCTGTGTGGTAAGAGCCTCTCTTACGTCTCTGTGTGTGGTTAGAGCCTCTCTTACCGTCTCTCTGTTTGGTAAGAGCCTCTCTTACGTCTCTCTGTGTGGTAAGAGCCTCTCTTACCGTCTCTCTGTGTGGTAAGAGCCTCTCTTACCGTCTCTCTTGTAGGAAGAGCCTCTATTAAGGTCTCTCTGTGTGGTAAGAGCCTCTCTTACCATCTCTCTGTGTGGTAAGAGAATCTCTTACCGTCTCTGTGTGGTAAGAGAGTCTCTTACCATCTCTCTGTGTGGTAAGAGCCTCTATTACGTCTGTCTTGTGGTAAGACCCTCTATTACCGTCTCTATTTTGGTAAGAGCCTCTTTTACGGTCTCTCTTGTGGTGAGTGTCTCTCTTACGGCAAATGCTCTGGGCGTCGCCACCGGCCAACACCCAGAGCAAGAGGTGTGCTGCAAGAGTTGTCCGCTTGGGGAACAAGTGTTATTCAACATCGGAGCGGGTTCTCTCCTGTTTTGAGTACGATCCGTTTTAATGTGTCCATGCGGAGTCCTTGATACAACAACGTATGAAAGAAAAATACATTGACTGTAAAGCAGGACATCTATAGATATCATTCGCTGTAAAGAATGATTCAATTCAATACATTCCCATAACAACTTTAACAAAATCTTAGTGCAAAAACAACAGCCGTGACTCACGATGTGTATCATCCATTGGATGACATAATCAGACACCAACACGGAACGTAATCCGCCCACGCCCCCTCCAGAGCCTGCTTGTGGGCCCCTGGCCTACTGCTACTCCTAGAGACCCCCCACCCCCCACCCCCTCTCTGAGATGTCATGTGGGGGTGCCTCCGTCCGACCCCGAGGAATCCCGGGCACTCGGAATGTCCTGTATATTTAGATCCCCCCCCCCCCCCACACACACACACCTGCCCCAGCCCCCGGCCACCCGGGGGGGGGTTTAAAAAGCCGGCACTCACGCCACGTGTTCTGATACAGCCCAGCACGGCTGATCAACGTCAGGGGGGCATGCTGCTTGTGATCCGACCCAGCTGGGGGAGGCCCGCCCTGCCTGGGGGAGGTTTCGTTATGTATGACCTCATTCATCTGGGGGAGGACGGGTGGCGGCGCGCATGTGGAATGCATTTGCCGTTTTATGGTTCAACCCTGGATTTGTGCATTTTCTAACTATTACCACATCAGTCACACATGGTCAGTGCACATCTGGTGTCGAATGACATGAAAAACACGTTGTTCGTGTTTTTGTCGTGCGTGTCACGCATCTCCATGACAGCGTGACTCGGTGGATGTCACGCGTCGTAGCCATAGCACTATTGCCCCGTGACGCGGTGTGACGTGACCCCACAGGAACTTCCACGTTTGGAACGACTGCTGGATGGCGCGTCCCGACCTGCCCCCGGGACACGGCGGCTGGCAGGCGGTGGACTCCACCCCCCAGGAGACGAGCCAGGGCACCTTCCGCTGCGGCCCCGCCTCCATCAACGCCATCCGCGCCGGACAGGTCTTCCTCAAGTACGACACGCCCTTCGTCTTCGCCGAGGTGAGCGCAGTGGACACGCAACGCTTAACGCTTTCCCCTTTCATCCGTCTACGTTCGATGTCTACGTTCGACTTTTTTGTCGTTTAGCAGGGGAGGCTTTCATCTAAAATGTTTTATCTAAAAGTGACTTTACAGGGAATTCAGATTAGAGGGGTAATGGTCGAAGTCTTTATTGTCATATTATATAATCCTGGAATAATCCTAAAATAAATATAGAAACATAGTGATGAGTAAACATCTGCCTCCACCTTAATCCTGTGTCCCCCTGATGCGGTGCTGGAGCTGCAGAGCACCAGCCACCCAGCATTGTAACCACAGTAGAAGGCTCCGGCCGACAGAGCAGTGTGGGCCGCACGGCCCCCAGCCTTCTCACCGTTCTCCCCCTACCCCGCCAGGTGAACAGCGATAAGATCTACTGGCAGAGGAACCTGGACGGGACCTTCGCCCAGATCTACAGCGAGAAGAAGGCAGTGGGCCACTTCATCAGCACCAAGGCGGTGGGCTCCGACGAGAGAGCCGACATCACTAAGCTCTACAAGCACAGCGAAGGTACTGCCAAGTTCACCACCCGCTCAGGGCCAGCTCAGGGGATTCTGCTTGGGTTTGTGCCACTAAAAGTCTGCCCATGTGGGACCTCTTGCCCCCCTGGCCGTTCCTGGTAGGAGGGATCCCTCTCCTGGGTTCCTTCTCCAGGTTTCTGCCCCTCTTGGGGTGCTGGGGAGTCCTAACTTGCCCTTTAGAGATATTTGGTGTCAAGTGTCCAACCTTTCTTTTTCCAGTAAGGGGTCAAAACCTCTCCTCCATATCTCAAATATTCTCCTCCATACCTCGTCTATTTCTCCAGCATAGCTCTATTTGTCCTCCAAATCTCCTCTATTACTTCTCCATATTTCCTCTAGTTCTAAATTTTTTAAAGAAGTACCAAAGTTTGACCTGTCTCTCCCCTCCCTCCCTCCCTCCGTCCCTCCCTCCCCCAGATTCGGAAGAGGAGCGCATCTCCGTGGAGACGGCCAGTCGCTACGGCAGCAAGCCCGACACGTACTCCGTGGCCTTGGCCGAGGACGTGAAGGTGGAGGTGACGATGGACGGGGAGGGGCCCCACATGGGGGCCGACGCCCACCTGAGCATCAAGGTGAAGAACCTGAGCTCCTCGCCGCGCTCCACCGCGCTGCACAGCCAGGCGTCCGTCATGTACTACACGGGCGTGCTGAAGGGCACCGTGAAGAAGGAGACGCTGACCATCCACCTGCTGGCAGATGAAGGTGAGCGCTGGTGATGGGGGTTATGATGATGGTGAGGGTGGTGGTGATGATGGTGATGGGGGTGGGGTTGGTGGGGGTTATGATGATGATGATGATGGTGATGTTAATAAAGACGGAGATGATGGTGGTGATGAAAATGAAGATGGCGTCGGTGTTAAACGCAGAGGAAATGACCGGACTAAAGTACTAATGGCTCTGTGTGGTACCCAACAGAGAAGACCATCGACTGGGTGCTGCCCTACCAGCTGTACCAGGACCAGCTGGTGGACCAGGCCGCCATGATGCTCACCCTGTCCGGCCGGGTCTCTGAGACTCAGCAGGTCCTGGCCCACCAGACCACCTTCCGACTGCGCACACCCGATCTGGAAGTCAAGGTAGGCCCCTCCGAAGAGCATGGAGTGTAGCATGGTGTGGGACGTAGCATGATGTTAGCTGTTAGCACGGATTTTCATGTACGTATTCTTTGAACATGTAGTAAGACACTGAAAGATCAAAGTCTGGTGTTGTGTTTGACTAACTGCTTATGTGTTGTCCTGACTGCTTCTGGGTTTGACTGACTGGGTGTGTGTCCAACTGGCGAACTGGTTCTGTATCTGATTGGTTGTGTGTCTGACTGGTCCTGTGTCTGACTGACTGGTTGTGTGTCTACAGCCCGTGGGAGACGCGCAGGTGGGTAAGGAGATGTCTGCTAAGATCAGCTTCACCAACCCGCTGCCCCGGACCCTGCAGGGGGTGGTCATCAGGGTGGAGGGCCTGGGGCTGCAGAAGGGCCACAAGGTGGTGGTGGGGTAAGGAGATTCTTTACACACACACACACACACACACACACACACACACACACACACACACACACACACACACACACACACACACACACACACACACACACACACACACACACACACACACACACACACACACACACACACACACACACATACGCGCATACATACATACATACATACATACATACATACATACATACATACATACATACATACATACATACATACATACATACATACATACATACATACATACATACATACATACATACATACATACATACATACATACATACATACATACATACATAAAGACACACAGACTCACACTCACACTCACACTCACACTCACACTCACACTCACACTCACACTCACACTCACACTCACACTCACACCCACACACACATTCAAATTCTGGTTCCTCTCTAACTTTCCCCTCCCGGTCAATGTTTAGTGATATCTCCCCTGACCTCTCGCCTTCCCTCTCCTGCGTCCCCCCCTCTCCTCTCTTCTCCTCCTGCAGGGATGTGGGCGCCAACTCCACGGTGAGGGTGACGGAGCACTTCGTGCCCACCCAGCCGGGCCTCAAGAAGCTGGTGGTGTCCCTGGACTGTAAGCAGATGAGCCAGGTCCACGGGGTGGCAGACATCCTGGTCCTGGAGGCCTGAGGCCCAGGAAGGTGACCCTCCATCCTCCACATGCAGCCCGGCCCACCAACCCGCCCACCCATCACCGCTGGGTGGGCCAAGCACTAAAAGGATCACGGTCATCAAGTCAGCCCCATGGCATGGTGGATGGTCCGATTTAAACATTCTAACAATTTAGTCGTCCATAGAGGATTTTATCCCTCGTGACGTGACTAACAGTGGATTTAGATACAGGTCTGGGTTAAAGCCTCCTAGGCCAGGGACACCTACAGGCTACGATGCTGTCATGGAGAGGGGAATCAAACCCATTACTTAGTGGGGCTGGGAGGTGAACAGCGCAGCCACTATACCTTCTGACAGTTGACCTCCTCACTGAGTGTGTGGGCTGGAAGATGGCTTTTATCTAACGAGACGCGACGTCATTCAGATACAGGCCAGGTGAGAACAAGAAGGGGTTAAGATGTGCACATGGGTTGATCACGCATCAATTTTGGATGCATGACATGATGAAACCGTCAGTATTATTATCATTGTGTAACATGGCCATTGTATTTCATTTTCTATTGTCCCACACTTTATTTGTGGGACAAAAACTGTACACATAAGTTTATATAGTGCACGATACGCGTCTAGGAATAAACCCTAATAAGGAAGTGAACGCTAGAGTAGCATTTATAACTTTGAAGTCACACAGAAACATGTGTCTATGTATATAGTGTGTTATCTATGTCACTTCGGTGACACACATGCACTGATTTTGCTATTACTTAAGCTAAGCTGAGTGAGGAAACAATGGTTACCTACAATGTGCCTTACACAGCTCACCTGAAGGACAACACCTTAGTCAAATAACAAATACATTAGACTATTCTCGTTTTTTTTTATTATTTTATTATATTACATTTTATTTCTGTTTTTTGCCGTCCAAATTGAGTGTAATATGAGGTGGTGTTTGCGTAAGAACGACCGGTTTAGATACCGTAAGAAAATCAAGACTAACGTGGTGCTATGCCATTCACCTGATTGTGACAGTTTATATGTTGAACACTGACGTCAATATTATGTTATAACTCGCAATAATCTGTTTGCTCATTTTAAATCACTTTCTACTGTTTGTACAGCTCGTTCATCTACCAAGACAGGCATGAACACTTCCCTAACCCCCCCTGTCCCTGTCCCCACCAAGAAGGGCACGAAAACTTCCCTTACCCCCCCCCCCCCCCTTCCTGCTTTTCAGCCACTTAAAACAAATGTGAAAAGAACAAATATATTTTTAATAATGCATCACCGTATTTATCCAACTAAATTGTGTTTTACTGTTGTTTTTTTTTACTTATTGTGACGCTAATAAAGTAAAATACAGTAAAACGATGGGCAACCATGTCATTATTGAAGGTGTGGAAGGCAGGATGAGCTCAGAGGTAGGAGCAGAGGGGGAAACATGTACTTACCTGTAACTTTTCCCCTCACACTGAAAGAAGCCATTAATCGGAAGCGTTACATAATTACAACCTCAAATATTTAACTAGTCTTGAGAGAAAAAAAGATTGCCTTGGTTGGGGTAGCTCCTCGAAATAAGATAGATAATGTTTTACTGGCCTCTAGTGGCCAAGTGGGAGCATTTGATATATTTGCCGTTTTAACGTTCTAACGCAGTGGTTCTCTCAACTGTGGTACGCGATGCGCTTTTTAGTGTTGCGCAGAGGAATCAACAAAACAATTATTAAAGGTTCAAAAACATTTCGATCGTGGAGAACTGTAAAAAACAGTGACATTGAACAGATTACAGGCGGTATGTTTGGTGATTTTCTTAGAAATTAATCCATGAAACCATCGCATGTCAAACTTCATCTTATGATTGAACACGCAGCCATCTCATTAGTCTAATAATAATGAAAGGGGACATATTATACCACCAGGTGTGAGTGTGATTAGCCATTACAAGCCGTTTTGAAAATGTGCAGCTTCTGACATTGCAGGCTCAGTTGGGCGAGTCCACCTATGTGTGCTGGATAGATCAGCCTACCAGCCTACCCAGTGGACTGTAGCAAACGTTGCTTATCAATCCGTCATACATCAGGTGGACACGCCCACATGTGTTGTCAGTGGTATAATATGTCCCCTTTAAGCTTTTCTAAAAAAAGTTTGTTGGTATACAATTGTTAAATGTGCCTCCTGCGTGAGCTGTGTGTAGCTGAATAGGGCTGCAGGCCTACGCTATTGTATTTTGTTATATTTTATAACATCGTTCATAATTGTGGTACCTGGGGAGACAAATACACGGGATAAAAAGTTTGAGAAACAATGTTCTCAAATGGATAAACAAAATAAATATTCATCTTCTTCTTATGCCTTGACACCCCTTGGGGGGTATAGACCGTCGACAAAGGATCTCCAGAGAACTTGGTTGCTGGCTTTCTTTTCTATCTGTGACCAGGGGCATCCCATCTTTTTTATGTCTGTCTGGAACTCCCTCTGCGAGGTGTTTCTAGGCCGACCTCTCTTTCTCTTCCCCTGGGGGTTCCACGTCAGAGCCTGTCTGGTGGTATTCGACATTGGTTTACGAAGGGTATGCCCAATCCATCTACGTCTTCTTTGTCCAATTTTGTCTCTAGTGTTTGCTTTGTCCTCGTCCATCGGTCTTCATTGGTGATCTTGCCGAATTCTTCTCATGCATCCGTTTATGAAGGTTTGTTCTTAGCTTGCTGTAGAATTTATTGTTCTCCAGGTCTCGGCTCCATAGAACAGGACTGATTTCACATTTGAGTTGAAGATTCATACTTTTGTTTGTTGTTGTACCTCCTTTGAGCGCCATATATTCAGTTGTACAAATGCCTTTCCTATTCTGGAGCTGATGTCTGCATCTGTCCCTCCCTCTTTGTTGATGATGCTGCCCAAGTAGGAAAAATACTCCACTTCTAGTGTTATTGGCTCCCCCCTATTTGTGTTCATCCTCATTATTTTTTTCTTTCCCTTGTTTATGCTAAGGCCCACTTGGGCTCATGTTTCTACGAGTAGAGTCGTCTTCTCTTGTATCTGATGGTGATTGTGTGAAAGTAGTGCCAAGTCATCTGCGAAATCCAGGTCTTCTAGTTGTGTCCATAATGTCCACTGGATTCCATTGCTTCCTTCATTTGCAGTTTTCATTACCAAGTCAATGACTAGGAGAAACAGGAATGGGGATAACAGGCAGCCCTGTCTAACCCCCGTCTTGATTGCAAACTGGTTAGTGAGTTGTCCCTCATGTAACTCTACATGTCATTCCCTCGTAGCTGCTTTAAATCATGTTCACTAGTTTAGTGGGCACTCCATGAGTTCTCAATAGTTTCCAGACAGTCTCTCTGTGCACGCTATCTAAAGCTTTTCGTAGTCAACAAAGTTGATATACAATGGGGAGTTCCACTCTTAGATTTGTTCAATGATTATACGAAGGGTGGCAATCTGGTCGACACATGACAGTTTTTTCCTAAATCCTGCTTGTTGGTCTCTTAGTTGTTGGTTCACTACGTCTTGCATTCTATCCAGTATTATTCTATTTAGCACCTTCCCCGGTACCGAGAGTAGTGTGATCCCTCTATAGTTGGCACAATTTCCAAGGTCACCTTTATTTGGGATCTTGTTAATAAAGCCCTCTTTCCAGTCAGGTGACAGTTTTTCTTCATACCATACCTTTCTGAAGAGTGGATATAGCATTTATACAGTAGTGTTCAAGGCAGCCTTTAATGTTTCTGCTGGAATGTTATCTTGCCCTGCTGCTTTGCCACTCTTCAGTTTCTGTACTGCTGTCCGAATCTCATCTCTGCTAGGTGTGTCACAGCTGATGGGGAGATCGTTTTCTGCTGGTTGGATATGCGGAGGGTTTGCTGGTGGGGGCATGTTAAGCAGCTCTTCAAAGTATTACGCCCATCGATTGAGTTGGCCCGTCCTATAGCTTGATGGTGTTGCTTTCTTTATCTTTTACTGGTCTTTCTGCCTTGATGTATTTGCCTGACAGCTTTCTGGTACTGTCATATAGCTGTCTCATGTTTCAGTTTCTTGCTGCTTCTTCCACCTCTTCCTCTAGTTTGTTGCTGTATTTCAGCTTGTCGAACTTGATGCTTTTCTTTTTCTCTTATTTGTTCTTCCCTTAGCAAGTTCACGTTGTATTTATTTCAGTTTCCCGTGTGCGCTGTCCTGTTCTTCTTTAATTAGAGTTTTAGTCTGGCCATTAGCAGGTCTGATGCAATATCTGCTCCTCCTTTTCAGTCTCACGTTCTGTAGTGTGATCTATTTGGTTTTCCATAACATGATCTGGCAATACCCATGTTGCCTTATGTATGTTCTTGTTGGGTAATATGCCCTCCAATGACGAGTTTGTTTGATGCACAAATATCTAAAAGCTTCTTTCCGTTGTCGTTTATTTCTCCCAGTCCGTGTCTTCCCATCACTTCTTCATATCCGATGTTGTCTTTTCCTATCTTTGCATTCAAGTCTCCCATAAGGAGGGTCATATCTTTCTGAGTATTTGCCCAAGATGTTCTGTAGTCTGTCGTATAATTCATCTTTTGTTTCTTCTTCATGGTTGGGTGGTGCGTAGAATTGGATTACATTCATGCATATATTCTCTTTTGTTCTGAAAGTCGCTGTAATGATTCTTGGTCCATGGGCTTCCCACCCCATCAGTGCTCTCTGTGCTGATTGGGATAGCATGAGGGCAACGCCTTCAGTATGTGGGGCCTCCTCATGGCCTGAATATAGGAGCATTTCTCCGCTCATGAGCCTTTTCTGACCAGCTTGTGTCCATCCTGCCTCACTAATTCCCAATAGTACAAGGTTTTAATTTCTTATCTCTGCTGCTATTTTCGCTACTTTTCCTGCCTGGTACATAGTCCTTATATTCCAGGTTCCATTGGTAATGTTCTTCCTGGTTGAAAGAAGGGTTGTCGGTTTGAGCTCTTTTTGTTTCCTTGTCGTTGCTTGTGTTACATCTCGTTTTTTCCGGGGTGGGGTTGTTAACCCCAAGCCCGACCCCCAACTTGGAGGGCCAGTGTGCTGTTTATCCTCTGGCCTCAACTCTGGAACCTGCCTGGCTTGGTTGAACCTGCCGGGGGCATTAAACCCCACCGGTATAGCCTCCAGAATCTATGGGGCACACAATTTCTCCCCACCACATCAAGGTAACAGTACGAGGGGAGGAAACTAAATATTGCCAAAACTAAAAGAATAGAACTTAAAGAAAGAGTAAATCACAATTTTATTATTGATTAAAAAGAAGATGTCACAATATAAAATACAATGCACAAAAACAGCAAGTGTGCAATTATGTGAAATGGAGGCCATGGAAGTCTAGAACTTCTGCTTCAGACTGCGTTTAGTATATTAAAAATAAACATTGGCATTTGCATTCAAATATCTCAGAAAAAGGCAAAACACCCGTTTACAATAAAGTCACATCACGGAACATACAGACACAGACTTATTCATCATAAATAAAAGGCATTTAGCAGAAACAGTACAATATTTTGTATATCCACAGATACAGTTGATAACAAAAACAAAAGTGAATGCAGTTCATAAACTTCTATAGAGCTGAAATCTAGTGCCAGTATGCACTAGTATGTGACCAGGTCTTACCCAATCGTGCACTTTATGTACGCAGAGCTTATGTTTCTGGCCCACCCAGTAGGCAAACACAGACGCTCAGTCGACAGAGTTGCATATTTCTTCAACCATATTATTGAAGATCTCTGGCTGGTCGTTGTTGATATGGTGAGAGGCATCCTTGATTAGCTACAGAGAATGACAAGGCGAGACAGTTAGAGAAGTACATACACTGCATTAAATATGACGTCTTATCTATTCAAATCTTCTGACACCAGACACACACGCACACGCACACGCACACGCACACACACCTCCACCCGGGTGTAGGCCTGGCCCCTGATGCGGGCGGCCTCGTGGCCTGAGGAGCTGGTCATCCAGGAGCGGTCCCCGTACAGCATGCTGACGGGCAGGGAGGCCGGCAGCTGGTCCACCCGCTGCAGCATGGGCCTCTTGGCCCAGGCCAGGGACTCCATCATGGCCCAGTACCCCGTCTCGCCGCTGCAGCCCCGCAGGGATAGGAAGGAGGAGGAGGAGGAGGGGGGGGGGGTGGTGGATGGAGGTGAGTCTTATTTATTGATACAACGTACATTTGTTTTACATATTGAATGGTTATATCCATATTAAAATTCCAACATGTTCTGTCTGAGATTAATTAAAAAATAGATTATTTTTATTTTTAAAAAAGTATATAATTGGATGCAATTTCTTACGACAACGTTGGAAGGGGTCAGGGACAAACACTGTCAACCAAACAAGGTGGGGCATTGTGACCTAGTTACAGGGTGTTGATTTATTAACAGAAGGCGCACATATTGTGTAACCCTTAGAAATGGTTACATTCTGCCTTAGCTTGACCAAGGTGAGTGGCAGGGGTCACCTGGGCGTCTGTGCGTTGCAGTGGTAGATGTAGTTGGTCATGGTGTCGTCGTCAAACAGATCCTCAAACTTAATCTTGAAGTCCTGCCGGAACCTGGTCACCAGCCCCGGCCCTGGAGAACCAGACAGGGGACACGATGAAACCCCTGTTGTAGCTGCTACATGCTAACATAGGCTACAACATACGACCCTGCGTTATGTCGCAATACGATACGCCTTGAAGTTCTTATATATGCCAAGACATTCTGCGACATACTCTTGACGTGCTACTCCATGTTAAGGCATCCTACGAGGAGCTAAAGCATGCTACGATATGCTACGGTGCGGCGAGTCATTCTACACCTTGCTGCTAATGCTAATGATATGTAACAACATGCTAAAGGACCACGACAAGCCCTATCATACACGTGGTAGCCCGACGGTGTCTCTCACCCCAGGGGCCCGCTGCCCGTATGACCGCCAGGGGGTTGAAGAAGCCCAGCACGGACACCACCGCCTTGACCCAGAGCGGCAGGGGGGGCCTCTTCACCACCTGCGTCCCCTCGGCCTCAGCCGCCACAGGCTGGTTCCGGTCGGGGAAGCCCCATGGGTCGACAAGGATCAGGTGCTTCACCCTGAAACACCAGACATGTTGCTTTATTTATTAAAAACACACATTTTACAGGTCCAACACAGATATTAGAACACCCTTAATAAGGAGAACAGCTGGGATGACTGGTACGGGGTACCAGTTGGTAC
Organism: Gadus chalcogrammus; assembly: GCF_026213295.1. Lineage (NCBI taxonomy): Eukaryota > Metazoa > Chordata > Actinopteri > Gadiformes > Gadidae > Gadus > Gadus chalcogrammus. The sequence goes on along the minus strand of NC_079419.1, from coordinate 13,297,310 downwards.
AGTCCCATGGGATAGCCTAAAAGGAGTCGGATTGTACCAACTGATATTGGGACTCTTTCATCATAAAGATCTTGTTGCGGACACTCCCACTCGTGAGAAGCCTCGTTATTGGCTGGACTCGACCACAACACCTGATTGGTCAAATAGGACCCCTTTAAAACCGGCCGTTACCTGGCTGGATAGCGGATGGCGTAGGACGTGGCCAGGTACCCCCCCAGGCTGTGGCCCAGCAGGATCATGTCGTCCAGGCCCAGGCTCTGCCTCCACTGCTCTATGGAGCTGACGAAGATGTCCTCGGCCTGCGTCGCGTCGCTGGGGAAGGCCGGCCGGGTGCTGCGGCCGAAGCCCAGCAGGTCGAAGGCGTGGAGGGGCCGCGAATGACTCAGCCGGTCCAGGTTCTTTACCCACAGGCCCACCCCCGCGCCAAACCCATGGACCATCACCAGGGGGGTCTTAGTGGGGGCTGCAGGAGACCGAGGATCACAGAGCGATTCAGTCATTGGCAGATTTACAGTCACTCAGTCAAATTTTAATGTGTCAATGTAAAATAAACGAATGAGCCATTGCGTTTTTTTGTCATCCAAAGCAACTAACGATGAAAGAAATGTGTCATTAAGGAGCAGGTTGAACCCCTAGCATGTTGAGCTATATAGGCTCAAAGCAGAGCCATAGCCCACTTCTGCTTAAACTTTAATGAAAGGGAAATGTTCATTATAAAAATGCAGGAAGAAGGCAGCATTCAACAAAGCAAACGTTGCATGCAAATTATAAGAAAAAAATCGTCCCGGGCTCTCTCACAATAGAAAAACGAATAATATAACCAGTCATACACGGTCAAAAAGTCAGTACTGATTTGTGATTTCTCAAACCAACCTTTTCAATAACTAATAAAGGCTGGAAGGTAGGCAGAAGTTGAGGACATCTGTGTATAATGTTTATATAATAAGAATATCACACCTTTCTGTTTGGGTTTGGGAGCCGATTTGTTGGTCACAGTGAGGGTCCATATTCGCTCCTGGTTGGGAAGAGTCACATACCTCGCCCACATGTCATTTTGAACACCTGTAACAAGCAGAACATTGTATAATAACCGAGTACTTAATTAAATTTGATCGAGAGAAACTGGTTCAACTGCTTACGGGTGAGGATCTTGGCCTCTGCGCTCTTCAGGATAGCCGCGGAGGTTGGGCGCCACGAAGGCCACCAGCCCCATATCGAACTCGGCCTGAGAAGCATATCGACACGGAATGCAGTTCCAGGACACCGATGTCAGGTAAAAGAAACTCTGGACAATATACAAGCTTCTATGGATGTTGAGACAGCGGCACACTGCAAGGTGCATTTCTTTGCCAAGTTTTGGAGTCGAGGTGTATCCCATTCCCTACAGCTGTGTTAAGGGACATACAGCTGGGTATTTAAAACCACAAGGGGAGTCAATTAAAAGTCAACCATGCCGTGTAAGACTGCCGAGATACCTCGCCAAATACTTGTCACACTCATTGAGGAAGGACGGAACTCATAAATACACACATATCTACATATCTATCTATATAATCTATATCTAATACATACCGATAACTGTCCAATATTAACAGTAGAAGCGTTTCCTACAATAAAACGCATATGTTTAGATTGTATCTAACTTATTGTGAAGGGCTTGCAGTACATCTGGAAGCTGGGATGATACGAAAGCCACTGCTTAAAGTTCATCTTACTCAGAGTCGTCTTGAAGAGTCGCTGTGGAGGTGGCCGGATCCATCGAAAGACATGAACAATATCTCTCTCTCTTAAACTACTATATACTATCAAATAATGTGTCAACACATTCCCCCAAATACCGAACCAGCAGCCTTGTGTTTCGTCACTTGTTTAATCAGTGGTCAGCTGACTGAGACGGGGCGGAGGTGGAATATGTAAGCACACAGGTCGGAACGTATACTCTGTAACACGGACGGCACGAATCCGGAGTCGGACCGTATTCTCAGTGACACCAGCCCGAACTTCCGCTCTCTCGGACACGTCATTCATTCGCGGAAGGAATACTCCTTGCAAAAACCCTGTAGTGGCATTCTTTCTTGTCAATTCGTCCACAAAGCCCACTCGAAAACATGTCCAACTCGGTGATATCAGTGATCTCCCGGTTCCTTGAGGAATACAAGACCACTACACCAAACAAGCTGAAAGTAGTGGACGCCTATCTGCTTTACATTCTGCTCACGGGGGCTCTACAGTTCCTGTATTGCTTGCTTGTGGGAACCTTCCCCTTCAATAGCTTCTTATCGGGCTTCATCTCGTGTGTCGGCTCGTTCATTCTCGCAGGTAAATAATGTATTCGGAGTAAACCTGTCTCTTTTGTATGTGCATAGGATTGACGCGAACTTGGAAGTCGTGCAGGGTCGACCTACGCTTCTTGTTATGCGAGGACTTGCTAGGACGTGTCGTCCCTAGTACCTTGGCTAACCTGACACGAAGCGTTCCATGGTATTCATAATTTAGCGCAAAACCGTTGAATTAGTTGTACCTATGTATAGTTCCAGCATTAGTTGATGCATGATATATATCATACATCAACATTAAATGCTTGATCCATATATCTCGATTGCGAATTGCGATACTGGACCACGTTCTGGCTACGAGTATATAATCATACTGTGCATAATTTAATGTCATAAACAATTTAATATAACACGTCTGTGATATAGTACACTGTAGAATGCATTATCAGATCACATACAACCAAACCACATCATAACAAGAACCAAACATGCATGTAACTTATCAAACCATCATCAACCCGATTACACATAGACAGTCTTCCTCAATCATTTCTAGCTTTAGCAAATTCAAATCAAGTGGGCGAAGCAAAATTGAACAACGCTTTTCAGCAGACATGGATTTTCTGAGTTGCTGTTGTGTAGAAAAAGTGTTAAAGCTTTTGTGAATAGACACGTTTCATCAAATGTGGCACAAAACGAAAATGTTTGTCTTTCTGTTGTTTGTTTCAGTGTGCCTTCGTATCCAGATCAACCCAACGAACAAGGGCGAGTTCCAGTCGGTCTCTCCGGAGAGGGCCTTCGCTGACTTCTTGTTTGCTCACACCGTCCTCCATCTTGTCGTGATGAATTTCATCGGTTGATACCCTTCTGAACCCGACCCTCCTGTCTCAACATTGCAGGTATGTCCAGCACCTGTTCTCTACACTATAAAGGTAGAACCTAGCCTGAGAACCAGACAAAACTGCAAGCTCTTGTTTTATGTGGTCTGGCGTATGTGTCTGCCCCCCCTACCGTTCAGACAAGTTTCCAGCAGGCCTGACCCTGCTCGGGCCAATCAGAACTGATTTCTAATTGGGGGCTTGTTTGATAAGATTACTGTGCAGAGGAGCGCCCTATAGGAGCGCTGTTGAGGAATTTTCATAAACAACCAAGATGGCTGCCGCTAATGTGTCCCACATTTCGTTGCTCTGATTGGTTGATGGTCCAATTGTGGCCAGAGGCGTCTTTGGTCTGCGGCTGTTGATAAAACCTTTTTCAAAAACTAAAATCAAATCAAAGATGAGAGGGTCCAGACTGATACGGATATGGGAACTAGTCTGCCGATGTCAGGCTAGGTACACTCGTTGGGCAGAGTGAACTATAGTGTGTTGATCATAAAAAGTCTGGATTGGAATCAAATGTGAGTTGTCAGACACTCTGCTGCCGACTTACTGTTTAAATTGGTATGACTCAAAAAAGAATTGACGTGCTTTAAAAAAAGTACTGGATATATATGAAATGTGTATGTAAGCCATTACAAGACATTACAAAATATGCCCTATCCTGTGACAAAATGAAGTCCACCTAGATGTATGATGGATAGATCAGTCAAACTGCCTACCTACTGGACTTTACCAACTGGTAGCTTTATCTATCCGTCATCTAGGTGAACAATCCCAGCTGTGATGTCACAGGGAAGGGCGTGTTTTTTAAATGGCTTGTCACAATCATACCTTATGGTAAAATAGTTGCCTTTTATTACAGCAGAAAAAATTGCATTAACCATATTTTCATGGTACAGTAGCTCAAGGTCCCAGATTAATTATTAGACTTTTACTGGTGGGAAAATGTTCATGAAAATGATGTTCAAAGTTGAGTTTTACCTAGGCTTGTGGCAGGTTAAGAGTGTTTAGGGTATTTGACTATTGGCTGAACGTGTGTAGGTGTCACTGAGCATGATGTCTTACCCCCCGTAAAAAAACTTGTGCTAAATGACTCAACAGTAAATGGCTGGTTCATTATGGTTCAACAACTACAGTTCTTGTTCATTCTGACCAATTTCTGTTTTGTGTTTTTCTCTTAGAATTACAGAGAAGATGACCCACTGAGGCCCAAAATCTCAATTTCTACCGCCACAGAGGATTCCGGCACAATTTGGAAAGTTTATGGTCCGACACACTGTTCTGTTGCTGAACGTTTGCCCTTCTTTTATTTTGTTACTTCTCAATTTGTAAATCATTCCGTTTTGCACTTAATCAAACAGAAATAAAAAAACACCAAACATATCTTTTGTGTATTGTGTTTTTAAAGTCGAATTAAAAAAGGTGGTTGTAATGGTGGGTTCATTATCTAAACAGGAGTTTAAAGCCACACTACTGGATATTGCTTCCTGTCTTCCACTAGGTGGTACACTGAGACAATTGGAAGGTCTTGATGGATACATTTATTGTGCCACACCCAAAAATTGGATGTTTAAATCCTGGATGGAAACAAGCATGGCCATGACTTCTTGGTTATTTTCGTCTTTCGATCTGAACATACATTTTGGGGTGTAGTGCGATTCCAAGTATAGATCATGAGCAAACGCTAAACCCTATCCATCTGTGTAGAAGACAAGAACCCGATATATGTCCATTTTTTTTGTACTTTTGCAACTCATTGTGTAAGGCAGGACTTTATCCTGAGAAGTTTTTCAATGGCTAAAGAACCAGATGTTGATGACTGTGGAAGTGACTTGACAGACTTAACCCTCACGTTTAGGTCATGTTATAGAGTTGATGTTCTGGTATTTGAGGGTTTTGTTCTGGTATAATTCTACAGTTCAAATCTGCCTTACTGTTTTCAACATTTGAGACTAAAATACATGGAATAGCTAGATTACTTTGAGGTAAGTAGACAACACACATTTTACTCTTAGGTTTAACTTGTTTTCCTCTTCGTCTTTGCCATTAGCGGGTTTAATATTTACGTTTCCATAGTGGAAATGATCTATGCTAAATCTATAGTCATTAACTCATGCTAACAATTCCAAATTAGTTGGAGTCAACTAATTGACTCCATCCCAAAACCCCCAAAGTTATTCAGCACCTAATCGGTTAATTTATTTTGCAACAACTGGGTCCCAATTGTGGTCACGTGACCACCGAGCAGCATTGGGAACCTCGGCCAGAACAGAGGGCACCACATCACACCATGCCACAGCTGCTCACCGCCGTGTTCCTCCTATTGGCATGCATCCCAGGTACTCGTTGTTCTACTACATTTATTGTAACCTTATTGGTAACGTGTTTGGTTAATGTTGTTCCTGATGGTAGCTAGCTGTTCTTCTAGATCCTCCTTGGATGTCCTCCTTGGATTGTGTTTTTTTCTTTTTGTAAGTTTGAAAACATTGTGTTCGCATTTGGAGAGAAGAAAAATAAGATCATATTTTTATAACATGCTTACTCTGCTATATATTTTTCAGACTTTAATGCATTTTTGTTATCCTGGAATCTTGAGTTTCATGATTAATTTCATTACACATAGGCTAAATTACATAATAAAAATCATATTACATTATGATTTGTATGCTATTTATGCTTATCTATACTATTATTGTTAGTGTCTTACTTTAATTTAGGTTTCATTTCTTCAACCTATCGGTCATCCATGTTCGAAGTGGGAAGGGAAGTGTGGAGGGAGAAGTGAAACTTTGCCCGAGTTCCGTTTGAGATGAAGCAAACACCATATAGCCTTCTTCTCAAAGCCCTGGTTTTCCTTTTCACATATATTACATATATTACATTAAGAAAATATCCATGTCAAGAAATAATTTAGAATGAGACTTGATTCACTTATAGTCTCTAAGAGCCTTTTATAGCTGGTATTATTATGCGTTTTGGGCAATCGAATATGAATCGGATATCGCAAACACGCGTATAGGCCTGCACACACCTTCTATTTAAACCTGGCGTCAGAGAGAAACGTGTGATTGATGACCTGATTGATCCAGATCCAGATAGTTATCCAGATATCAATGATAGTCTTTCGCACGTCAGTTCCAAGCTAGAGAAAAAGTTTGGTTATTAAAAGTTTTAGAACTGCTGATGATTGCAGACCCTTGCACAATCGCTGTATTGTTTACAATGTTCCTAATGATGAAATGCCTAACCTAACAGCGGAGCTCCATGAACCATAAATAGGAGCAGATAACTACTGGACACTACCATATTGGTCTTTTTTTTAACAACGTAGCCTAACGCATGCTGATACTTTAATTATTTATGATTGCGTTTTTGGTGAGCAGGGGCGCGCTGTTGCAAGTTGATTTTCCAAATGTTGATGATTCAAGTCAAAGGAATGATGCTGTCGAGTATGAGTCAAAAGTGGAGGAAACTGCGTCCATTTCCCATCCCCAATGCAACGCTATTGGCTATATTCTTGATGATGCTGAGTCGGGTGCATTTCCATTTGTGTTGGATATGGTCAAAATGCGTCTCAGACCAATTTATGTACTTTCTAAGATCCAATAACAAGGTTAATTTAAAGCCTGGATTTGTATGCGCTGTGGCAGGACATAAGTAATTGATTAGTGTTTTGACTGGGCTTCTTGATGACGGTCTCTGGATTCACTGTCTACCCCTACCTGATCCTTAATGGCCTGTACTGTCTAACCCCTACCTGCTCCTCAATTACCTTTCTCGGTAACCACTCTCCAACCCCTACCTGCTCCTTAATGACCTGTCTCTTTACTGTCTAACCCCTATCTGGTCCTTAACGACCTGTCTCTGTATTCCCAGTATAACCCCTACCTGGTCCTTAACAACCTGTCTCTGTATTCAATGTCTAACACCTACCTGGTCCATAATGACCTTTCCTTGTTCTGTCTAACCCCTACCTGGTCCTTAACGACCTGTCACCGTAGTCACTGTCCAACCCCTACCTGGTCCTTAATGACCTGTCTCTGTACTGTCTAACCCCTACCTGGTCCTTAATGACCTGTTTCTGTACTGTCTAACCCCTACCTGGTCCTTAATGACCTGTCTCTGTACTGTCTAACCCCTACCTGGTCCTTAACGACCTGTCTCTGTATTCACTGTCTAACCCCCACCTGGTCCTTAATGACCTGTCTCTGTACTGTCTAACCCCTACCTGGTCCTTAATGACCTGTCTCTCTAATGTCTAACCCCTACCTGGTCCCTAATGACCTGTGTCTGTACTGTCTAACCCCTACCTGGTCCTTAATGACCTGTTTCTGTATTCACTGTCTAACCCCTACCTTCTACTTAATGACCTGTCTCTGTACTGTCTAACCCCTACCTGCTCCTTAATGACCTGTCTCTGTACTGTCTAACCCCTACCTGGTCCTTAATGACCTGTCTCTGTATTCACTGTCTAACCCCTACCTGGTCCTTAACGACCTGTCTCTGTATTCACTGTCTAACCCCTACCTGGTCCTTAACGACCTGTCTCTGTATTCACTGTCTAACCCCTACCTGGTCCTTAACGACCTGTCTCTGTATTCACTGTCTAACCCCTACCTGGTCCTTAACGACCTGTCTCTGTATTCACTGTCTAACCCCTACCTGGTCCTTAACGACCTGTCTCTGTATTCACTGTCTAACCCCTACCTGGTCCTTAACGACCTGTCTCTGTATTCACTGTCTAACCCCTACCTGGTCCTTAACGACCTGTCTCTGTATTCACTGTCTAACCCCTAACTAGCTTTGGATACATGTCTCTGCTAAATCCACTTGCAGCCACTGAACCTAAACCCCTGACCCCTCTCCCGCCCGCCAGCCGCCCGGTCCGGGGTGACCACCGTGTCTGAGCTCAGCGCCCTGGAGGGCCGCTCCATTGCCGCCCCCTGCCACTACGACCCCGCCCTGGCCGCCCACGTCAAGTACTGGTGCTGGGGCATCTTCAAGGACACGTGCACCACGGTGGCCCGCACGGACACGGCCCCCTCGGACCCCAGAGTGAGCATCGTGGACGACCCCGCCCAGCAGGTGTTCACGGTGACCATGGCGGACCTGACAGAGGACCAGGCCGGGTGGTACCACTGCGGTGCCGAGGAGGGGGGGATATGGAGCAAGGACCCCTCGGCCGCCGTCTACCTCAGCGTGGTTCACGGTGGGTGGGGACTCGGGGAGAGGGCGGGGTCTTCTTGGCGGGCGTGGGGGGTGTGTGGTTGGCCGTCGTAGCGGAGAGGGGTGTTGGTTTTTAGGGGTCGACTTATGGTGCGTTCAGATCTCGGATCGGACGCCACGCCCACACTAAAATCGTTTTATTATGTTTTGAGCGTAGGTCGTCGGAGAAAAACATGGACGCCACCCGGAAAGCTATTGTTGCGGTAGCATTGGCCGACTACTACTACTATTTTCATTTATATTATTTCAGGACTACGAAATAATATAAATGAAACGGTGCGTTTTCACCGTACGAAAACGCAGCCATTTGAACTTATACAATTTTCACTTCATTTCATGTTTCACTGTATCTTCTGCATATGTAGGTTATTACAGCAATACGAGTGATTGAAATTGCGATTTAAACCACCAAAGCGGTCCAAACACAATGAAAACAGTTCACTGAATGTCACACTGGGCGCATCCATCTTCAATTCTATCTCGGAAGCCTCGCTCGGTCACCGCTGAGTTCAAACGAGATGGCGAGATCGACTTCCGAGGAAAAGGGGCGTGTTTGTGCGTGTCGCTAGGCAACGTCCTCGGAGCTCCGAGACGGATGGATATTAAAACGCACCATTAGCTCAGGAGGTATTGGCATTGGCTGGTTGGCTTGTAACCGGAAGGTTGCTAGTTCGATCCCCGGCTCTTCCTAGCTGAGCATTGAGGTGCATCGCATGGTTGACTCCGCCATCGGTGTGTGTATGTGTGCATTAACCGTTGAAAGTTGATTTTGATAAAAGCGTCTGCTAAATTCCTTAAATGTAAATGTCAAATGTTTAGAGGACAGCTGAATGACGTTGGGCCCCACACACTGGCTATATCACAAACCTAAACTAAAGGGGATAAAACACACTGTTTCTGTAGCTACTCTGCCCTCGGTCCAGCAGCGAACGTCTCTGATATGTCATTGTCTTTTGTTGTGGATACACACTTAGTCCAACCATGCACTTGGCTAGCTCCCACCCATAGAACCAATAAACTTGTCGTTTCCCATTCTGTAGCTTTGGCCAGTGTCTAGTTTGAGCTTCTTTTTCTTTTACTTGGTTGTGCGGCACTATTAGTAGTATTTTAGTTTTGCCTCCAGTATCGATTGTATGCCTGGATAATTCAACGTCTCACCTGTGGTAAAAGAGTCTGCCTAAGTGACTTAGTGTGGGCAGCTTTCTCTCCACCCTGTTGTGCCTGCTGATCCCACATGATCCCTGATCCACTTATTCTCTGAGCTGCTTGTTAATGTTTAACCGTATTGATTTATTTTTATGGATCGTTTTATTCCTTTGCGTGTTTGATTAGGCATGTCTGTGGTGAACAACCGGCTGGATGGAGAGGAGGGGGGAAGCGTTGCGGTGGACTGTCTCTACAGTAAGAGATACAGGTATCTCATCCACTCGTCCAATCACTGAACCTTCTCAAACTCCATGTGTCTGTGGTTCTTAACCTTTCGTATACGGTGAACCCCTTGATTTTTCTTGTTCTGAAAATGTTTGGGATCCAAACGTCTCTAATTTTTCTGCGTCTGCCTCCACCAAATCGTTTTTCATCGTTTATCTGCCGGTAATATCCAGGGAATGTGTGCTCACTGCAGCACATCAAGTGATTAGTAATAGTTTGTTTGTGGTTGTGAATCATTAGGCAGGTTTGTTGGTGTACGCAAGAGCTTTTATGAGAAGTTATTTTCTTAATACATTTTTAGACAAAACACTAATCATTATTATCGAAGACGGCTCGTGAACCCTATGATAGAAACACCCCTCCATGCGCGAGAGACATGATGTAGCATCCAGAACATGGAGGAAACACAATCTCAGCAAACAGTTTGGAGAGTAATCTGTGTAAATCCGCCTACTCAATGCATGAGTGAATGTGAATATTACCCACAGACGGTCGACCTCTGCCCGAAATGGTCTGTTGCAGCGGGGAAAGTAAAAGTCTGGCAGTGGTTTTCACCGGTTCCTCTTCACTCATGCATCGCGGAAACAGATTTCTATCATTAGCTTCACTGGTTTTCATTTTAATAAGCAAATCGCAGATGGTTGCTGGGAAATGCTGGCACACCAGGCAGTAACTATCAGGGAGGGGTCAATTAGAGGTCATCTGTGCTCTTCATGTCTTAAAATAAGCTCTAGGGTGGTGGCTTGGCAGTGTGGCTACCATGTCGGCAACATGCGTTACATATTGACCCTGGTGGACCTTGCTATAGATCCTTCCCTCGCTCTCTTTCAATCAGTCTTCACTCAGAGGAAAGTATCCATGAGTGCACGTGACCTCACATGTCCAGTTTGACATTAGGGAAAAACCCAAAGCCTCCTCCTGCTCCTTAAGGAAATGTATCTGAATGACCGGTTCATCTCTTAGGATAAAAGCATCTCAATGGCAGTTAGTAGTTAGGCGTAGTTAGTGTCCTAACCACGTTGGTGATCCAGGTTACACCTCTCCACTGTCCCGTCAATAGAGACACAAAACAACAAAGACACATTAAATTAATGAATCTATTACAGTTCCAGTTTGAAGAGAAAGGACCCTACCGTCCTGGACAGATGAACATGCCTATAAATTAATGCAGAAATACATTAATGAATGGTCTGTTTTGCTACCTTTATTACCACTACTAGTATAGCTATTACTATGAATGCTAATTATTTAATCAGATGAGACCCCTTGAAAGTAAAATCTGTTTTTCAAGAGCAACTTGGCCAAGAACTAGCATCAAAGCACACATCAGGGTTTCAGAGAGACAATGCAACAAAGGACAAGCTTACAGGAGCCTTCTTAATTTAATTTAATTTAATTTAATTTAATTTAATTTAATTTAATTTAATTTAATTTAATTTAATTTAATTTAATTTAATTTAATTTAATTTAATTTAATTTAATTTAATTTAATTCAATTCAATTTTATTTGTATAGCTCTAAATCACAGGTACAATAAGGGGTTTACAGGCTATATATTTATGCCCCCCCCCCCAGCCATAGCCCCTAGATGGCAAGAAAGAACTCCCTTGATCAGAATGGAAAATCGAACACTGACTCCTTTGTTTTAAAGGTGACATATTATACTACCAGGTGTGAGTGTGATTAGCCATTAGCGCGTCAACTTGTGATGTCAGAAGAGGGCCAAGGCTGACTTTCAAAACGGATTGCAATGGATAATCACTCTCACACCTGGTGGTATAATATTTCACCTTTAAGGGTTACCTCGGCCCTTCTCATGCATCTCCACCTCTTTTTCTCCATCAGAGACATAAAGAAGAGCTGGTGTCGCAGTGGGGACCCAGGCTCCTGTCAGTTCACGGGGGCCGAAGGCATCTTCGACAGCCCCTCGGTTACCATCGTTGACGACCGGGTCGGGGCCTTCACCGTCAACCTCAGCAAACTGCGGATGGCGGACGCCGGCTGGTACTGGTGTGGCGTCGGAACGCAGAAGACCGCCGTCCAGGTCCTGGTCACGCCTCGCCCTTCAACTAGTAGGTTCTGTAAAAATATTTTAAAGGGAAAGCATTTGTTTTATCGCCTGGGGATTGAGTTTCCGATAAAAGGATTTTACCTCACACTATGTGAGATGATAATAAGCCATTGCAAAACTGTTAATAGTTAAAACACTGCCTCCTGGTGGCTACCTGAACTATCAAAAGGACACTAGGGCGGCAGTTGGACTTGCACAGGTGCCAACAACCAGTGTTGGGAACGTTACTTTAAAAAAATAAGTAGTTATAGTTACTAACTACTTGTTCCAAAAAGTAACTGAATTACTCTATAATAAAAGTAACTAGTTACCAGGGAAAGTAACTATTTCGTTACTGTAACAAAAGAAAGTTGCTATAGGTCAAAAATTTGGATTTTTCTGTGCAGTTTTTACTTGGCCTTAATTTTTTAAATGGTTGAACTGCCCATTCAAGGCCCTGATATATTTCCAAGAGAATTTTAATTGGCTTGGTTGCAAATTAAAATAGGAATATCTGCCGAATATCTGCCGAATACTACAGAAAATGCCAACTTTTCATCGGATTGCTCCAGACTCGCCATTTCTGCTTCTTCATCAAATCTGTTTGGTGTGTGCATGTGCGTGTGTGTGTGTGGCGCGCGTGTCCTGGCTTGTGTGTAAAAACACTGGCTCCGATTGGCATGAAACATGAGTCTGCCTTAGCAAATCATAATCGCTTATCTTGTTGTTAACCCACCCGGTCTCCTCACTAGCAGTTTGTGTTTGGAGCCAGGGGTGCGTTCGGATTACGCAGTTTATTCAATCAATTCATAGTAACGCACCGCACTTAACGTACAGTAACGGTAACGGCGTTGTAATGACGGAAACAGTAATTAGTTAGATTACCCCGTTACTGAAAAAATAACGGCGTTACCTAAACAAACTCCGTTCTTTTAAACGGCATTATTACAAACACTGCCAGACACTAACATAATGCATGCATAAACACACAGGGAGTTTGAATATAAGTGTTTCGTTTCATTACATTTCACACTAATATTCCCTTTTTTAAAGTCAATTGATTTTGGAGTTTTTCTTTCATTTATTTATTTGAGACTTTGGTTTCGGGTCTTTTTACATCACAATCAAGTGCAAGTGGAACAATAACATCTCATGCTGCCTCATCTCCAAACAAACATCACAAAAACCATAACAAACCTAGAACACACAATAAAGGGAAGGTAATTGGCGAATGAAACAAATGTTTTCATGGCTGTGCTTATATGACTGCGGTTTTACAAAAGCGGATTGAAACACCTCCCTTCTAGCCACTTGACTGAGATTTCTGCCACTACTTCACCGTCTGCAGCAGCAGTTCCGGTGACCTCGACCCCGGCTGGGGCTCGTTCCCCGGAGCACATCTCCTTGGAGTCCCAGCTGGCTCACAGGTAACTAGTGTTGGGAAGGTTACTTTTAAAATGTATCCAGAATACAGAATACATGCCCAAAAATGTAATATGTAACGTATTCCGTTTCATCACTCAATCTGAGCATTGTATTCTGAATACTTGGATTACTTCCACATTGAATTGCATTTAATAAGTGTGGGAATGCGGCATCAAATCCTGCTTACTAAAGAGGCCTATTCTGGTGTGTGAGAGAGAGAGAGAGAGAGAGAGAGAGAGAGAGAGAGAGAGAGAGAGAGAGAGAAACAAACTAACTGTATTCTAAATACCAACTATTCAAATTGTAACTAACGGAATACAGTTAGCTATAATTTGTATTCTGAATACCGGTACATAACGCCGGTACATGTATTCCGTTACTCATCAACACTGCAGGTAACATATATAAATGAATAACATTATATTTATTTAGCTGATTTACAGTAAGTGTGTTCCACAATGAAGCCATAACCCAAAAAGTGCAAGAATAATTCAAATAAATCACATGATTCAAATAAGCATACTGCTTCAAGTGCTACAATATCTACATTCCTGTCTGCCTGTCTGTACATTGAGGCTTTAAAAGTTCTGTAAGGGTTGTGAAGGTCTTGACGCTCTGCCTTGGGCGCCAGCAGCGAGAGCTTCTGCACTAGCATTAGCAGTAGCAGTAGCACTAGTGGTTTCGCCCGCTGACCTTCGCATGCCACATAATGAGCGGGTTCTTCCTCTTCCCCTTCTTCTTCTAAGTGTCTCGTCCCGCAATTTCAGAGGTCCTTCACACATCTCCTCCCTCTCGCTCTTGAGAGCCCTTAACTGCCGAGAGCAATTTCTCGCCGGCCGGCCAGGCTGTGGTGTACTGAAACACGTGTCTCTAGGGGATTCTGAGGGCTTGGGACTGGAGAGCAGGACTGTTGTTGTAACTGTTGGCAGACAGAAGCCGATGTCAACGAGCTCAGGTGGTGTCCTCCAGCCGCGGCACCGTGACCCTCTGATGCAGCACTTCTAATCAGAGTCCACACGCGCACGCACGCATATGTACACACACACACCGAAGTTCACTCCAATGTTATAGAGAGCAACAGCTTTTCGCAGTGTGTAGTAGTTACATTTTGTGGTGCTTTTGTGTGTAAATGTTGATTGTGGTATAGAAAACTGTAATGTCAGTTGTGATTTATTATCTGTTTCTGTGTGTGTATGTTGGTTGTGTGTGCGTGTGTGTGTGCGTGTTCCAGGCATGTCTTGGGGGCAGTAGTGGTGTTTGCGTCCTTCACGCTCATCGTTGGCATGGTCTTATTGGCCAGAAAGATCTGGCAACGGCACAGTAAGACATCATGCAATTTAAACACACAAGTCTGTGGTTCTGTTCTCTCCCGCCGTACACCTAATCTAATATTGTAACCTAGTCTGGCAACATTCAACAGAATGGACCCAAACGTGTCCATCGTTGCACGTGTTGTTGCAGCAGTGCTCGCGTAGAAACGCTGACGCAGGAATGTTCCCTGTCTATTCTAGAGAGAGAGCAACGACGGAGACAGGGCGAGGAGCTGAAAGCAAGACTCAGTGTAAGCTATTTGATTTTGCAACCTCAGTGATTTTTTGTAGCGATTCAGATTTTTGAGCAACAGTAGTGATTTGTTTCACTGCAGTTTTGATTTTTGTAATTTTTTTGAATCATGGTAATGATTTGTTTTGCTACAGATTCGATTTTTGCGTTATTGTACAGCTTTTTTTGGCAATGGTGATTTTTTCTGAAAAGTTGTTGTCCTTGAATAACAGTAGTTACATATTCTAACATTTGTGTTTTTGACTAACAGCTATTCTTTTACCCTTATGTTTCCCTTAGTTGTGTCATGAGGACATAGATGAAGCTTCTATAATCTTCCTCAACAGGGATTCACAGAAGATGGATATCTTCGGTGCAGAATAATAAAATAAGAGGCCTTTATTTTTCATAATTTTCAAGTAATAATTTTTTTTGCAGAATCTATTTAACAGAGGCTATTATTGTGTAATGTTTATTTGTGTTAATTTCCTTGTTACCAATGTAATTTTTTGCTTTCATTAAAAACATATAAGTAATTTAAAGTGGCCACTAGGTGGAGACCAACACTTTTTGTTGACGGCTACTAGTCTGATGTCTACTATTGTAGACTGCAGTGGGCACACTGCCGCTTCTGATCCTGGTGTGTTCGTGCATGTGTGTGCGTTTGTACGCCAATGTTGTGTACAAGTTTAAGTGTGCAAACGTACCCACTACCCAAGTGTGGTAGCCTACACCACACGAAACAAGCTTTGTTTTTAATCTCACAATTCAGCCCACATGTGCAGTGTTGCATCGCATTAAAGCAGATTGATAAAGTTCATAGGCCTATTTCTATGCAGGTCGCCAACTGCAGGCAAATTAATTAAAAGGAGAAAATGAGTAGAAGTGAGATACAGACGTTCTCGAGTCACTTAATCTCCAGACGGAAGCCGTGGAGGATAAACCGTTGTGTCGGAGGCTCTGCGCTGCTTGAATTCGATTGCAATTACACATTTTGATTACATTTTGTCCGTGCTGCAGCTACTTTTTTTTGGGTAATAATAGAGCCTACATTAATCATTTTGGATGAGGGGATAGTCAGTAAATACAAATAAATATGCCTGCCTCAGTGAGGAGAGTGAAGGACAGCCAAAGAAAGGCAAAATGACCCACTTCGGCTAATGGCCGCGACACAATCATGTTGTCTGCAAAGAAATGGGTGGATAAAGCAATAGGTGAGGAAAAGAGGTTGAGAGGGTCGAGTGAAGGCTGAGGGGAATGGGTGCATTAGGGCCAGAGATGACGATGCGTATGCTTCTACTGGAACCACAGCAGCACTGATATCATAAAACAAGACGCGACAATGTGCATTCCAATCCAAACTAAAGTAACCCCCCCCCGACAGAAGAGACGACAAGATAATACATTATTGATCCCAGATGGGGACCATCAGGAACAGAAACAACTTCGGTAACGCCATGGCTGCCACTGTGTCTGGCACCATGAATAAAACATCCTCAGACGCCCGCTCCATGCGGGCCCAGATGCAGTGGTCAAGGGCGGGGGACGGAGCCAGATTAATTCAGAGGGTGTGAAGGCAGCTTGGTCCGTGCGCGGTACAGTGGGCTCCTCCACAGTGAGATGAAACGAGGGTCCATATGGCGCTGTGATGTTCGCCCACCACTGTAGGATCCACCGTGACATTAGCTGGAAGGCGGCGTAATGGCGGGAACCAATTGTTGGCGGTCACAATGGCCGTGGAACGGGCGGGTGCAGGGTTGTGTGTGTGTGTGTGTGTGTGTGTGGGGGGGTAATTATCTTCCTGGTGGCATTGCAAAGAGGCCTTCCTCCTCTCATCAAACCCGCACACAGACACCATCAAACCGCTGTCTCTCTAAATGCATCGAAAAGGCGCTGGAGAAGAGCCCACTGAACGGCGGATGGGATTGGAACAGCCTGCCCTACGAGCGGATTGGTCTTTATGATGCACTTTGAAAAAAGAAAAAGAGGTAGAGGCAAAAGTTGTCTGGGAGTTTTCCTGGGGGGAATTTATTTTTCCCTCCACATAAATTACTTGTTTTGGTCTTTTGAAGCCGGATAACTGGGTAACTCGGCGTGCCTAGAATTCCAACCGCTGGCTATTAATCGGACAAGCTGTGTGTGTGTGTGTGTGTGTGTGTGTGTGTGTGTGTGTGTGTGTGTGTGTGTGTGTGTGTGTGTGTGTGTGTGTGTGTGTGTGTGTGTGTGTGTGTGTGTGGGCGTGCGGGCCTGAGCACGAGTGGTTGTTCGAAATTGAAACAATCAATACATTGGTCAACTGCGTCGCAAAATGTTGTTTGTGAGAGCGGGCGATGTTTTGAGCGAGGCTTTCGACGGACCTTAAATTGTTCTTCTGCAGTTAGCTGGAGCGACGCAACAAGGACTCCACTGCTGCTCATACTGTATACCTGATCCCACAGCACTTCATCCTCGTTGGCCTACTGTACTGCACACAGGAAAGCAATTCATAAGTGAGGCTAATTGACTCTCCGTCGTAGCATAGTGGCGTGTGGCCAATTTCATCACTAATCGCAAAGAAAACGTTAACATCCTCCCCCAACAAAAAAAAGGAGCTATCGCAAGCCATTTTTTTAAAATAAATTGCCCCTCTGTAGTTCTTCCCCTGCTCCATTTCTGTTCCGTTTCTCGCAGCCGTCGTCATTACCGTTAAACCTTGATTCACCTCACCATGCAGGAAGCCCGATTATCCGCGAGAACCACAAAGGAGAAGGAGCTGGAATGAGCCCTCCAGTGCGTCTAAATAAAACATAATTTGCACCCACCACAACGGATTGGAATTAATATTTTAAATTACCCCTGCTTACGCTGTTGTCATTTCATATTCTAATGTCATGAATAAAGGTTAGTCCGTTTCATTAATTCGGAAATGTGATTATATTACATGTATGGCTTTACATCTAATTCATATATATATATATATATATATATATATATATATATATATATATATATATATATATATATATATATATATATATATATATATATATATATATTCTGCATTCAAACAGGTCAATTATACTGGGTCTAAATTCAACTTTCATGTGCCGAGGCCGGCGTATATTCCGGCAGTCCGCCTGAAAGGGGCCTGGAGTGAAACTCTGTCCCCACCGATGGTTTTCAAATTAAACTGCTGCTCCTCTTTCGCACATCCTCCGCCTCCTTCCGACTTCCCTGTCAGTCAAACATCCCCGGTGAGTGGTGAGGGAGTGCAGGCGGTGAGCAGGGGCCTCTTATTCAATCTGGAGGCAATCATTGGCTGGAGCCGCGGCACGGGTGGGGTCCTTGTTTGGCACAGGATGAGGAGTCGAACTACAAACTACTTGAAAAAATGTCTCAATCAGAGGACTTTTTTTGACGATTCGACTTCGGCATCCACATTAAAAGATGATCCTTATGAAGCTACGTTGGCTGAAGTTAGTTTCTCCCCGGTTTGAATCTGGAACTCTTTATATTTATACATACCACCGCTGTGTTGATACTTGACCCTGATTGGGGTCAATGACAGTCCATTGGTGTGCATTATCTTTCCCCTCTGCCTTTCGACAGTCTTGAATTTATGCGCTACAAATCCAACATTTTAAGGGGTAGGGTTAGTTTGTCATTAAAGGCACCCAGTGCAACTTTATGTAACATTCAATGAAAAATAAACATTCAATTTCTAATCTTTTTTACACGTAGTAAGTTTCAATAACTCCATACCATTACATATCGACATTCAAGGAGCAAAGATGAGACGTCGCTGTGTGGTGAGAACTGATAGAAAATCGTAAACAACAACAATCGCCGGTGGGGAGAAGCCATTTTTCCATTGACTGGAAGCCTGCTTTATTTATTGTAGGTTACAAAAAATAAAGAAAATGGCGGCATTGTTGTTGTTATTGATTTTCTATCAGTTCTCACCACACAACGACATCTCATCTTTGCTGCTTGAATGTCGGTATGTAATGGTATGGAGTTATTGAAACTTACTACGTGTAAAAAAGACTAGAAATTGAATGTTTATTTTTAAGCCTCGAAAGTTGCACTGGGTGCCTTTAACTAACGCAAAAAAAACGAAATTACCATTTGCAGCCGATTGGGTCGATAAAAACAACATAACTTTATAGATCAAAGTTACTAATATACAACCCGGGTTGGTCACAGTGTAATAAGGGGATTCAACCCCTCCATGGTGACATCCTCCAGTAACAGGACAGCCCGCGGTGGTTTATTCCTCACACAGAGCATGGTGTAGCTTATTATCCTGAGCCAAATGCTGCAACGATCTCTTTACTTCTCTTTACTGGTGTTAGGTTGAGGTTGCTCTCTGGAGGGTCAGCTGGCCGACCAGCAAAACGTTTTGAATTAAATGTTGGTTGCATTTTCGACTTCCTCCCACGTTGCCATGTGGTTGCAGACGGACAGGGAAACAAGCAGTGCCGCCGCTCCCATAACGCGCACTACGCGCTGCGCGTAGGGCCCCAAGTCCTGAGGGGGCCCCCAAAAAAAAAAAAAAAAAAATCAACCATTCCCCCCCCCCCCCCCCGTCAACCATTCAGCACAGGGGGCTGGTAGGGGGAATTCGGGGGGGGGGGGGGGGGGGGGGCCATAAAGGAGTTATGCTTAGGGCCCCAAAATAGCTAGCAGCGGCACTGGAAACAAGTAACCAATTAAAAGTGGAATGACTCACACCTAACAATGTAGCTGGGTGCAGTGCTTAGCGCTTCTCCGACCCATGGCGCCTATGAGCAAGACATTCATCAGTATCCAGGCCGGGGTTTCATTAATATAAAACAAAGCTTTTTAACACAATTCAGGAAACATGGTTATTCTTCCCCAAACAAACCTGTACATTCTAAAATCAAAACTCTTGTTAGATGTATGCATTGATTTTATGTCTTCGGGTCTTCAAACATTGCATAATCAGGGGCGAACAATATGGAAAATTTAGAGGCATATTTTCAGAATTATTCAATAGGGCAGGGAGAAACAGAGAGGTTAATATGATGCGGGTTAACCTAAATCAACAAAAAAGCCACTAGAAGCCAGCACCCCAATTCATGATGGATGTACGGGACAAGGGGGGTCAATACACACTGACAACGTACCGCCGATCTAATGACCTCACGTCCTGTTTGCCGTCTTCAGGCAAGCATAGAACCGGGAATTGGGATTTTAACATTTTCATAAAAACGGACATGGACATTTGGGCCCTAGTGCTCCGTCTGTGAGGATATATGTGGGTGGAATAAATTGGTGCGCAATTGGTTTTGTTTCCCAAAAAAAACGAACAATGCAATACAGTTAAAATTGGACTGGGTGCGTTGAACTCAAGGGTGACCCAAGCAAGCAGTGGCAAGGAGAATCCAATCACAAAGAGTCCAACTTTGCTCTGCAGGTCTCGCTACAGAGGATAAAGGCCCTAACCTCAAGAATTGGAGAAGTGATTTCTGGACCGTGCTCTGGTTATGAGTGCCAAATTCCATTAAAATCTCAACCGTTATTTGGGCAGCCATTGTCCATCGGAACAAGAAGGACTACAACGAGAACATGGTACAGAGTATACAATTCTACTGTGTATACGGACAGCGAGCGCAGTTCCACTTCAGTAAATAACAGAACGGATATGATTGTAATTTACCCTGGAAGCACACTATTCTGCATCTTTATTAACTTATCTAAGGACCAACAGATGTCCGACTGATTTGTTCTGTCTCAGGCTATCCTGTCCCCGGTTTTCACGAATCAAATTTGATTTCCCAGAAACCTTTTATAAATGATATATGAGGCCGGGGTATTAGCTATTTGTATGTAAATGTATTTCTGGCGCAGGAAGCAGGTTGACTCACTAAAGACACGTTGTGCACCTAACGAACGCTGCACTGGGGACTCCCAGCCAAACAGTGGGCCTGGCGATGCTGCCATGGCGATGGCTTTTCTTGGTTGTTTCCTCTGCACGAAACTAGTTGACGGATATTTCTCAGGAAATGCATACCAACGTCTGAGCTGTGATCTAGGAGTCCTGCAGCTTTAGCAGCAGTAACCCTGTCATAATTTGAGTTTCCCATATACAACACAATGTTGTTTTTTCATTCATGAAAAAGGGCCATCCGGTAGGTTTTACACTCAACAGTGTTCACTCTATTACACGGAAGAAATTTGTTCTGTTGGTTTGCTGACTGGGGCCTTTCTCTGCAGGGTAAATACAGTTCTTGCCATGTTTCATTCTGGCGTCTTGGTTTGCTCCTGTACCACCACAGACTTCCATATACGGTATCCAAGCACGATATCATGTACTCTTTCTGGATACTTGGCTAGAGAACTCTGGTTACATGACATTAAAGTTGTGGGTTCCGAGCATGTTGGGGTATCAAGCATGTGTTTATGTTATTAAGCATGGTTCATCTTGGGGTGTTTAAAAAGCTAGATCCATTCACATCTTTTTTAATTTTATTCTTTGTATTCAATTTATTATCTTTCTGTTATTCTGCTATTTCTGTTATTCTTTCGTTATCTTTCTGTCGTATAGCATTGCGGGCAACCTAATTACATGGATATGAAGTATGTCCACATCATATATCCAATCAGCAAAACAGTTCTGTGCTTCAAAAGTTCAAAGCCTTCCGCTCAGAAATACTTCCCGCGGACTGCGATGCAGAAGAATGGAGACCATTACAATTTGAATGAAGCGTGACGGCCGACCAGTGCTCAAGATGTCCTGGAAGCAAGCGAACGCCTTGGCAGGGAAGGCAGCGGAGACGCCGGCTGTATTCCCACTCATCTCTCTCTGTAGTTAACCTTGGTAAACAGAAGGGGAAAGCCAAGGTCCGGTGTAAGGCGTAACCATTTGTTACACCGTGCCACGCTTTCTGAATGGATTTTTTGTCTGCCCCTGCATAATAAGTTATTTTGCCATGAAGGTCGGACTTGTGCCCCTTTGTGGTTCCTTGCCTGTATTTTACGTTATTGTAAATACACGTTATTTTATTCAATGAAACTTGTGAAACAACCTTTTTTCTGCTTCAAGGACTCAAGTTAGGCCTGTCTGTGGCTTTAAATCTGTGAATCCGTTTCTGAGACAGAAAACAATTCGTGGAGATTCATGAGAGCCACTTTTTGTGGAATTATCCATTTCACACGAATTCATGACCAAAAAGTTTATATTAATAGGATTGTCTTCATCACCTAATTAGCATAAGCTGCCAGTGTGAAACCACTTATCCAGACTTTCTGAACGATGCACTGCAGGAAGATAGCCGATGTATTGTAGCAAAGAGCTGCCTATTGCAAATTCACAGCAGCAAAACCAGACAAAATTGTTTTACGTTTTATGTTTTTTGTTTTTTTGTTTTCTTTTTGAGGGCCAGAGGTTGAAATGGAAAAACAATCATCTTTGTTTCGGAAGAGTGGTTACCGCACAGTGGAAATGAAACAAAGTTATCTCGCTCAGTACTCCAGACCTTGTTTACGTACCCTGGGCTGGGTTTGTCTGTGGGCACCGCCTTCAGATGGAGGAACAGGAGGACGATGTGTGCAGGCAGCAGTACAGTAACCCTAACCGTAAGCCTCAAAACAAATTGAAACCAAAACAAAAGTGTAGCCGACTGTATTGAGAGCACACTGTAAGTTCGACAAGAGCACAAGGAGGAAGAGAATCTCTATCCCATCATTTATTAATAAGCCGGTAAAAATAAAGCAGTACAAATAGACAAAAAGAAAGGAGAATAACCTTGCAGCCATTGAGTGCATTTTTAATCAGTCGTGTGATCTATATAAAGATAGATATGTATATAGATGTTCAAATGAAGGCTTATTCATTAGTATTCATTAGCACATCTGTTCCATGTGTATCCATCACTCCCCCATTAAAATTCCAGCCAACAGGTAGGCTTTATGATGTTATTGCTAGGCAACAGCAGGGCAAACTGGCACTGCACTGGAATGTACTCTGGGGCCTCCGAGCTCCTGAGCCCGCGAGTTGCCGGGGACAACGGATCGGCCCCAAAAGAAAGTCAATGTTGCCCAAATAAACCGAGACGGCCCTCACACCTTCTGGAGTGCAGACGGCTCAGTCCGTGAGCCAGGTCTACATGTTCATACCTGCTGTCAACGCTCTACTATCATCAGGCCCCCACTGGCTCCTTACTTTACACCCAAACACCCCAGATGAGAACAGTACATGTGCATGCTTGTGTCCATGTGTGTGTGCGTGCGTGCATGCGTGCGAGTGTGTTCCACATTCAGACAATGCAATAAAAACAATAGGATTTTTAACAAGGCCATATTGATTCCCGTTGTGAATCTTTTATATTCACGCGGATAGTACGTCCTAAATTCGCTCCGTCCAAAGGGATTTGGAGGGAATATAGATACAGGTGATGTAACGAGTAGGTAGACGCTCAAAAAGACGACTAGAGGAAGGCTGTGTAATATTGGGGCTTGAAGCTGCGTATCTTTTTGTCTGGGAGTCGTAACCCCTCGGACCCCAATGTAATACCCGCATGATTTAACGGTATCCTGACATTAACGGAATTGGAAAGCACAATTAGTGGTTGAGCCGATTGAATCACGGCGGCATTAAGGAGCCTCACTTTCACTAAAGCTATCCCGTTCAACCTTCTGTTAATGACGTTCATGACGCCAACAAAATGTCTGTTGTTCAGTCGGTGATTGAAAAGGACAACTCTTAATTGAAATGTTTAAATAATGAGCGGACTACATTAGCAATTTAATTGTTACTCAATTTATTCTATTAAACCGTAATGTTCACTGGAACAACAAAGTGTCTATTCTGCTGTCGGTTATTGGAACGGACATGCCATGACGGAAATGTTTAAGTAATGAGCAGAGGAAATTAAATTTTATTGTGTTACTGGAGTTATCCCATTAAGCCGTTTACGTTTTATATTACAACAAGCAAATGTCTCTTCTGTCGGGTGCTGTTGGAGAATGCTATTGCGTTAGCGGTGAGTGAGGGGCCTGAACGCCACGCGGTCCTTTAGTGGCTACTTTTCCTTAACCTGTGTATTATAAATACATTTCTTCTGCCCCCACCCAAACACAATATTCCCAAAAAACGCACCTGGAAAGCAGGATTTTATGAATGCGGGTGTTACCTATAGACCAAACATCCCTTGAAAAATCTGTTTATCTCCCTGCTGAGTTGAGTAGCGGTGTGAGCATTGTTGACATTATTAGATTTATTTTTCTGTTTATTTTCAATATCTTGTTGGTCGGCTGCCAGATATTCTGTCCAGCGCAATGCTTGGAGGCTAACTTAATTATATTCCTGCAAGGCACGGTTATATACGGCAGTTTATCCCCATTGGTATAGTCAGGTAGCACTTAGATTTTTTTTATGTCTTAAATAATTTAACGCTTCTTTCTGCCTTGATTTATTATTCCCACAAAAATGCGGATAATAATATTGTTAATGTGGATAATAATATTAAGAAACAGCTAGTTTCTTGTCATTCCCTCTGTTAGGGGAACATTGCGATCTCGCCGAGCTGGCTAGCTCAAAGCTTATTTCCTCTTAATGGCTCATCATCAAAAGGGTCATAGTGAATAGTTGAAAATGAACAAAAAGATGTTCTGCACCACAACACAATACAGTCCTTTCATAATTCCTAACAGTAATTAAACTCGTTTCTTGAGATCCATTGTGAACGGAGGCTTGTGATGCTCTATTATGTTGATTACTCCGTGTTCGTGACCCACCGGCGTTCAATTTCAAACGGCTTCCCTGTAATTCTGAATAATGCCAGGAGAACTACGACACCACTCTATAAGCTCTCCGTGTGCACTTCAGAGGGCCTCCTAGGAAATCGGGGGTTTTTGTATTCTTTTTGTGATATTCAAACTCGTAGGAAAGAAAGGACCGCCGTGAATGGCGAACCGCATGAATCATTCATCCGTGAGATTTTTCATGCCTTACCTCATAGAGAATCTCATTCCCGTGCATCGAGCCCGGCCCAGCCAATCGAAAAGGAAAAGTGGCTGGAGAACAAAATGAAGGGGAAATTGGAGGGGAAAGAATAACAACGTATGTATTCATTGTCCGTAAACTAGATCCACCAGGTCGCTCTCTTTCTTTCCCCCTGTGTCTCTATACCTGCTCCCTCCCTCTCTTTTCTCATGCCCTTGGTCCAACCCTTGTTTGACGGGATCAAAGACAGACTTCAATATGAGGGAGACACACAGAGGTAGAGAGAGGGACAGATCCAAGTGCGCCTACGCCTCAGCCACTGATGTGTTCCGGAGATTTGTACAAGCTTTATGGCTTTGCTTTACGGCGGGAATCTTTTTGTAATTTTTTCATCAAAAGCTTAAGGTCGATAGTAGATAGTGTGTATAAAAAATACGAAAGACGAGAATTTGTGATTCCTTCGGTTGCTTTTCGGTATTATACGATTGTTTGTCGTCTGTCTTAAACCCTGTAAATGTCGCTGTGGGGCATTAAGTAACACAACAGCGGCATTTTTGGTTCGATCACGTTTAAACTAGTTGTTTGTAGAATGCACTTCCACGGCCACCTCGCCATGGGATGCCAATATCAACTTTATCTGTATAGCCCTTTGTGCGGTGTGTGTGGATGAGGGCTGGTTCAGGCAGCCTCAGCTGGCCCCAGTCAGACTGATTGGACTGTGGGGCTGGGTGAGGCTGCACACCTGTTACACATTGAGCAATCAGTGTGCACTGGTCAAAGCAGCCATCAGCCGTCTTCCAACACCACCAGCCTTTGTCCTTTCTTTGTCTGGAGGCTCCACAGTGTAACAAGGACAATGCCAGACACCACCTGGGTGACTTTACCTGGCCTCCACCAGACAAGGACGCCGCGGAGGTTGATGTTGGAAGACAGATTTATTGTTAGAGTTTGTAGGCAATAGCTGTGTTCGAAATCGCTCCCTATCACGGATATAGTGCACTCTATAGGGTGCTCGCCATTTTGTAGTGGTGTTCGAATTCTCAGTGGTTAGTTTCATGCACTATATAGTGCACTTAAAATACCCCAAATTTGAGTGTACATACAATGTTCCAGAGGAGAAGAAGAAGCTGAATAACAGCGAAAACAAATACATTTAATGATGGAGTCTCCGGCTTTCGTTTAGAAATGTCAACAATTTATTTAGGATTTAACATAGAAAATTTAACATCCAAAATTAATTAAAGAAAACCTTGATCGAGGAAATGTAACATTCAACATCAATAAAACCTCCAGCTTTCCTCGTGAGTGCCCGGTTTGTTAACATGATGTGGGCGCATCTGTCTGCGTCACACAAATACCCGTCGCATTTTCTGACGCGTTGCTGACGCGGGTTCAGCGTAGTGTCCGAATTCTCGTTTGTTCGTTCCTTAAATAGTGCACTATATCATGAACACTATATAGTATAGGAATAGTGAGTGAGTGAATAGGGAACGATTTCGAACACAGCTAATGATACATGACCTGGTACTCCATGTTGCCATGCAGGAGATCTCTGCCTGACTGTGTGTGTGCTGATGGCTGGTTTAAACAGTTGCACATTGATTAATAAATGCAAAACAGGTGCGCAGCCTAACCCAGCCCCAGGGTCCATAAGTCTCCCTCGGGCCAGGTGAGGCTGCTTAAACCAGCCATCACATACACTCCCACACCCTTAATCCCAGTGCCAGTCTCATAGGGCTTCAAAGGCCACATTATACCAGACCTCGCTGACCCTCTGCCGTCTGAAGGGCAAAGGAAAATCTCCCAAGACCAGGAGGAAGGAGTCCACAAGTAGGAACACGAAGAGGGGTCCCTCCTCCCAGCAAAAACCAAGGTCAGGTTCGTTTTAGATATCATAAATCAATTAGTAATGAGTACAAAAATACTCACCATTCACAAGCATGAAGTTTGAATTTACAGATCATTCATCACTTTTTATCAGATCATTCGTTAGTCTTAGCTGTACAGTGATGGCATTGAAAGGAATCAGTACAAAGATTTTTTTATTTTCAAGGTACTTGAGACTGGTTTGTTACTGTGTAATTATTTGAGAAGGTACCCTCGGTTTCCTCCCTCCTTACTGAGGTGTAATTAAGTGGTAAATTGCCGTGGTAATATCCAGGTAATTAGTTCCAGCCAGTGAGCCAGCTGCATGGGTTTGTAGGGCAACAGGGAAGTTAGCTTCACCACGGGGGGCCCTCCACAGGGGCTAAAGGCTGATTCGATCCCCCGACGCGCTTCTCTTCGGAAGAATACAATATGGTTATGAGTCATGCAGTCCCTTCTCCGGCTGCTTACTGTTGTCTCCTGCATGTTGTGGCTGCAACATCTGTTTGTCCGACCGCGTGTTGCCCGCCGCTGTGGTCCTGCTGTCATGTTGCTTGGTGCCTATGTCGGCCAGCTACCCTGCTGATGCTACTGTGCTCGTGTGAATGTGTGTCGGAGGGGGGAGTCTACGTCTGATACGAGGGGCCTTGATGTTTTTGGACCTTTGTTGCGTTCGTGTGCCATTTATGTCATGCTTACTGTAATCGTAAGTAAGTAGTGTGTCTGTTGGAAATGGTCGGACGTGTGCTGCTGTCTTTTCATTTTGAGTGTTGTTTTAGCCCCCAACCCCGTCCCCTCGTTAGGCTTTGACTTTTGCCAGGCCGCTGTTCTTAGGATAAATAAATAAACAGGCGGACGTCACCACGAGCCAGCCTCTTCCACAGACCACTCACCTGGAGAGACGAGGTCGCCTCACTTATCACTAATAACCCACCCCCGGTAACCTGCATTTATTATGTTCAGTCAGAGTCTGCCTCTTTCAAACATGGCTCTGTCTCTCTCTCTCTCTCTCATATATTTTATTTTAATATACAACTTCTTTGATAAAAGGACTCCTTTTACCCTCAAATTACAGCCCCAACATCAGCGTGATGCACCATGCCATCAGTCGTATTATGATAATAATTTCTGGTTTGCGTGCTTTTGAATGACTAACCCTGAGGCGGCCAGGACAGGAGTTTGACAAACAACAGAGTGCACTCAGTTTGCATTTAATAAGCATGTTGACTTCCAAGACTCGGCACATTAGACAGCCGGCACAAGGTTGGCCAGATTAATACTTACTCCGTGGAAAATACACAGGAGTCCAGGTTACCAATGACAACCATTGTGAACAGTGAAAAGCGTCTGATCAAACAAGACAAAAAAAAAGGCCCTTTGTGGGCTTGAAAGGACACAGTGTGACACTACCATCATAATTGCGCTGGATGGAGCAAAAAAGCAATCTTCGTCACATTTTTCCCCTTTCAGTGGCTGAGATATATAGGCTGCAGAGTTCTAGGTAAGGTTGCCTACGGCGTAGTGGTTTGCTACCGCCGTGGGCTATATGATGGGAGAGAGACAACCGCTCTGTGAGCTTTCCTGGTGCTCGGCATATTGCTTTGCGCTCGTCAATGATTTGACAGTGTTTGGCAGTAGGATTCTATCACCGAGGGATTTTTCCCTTTGAGGAGAAGACAGTGAATATGGAGCCTCAATAGAAAGATAAGATATCTTCAAATAAGCTTGATAAAAATGTGTATTATTTTGTGCCTATTTCTTATTTGTGGCAAGTTTTAACAGTTTTGACACGTAAAACAAACTAAAACGAAAAAAAGAAAATGGGCCTACGTCCAATATTCATTTTCTGGGCCAAAACTATGCGACAATATAATAAATAATATATGGCAGCTGACAAATGTGTTTAGCTAGAAACAGGATATTTAACTGTCATCTTCAAAAAATGATATGAGTAAAATATAGAGATTGCAGAGGTACTTGACTCATATACTCTGGGCCAAATGTACCATTTGGACAACGGGGCAAGTGCCCAGGGGCCAAGATTGCTTGGGGCAAATGCCCATGGCAAAGGCCAAATTAGATTGTTAGATCTCATTTTACATTTAACTTGCTCTCGCTCGCTGTGCCTACCCAAAGTACGACAGACTGCGAGCGGAGAGACCCAAAAATTTGGCTGGATCAACTTCAACTTGACGTTGACACGTGACTTTGTCGACAATCACGTATTATAAAACTATGCAAAATGGAGAAGCTGGTTGGACAGTTGGGACCGCTAAACAAAATACTCAGGCATTTGTGCTTCTGTGAATCATAAGTTTTCCTTATTAAAAAGCACTTGATGACTGTTGAAGCATTGAATAGTAAGGCCTTCAGTATGCCTCTGTATAGAGTTATATAACAAAGGCTAGGTTGTTGAACATTTCATCATAGTGTATCATTAAAATGCACATGCCTCCATGTGCTCAGCACTGATGATGTCCACAATATTGTGAGGGTGAGGGGGGCTCTTGAATGTTGGTGCCCAGGGCCTCAGTGAATTGTTAATACGGCCCTGCGCATACCTTAAGGCCCAATCCCATTTCTACCCCTTACCCCTTCCCCGTGCCCCTCCCCCTTGCTTTGAAGGGGTAGGTAGGCAGCATGTTGCCATGGGATCACAGGAGACAAGGTTAGGCTCACATCATGTCACATGCATACGTTTGTTCTGTGTGAGAATGTAACATTGCCCAAAAGTGGATGCAAATCATGTGCCACAGTGCAAAGGTGCAATATTCACAGGAATTATTCTGGAAACAAGTCTCGGTTGTTGTCAGTTGCTGACGTATCTACCACAAGTGTTTATGCTCACATTGTGTGTTAACGCCTGATATAACATCTGCATCTGTCATTATCTAAAAGATCACTGCTGCTGGGAAATTATTTCTGCTTGCATCTCACACTTGACTCCTTGTGTCCCCGTTGCAACATCCTGAAAGCAGGGGCCGCAATCACAAACAAAATTGTGCCAGGCTGTTTTAAAATACAATTTATTAGTTGAAGACGGTAGACGGAAAACATGTAATCATCAGAAGCGGACTGGTACCGGGGTCATTTTCCACACATAGAACACCAGATTTAGGCGGACACAGAAATACATTTTGACTGCGGCGATGTCATTAAAAAAAGGGAGACGGAAAACACTATAAAAACAGTAGACAGGACTGATTGAAACTCACAATGACCCGCACTCGCTGCGGTCAAAACGCAGCCGGCTGTTCACCCATCCAACGCCTACTCGCGCTTATGGAATGAAGACAAAGCTTGCGATTCAACGCCGTCCAAATGCGCAGCCGTAAGAAAGACGACACCAAGTAAAAATAATTAGAATGAAACAATTTCAAAAACAGTTGAGCACGGACACAAAGATACACAAGGTCATAAAACAATACCTCACGTTACAAAACTGGATTTACAACCCTAAACCCGTTTTCAGTATTTCTCACTCTTTTACAGTGGCTTTGGCTTTTTCTGAGGATCCTGATCAAATCAAAGTATTTCTGTTTTCCCATCCGCTTCATAATTGTTCAATGACCACACTAGTCTTTACTTGTGCCTTCACAGTATACTGTATCATTAAAACCGAAATCCTTAAAAACGTACACTACTTACCCTGCTGTACACAAGTCTGTCAACCCTGCTGTACACAAGTCTGTCAACACAATGCACATAAGTCTGAGAACACTGCTGTACATCAGTCTGTCAATACGATGTACATCTTTCTGCCCTGCTTAACATACGTCAATGTATAGTACATAAGTCTTTCAGCGTGATGTACACGAATCCGTCAACCTAATGTACGTACAGTACCATAAAATACCCAGGGGGTTCAACTGGAAGTCGGCATCAGTGTAACTGGTTCTTGTCTTTTTTTGTCGTCACGAAACACGAGTCGAAAACAATCAATGTACAACAACAATCCTAATTCTGGAGTGCAAGTGGTGCACTAACACCATTGTTCTCCTTCCGAGATTAAGCTCATTATTTATGATTTTTTTTTGGACGCAATGCTCCAGAGCACCTTGCACTGATGGTTACGGCAGCGTTTCCCAGCCGAATTGAAAAGTTTATCGGAACACTGGCTGGACGCAAAAAAGCGGATGTCTCTGGGGGCAGCTGAGCGCTCAGGGCGCCTCAGCAGTGGATCTCGTAGGCCACCTGCGACCCAAACAGCAGACTCTGTCCCAGGAACAGCCCTTCGGGGTCCAGCGTCGGGGGCCCCTCTCCGCCCTCCGCCGGGTTCCTCCGGGGCCCCATGACCACGCCCGAGCGGCTCAGCGTCTGCACCATCTCGTGGTCCAGCAGCGCGTCCTTCATGCTGCCCTGCTGGCAGTACCCGCCCACCATGGGGCACGCCCCGGCCCTGGGGCCCGGGACGGGCCGGGCGTGGTTCAGGACGTACATCTCGTGGCCCTGGTTGTCCCGGTACTCCTCCAGCTGGGAGAAGGTGGTGGGCCCGTCGGAGTAGTCGTTGACGTACAGGATGCTCTCCTCCTTGCTGGTGCAGTAGGAGCCGCGCTCTTCCTTGCGGCGCTGGCGGTGCCGTGTGTAGATCATGACTAGAAGCAGCAGGGCGGTGAGCGCCAGCAGGGAGATCCCCATGGCGATGGCGGTCTGTGTGGCGGCGCCCAGCGCGTTGAAGTCCATGCTGTCCTGCTCGTACAGCGGCTCCTGGCTGACGTCCAGCACCTCCGGGTGGAAGTAGGAGGAGCTGCCGGAGGACGAGGAGGAGGAGGACGACGGAGGGTGGGCGTGGAGGCGGGGCCAGTACTGGGACGGCGAGGACGAGGAGGACATGTTGACCGCCAGGTGGAAGCTCACCCTGGCCACGCCCCCCGGGTTCCAGGCCTCGCACTCGTAGCGGCCGGCGTGGGCCACCGTCACGTTGCTGAGGAACAGCATGCCGCTGCCCGTGTCGGGGTCGAAGCTGTCCCGCTCGCCGCCCTCCTCCACGCCACGCACCAGCCCGCCCACGCCGCCGCTCCCCACCGCCGCCTTGTCAGACCCTAGAGGAGAGGCGGGAGGGGGAGGAGGAGGAGACGGAGACGCGGTGGCGGGGCCTGCGGGCCCCGGGACGAAGAGCTCCCCGTCAGGGCCCAGCTCCTGCACCAGGCCCCGCGGGGACAGCTGCGTGCGGCCGTGGGAGGACTTCCTCCAGGTGACCTGGGGCTGGGGGTAGCCCGACGCCTGGCAGGACACGCGGAGGCTCTCCCCCAGGCGCACGGTGAGGTGGCTGGGCTCCAGCTGCACGACGGGGGGGATGCACACCAGGCTGTTGGGAGCCACCTCCACCAGGCTGAGGTGGGACAGGCGGGGGGGCTCGGCGCACATCAGCCGGCGCTGCTCGGCGGAGCTCAGCAGGCGCTGGCCCTCCTCGCTGATCCAGGTCCGCAGCCAGCCCAGCGCGCAGTCACACCGCCACGGGTTCTCTGTCGGAGGAGCACAACCCGACTTTTGACTTTGGGATGAGGCGAGAGAAAAAACTGGGTCAGTTTCCTCTGCCTTTGGTGGGGTTCTGAATATCTATTCATTTGCACTGAACTTATACTGCACAAAACTGTAACAGTATTTTTTGACCTTCTATCGGTGCTTAAGTTGCCATAGATATCTGTGGCCTATTTTTAGAATCTGACCTCAAACAGATTTTTTTGGCTTTCCTTCTGCAGTGCAGCCGCATGCTTTGAATTGAGTGTAAGTTGGTGGCAGTACAAGACATCTGTGAAGGAAAAAATAATCACTGCTTTGGAGTCGTTGAGAGTACGGTTGGTTGGATAGCCAGCCAACCCCTTTCAAGGGTGGAGACGTTTTTTGTGCGGCATGGTATTAGAGAGCGATGGCTGAAACACATTAAGGAAAGCAGTGGACCAAGGGTCTCCGGGCTTTAGTGCCTTCTGATTGGTACCTGGGTCAGTTGCATTGGTTGATTGGTTGCAAATTGTTCCACTAAAGGTTGGTTGATCACCAAAGTATGCCTATAGATAGGGGAGGTAATGGGCCACTAATTAGCTGTCCTCAGAGCTTCAGGGCTTACTGGCTCTAATGAGTATGTTGTAGTTGAAAAGGGCCATTCCAGCATGAAGACGGGTGCTCTGGAAGTGTACAGTGCTCTCGTTTAATTGTGGGTGTTTTATCTTTTTCCCAAACAATAAACGCATTGCGGCGCAGGAAGAAGACACCGGGCGTTGTGCGCTGGAGTGAAAAATATTTAATGTCTTTCCACCTAAAAGGATTTCTGGTGTATTGCACAAGCCCGACCACACATTTATAGACCCGAAAGAAAGACACCCAAAAGTATTTTTTATATTTTGAAACAGATTTGTGGATAGGAAGATAGGGATGGGACGATGGATTAAAAGAGCCGTTTTAGATGGATGAAGGTTAACGGATGAGTGGGTGACGGATTGAAGAAGAATGGCTGGATAGATATGTTGATGGATAACAGGAGGACGGAGGGTGAGTGGACGAACAAACGGCAGACAGAATGACAGACGCGTGCGTCTGCCCCAGTGCGAGGACAGGGCTCACCTGTGACCCGCAGCACCTGCAGGCTGACCAGGGCCTTCAGCGAGGAGGGTCCCAGGGTGCGCAGGTGGTTGCGGCTGAGGTCCAGCAGGGCCAGGGAGGTCAGGCCGGACAGGGCCTGGTCCCCCAGCAGCTCGATGCTGTTGTCCTGCAGATGGAGCTCCTGTAGACGCTGTGGGGGGAGGCAAGGAGGAGAAGGAGAACACATGGGGGGGAAATGGAGTCGAGAAAAAGGATTTGAATACTATGGGGCCGTTTTTGCGGATGATTCTTTGATCAAAACGACTTGACCGTTTTTAAGATGCATGTTATTAAGGCAGAGTGGGGAGCGCTCAGGCCTCTGGCTCAAGGATGCCTATAGGTAGTGCTGGGATTTGAACCCAGGACCTTCCAAGGAATCCTAGCGTTCTAACCTATCGGCTCTCCTTGCCGAAACCTTGTTGGATTGACCCTGCCGAAACATGAATGAATTTACTGGAAGGCATCCATTTCAGCTCATAAATCAGGGCGGGAGGGAGTTAAAAACCCTGTGGTGAACATAAGTCGTAAATCTGCCGATGACATTTTGATACGTGGGGGGGGGTGGGGGGTGGTAGTGGGGTGAGGCGCCGAGCTAAATGGCACGCGGCAGTAAAGGCCATGATGGCAGAACTAAACAGTTGCAGTTTTGCAGGCAATCTCGCTCCACGGCCATTTTGGCCTCAAGTGGTCCAATCGTGGTATTTCCGGTTGGGACCCCCTGCAGTGTGTTTGTAGGGAACGGCACCATTACAGCCTCATTACCCTGTTGCCTGGCAGCCACTCTCACAGCCTCATTGCCGGTCTCTCAGGCGGGGTTGTGCTCTCCCTTTTCAAGCCGCTGACGTGTCCTCGCGTGTCTTTAAAAAACATGCACTAACTCATACCCCTACATGTTCCCGGCGATGTGACTCGCATGCTAGTGTGCA
Source organism: Gadus chalcogrammus (assembly GCF_026213295.1). Classification (NCBI taxonomy): domain Eukaryota; kingdom Metazoa; phylum Chordata; class Actinopteri; order Gadiformes; family Gadidae; genus Gadus; species Gadus chalcogrammus. Next base: position 13,263,159 of record NC_079419.1, on the reverse strand, counting down.
TGCGTCACCCCCCCCCACACACACACACACACACACACACACGTCACCGCCATGAGCCAACTGGGCTTTGTGCACCTTCTGGAGCTCGTGGCTAAAGCCTGGATGGATGCATAGCGATATAAGCATTGCTATGCAAGGGCGGGTTCGGGCGGTTTGACTCCCAGCCAAACGGCTCTGGGGCTGAGCCCCCCTTCCCCCAGGGACTAACTCTCAGAAGCGTGCACAGAAGTGGTGTGTACTGACGTGCAGGCCCCTGAAGATGTAGTCCTGCAGCCGGGTGATCTGGTTGCCGGCCAAGTACAGGATGCGCAGGTGGTCCAGCCCCCGGAAGACGTCGGCCGTCACCAGGTGGATGAGGTTCCCGTTCAGGGCCAGCTCCAGCAGCTCCCCCTGGCTGAGGAAGGCGCCCGGCTCCAGGGCCGAGATGCTGTTGTTCTGCAGGTAGAGGTAGTGCAGGACCCCCAGACGGGACAGGTCCAGGAGCCGGATCTGGACCACAGCGTTGTCCTGGAGGAAGAAGGTCTGGGGGGGGTTGGAGAGAGCGGAGTATGACTGGAACCGTAATAATGATAATAACACATTGAATGGGCCTTTCAGGGCTTTATAGTGCAGGGAAACAACAAAAAAAAAAATAACATAATTGTTCAAACGAACAGTAGAGGAGGTTGGACATGGGGACACTTTAAACTGTCACCGACAGCAGGAGCAGAGGGGGGAAAACTGACAAGTGGAAATGCAAATGTATTTTTAACCGAGTACAGGCTCATTTGAACAGATGGGTTTTTGAAAAGAGGTTTCAAGGCAGTGAAAGAGTCTGGGAGCGGCAGAATGCAGTAGCACTCATGGTGCTGGGGGGTCGACCCAGGGGTGGTGTGTGTGTGTGTGTACGTGTGTGTGGTAGGTTAGTGTATTGGTTAGCCACAGGAGTACTCCACTTATTAACCTTTTTAATAAGGGGAACAGATTTATGGGTAGTCGCCGTCCCCTAACTGCCGTGTAGGAAGGAATCAAAGTGGGCCAGTGTACTCTGTGTATTTGACCCGCTCCCAAAGGGTACCATGTTCAAACCCCAATGTCCTTAAAACCTTATCCCTCGCTGTGCGTCGATGACACGACCGACAACATGTCGCTGTTGCTTCCATCAGGCGAGTCTTTGCTTATCAAGCGTTGTGCAAATTGTAGCATTTAGCTGAGGCTTTTATCATCCTGCAGGCTGACAGCCGCTGTGAGATACATCGGTAAGGAGCAGACGGGGGGGATCGCAGATTATGTGGAAGCCTACAGGTAGTCGGGCCTCCTACGCCTGAACAACAAACACACAGAGCGTGACTCACCTCTTCACACCAACAACAGCATGAAGGTTTTAATTGAAGCCACTCAAACTCATACTCGATTTTAAGTGCTTTGGTTCAAAGCCATCCCGAAGACGAGGGCCTGAATTTGAATTGACCCGGAGAGAAGTCTAATCAAAGCCTTTCGACGACGTGGGTGGTGGGAGTGGGCCATGAAAGGGGTTTATTTGCCGGTAGTTCTGCTAACTCTGCTGGTGCAGAAGCCCAGCGTGACGTGTGAGGAGAGCCAAGCCGAGCTGAGCAGAGAGTCCTGTGAGTGATGGGAGGAAGCACTCTGTGACACGGCGCGGTTTAATCCATAATTCATGGAAGTCCACCTGATTGGTGAAACACCCTTCCTCTCCCTTCTCACAAGTGGGAAGCGTGGAGCACGATGAGGATCGATGCGATTGGCTGAATCAAACAGGGAGGGTGGGGGGTGGGGGGGGGGTGGGGGGGGGGGGGGGCGGAGGTTAATGGAGACGTTTATGCCGGACACGCTCCTCATTAATATTCATGAGCTGCGGTAATGTGAGGTGGCCCAACCCCAAGAGCAAAAAGAAAAGAAGCCATAGATCTCTCTCTCTCTCTCTCTCTCTCTCTCTCTCTCTCTCTCTCTCTCTCTCTCTCTCTCTCTCTCTCTCTCTCTCTCTCTCTCAGAGAGAGCAGGAGCAGTGGGATGCCAATTTCCAGCTAACAAACGATGCCATGCGGTGTACCCTGATGCTTGCCACCTCAGGCCTCAAAGCACATCCCTCCAGACTGATTAATCCTGATGGGAGCGGCCGCTGATGAGGACGGCCCGCCACGGCGTAGTAGTTAGTGTGCTGTCGCCTCCCACCAGACACAAAGCTAATGGCTTCCACAGCCTACCCTGTGAAGGCCTTGAGCTGGGATGGAGATGCCTTCACTATACCTCCTCTGACCTGCTCAGCAATAGCAAGGCAAGGCAAGGCAAGGCAAGGCAAGGCAAGGCAAGGCAAGGCAACTTTATTTATATAGCACTTTTCATACACAAGGCAGACTCAAATTGCTTCACAAGAGTGTGGTTTACGGTGCGTTTTCATCAAGTCAAAACACTGCACATTCCCACTTAAAGTGAATCAACCAAACACAAGCAGCGACCACGAGAAACAACCAATCCATAGACTGATGTGTGTGGCTGATTTCGTAGCGAGTCTGTTCGGATAATAATCGACTGAACGACTAAAAACGGGAATGGTAGCTAAAAGAAAAGTTGACGGATGTTGTATGTAGAATCCGGTGGTGGGGTGGTGGTGGGGTGGGGGGGGGGGGGGGGGGGGGGGGGTCCGCTGACCTGCGTGGCGGTCGGGACCCCCGGGGGGATCTCCTTCAGGCCCAGCGAGCCGCACTCCACGGTGAGGCTGTAGCAGCGGCAGCGGGACGGGCAGGCCCGGCCCGCCGGCGGCACCACCAGCAGGGTCAGCAGCGCCAGGGCCGTCCCCGCGGGCCCCCAGGGGACCATGGTCCCGGATCGGTGGCGGCGGTGGCGGCGGGTGGCGGCGGTGGCGGCGGTGGCGGCGGTGGCGGCGGTGGCGGCGGTGGCGGCGGCGGCGGCGGCCGGGCGGGCAGATGGCGGTGGACACGCCCTCGGTGAGAGACAGGACTGACAGCACCTGGGCGAGAGAGGAAGGGAGCGGGGAGAAACACAGGCGTCATGCATCAAAGCGAAGCCAACCATTTTGGCCTCTGGCGAGACGGAGAAACCCCCCCCCCCGCCCTCCCCGCCACCCTGCTCCGTACACCTTGATGAATGTCTTAATCCACGGCGGTGACTGACAGGTGCGGGCAGCGGTGCTGTGTGCGCGGCTGCCTGGCGAATGGCGTGAGGAGAATGGATAAGGAGGGCGGCTGCGGTGTGTGTAGTGGGAAGGCGGCGGGCGGGTGGCGGGGGGGGGGGGGGAGGCGTTGGGCTCTTCTCCGTGGGCCCCCCGTTGAGATGTGGGCTTTTTTTAAGGCACACCGCGAAGGCCTCCATTTTATGGCTTAATTAATTACTCTGTGCAATAAAAGATGTTCCGGTTGCCTCAAGGACCGTGCTCTCTCTTTGCCACTTCAGTGCCGCCGTGTGCGCACACGCACACACACATACGCGCATGTTCTCTCTTCATCTCGATTTCATAGCAAACATGCACACAAGTGCAAGTATGAGGACGCACACACACACACACACACACACACACACACACACACACACACACACATTGATTCATTGAACCTCTCTTTTACACACACACACACACACATTGATTCATTGAACCTCTCTGTTACACACACACACACACACACACACACACACACACACACACACACACACACACACACACACACACACACACACACACACACACACACACACACATACACAAACCCACTCACTTTCTCCATTCCTCTCTATTTCATAGCATGACCCTGAACACAAGCACATAGTTAAGCATATCCACATGTGCAAGGACAAGGATGCACACAGACGCGCACACAACAGTCATGCACAACATAGGGCGCTCCCTGACACACATTCACACACCAAATGTGTACCAGGCAGGTGGTAGGCAGGCAGACACACACACACACACACACACACACACACACACACACACACACACACACACACACACACACACACACACACACACACACACACACACACACACACACACACACACACACATGCAGGAGACAGGCTGCACACATGCTGAGGGAGAAGCGACACCTCAACTCCTGACCCCTAATCAGCTCCCCCTGGGGACCAGGTTCCGATCCAGCACTAATCTCAAGAGCAGAAAGCCCTGAATGTTCCCTGCACCACCCTGCAAGCTCTCTCCTTTGATCCGGCTCTGCCGCCGCCGCAGACGACACCAACCCAGTCACCCATGCACCTAATTATGTCCCCGGCCCGCCCGCCAGGTATTTACTGTTCCAAGCCGCGTCCCGGGATGAGTTCACCAAAGCCGGGCGGTATTACTTCGGTGCGACAGTAAGACGTCTGCGGTTACCCCTGGACGCTCACGTTATTTGAGTTATACGGTGGGCCCGGCAGACCGTGGAGTCGAGATGGGGATCAAATGCCATTCCAAGGCCTGTCTCTCTGATTCAATAGCAGACTCTTCTAGATACTTCCCACGGACTCTATTGCATTTCGGCATCCTGTTTGGTTTGTGTTCCGTCAAGGTGTGCAGCGAGACGCAGAAACATAATTGATCCAATCAAAATGCCGCTCTGTTGGGGAACGGTCGATGCTTGAAAATGTTCCGACTATCGACCTCTAACCGGGACATGTTTTTTTATCCATGGATCGGATAGAAAATATTAGTGTTTTTTTCGGTTCTTCAAAATCAAATTCCAGCCGCATCTCGTTGCATTGATTGCATTCCAAAACATCAATGCCGCCGATCAATGCCTGCGTTAATGTGTATTATTTGTAATTATAGGAACATATTTCAGAAGGTCGTAGGGATTCATTATATTTCAAAGCGCACGGATCAGGCGATTATTCCAGTTCATTTCGGAGAATCCCTTTGTGGGGGGCTACAGCATTGAATGAACAGCAGGATGAGAAGGGATTTTACAGATGTTTTAATAGAGAGGGACATTGATTGGGATAATTGTTTTGGGGAGAATATAATGTGGCCGACACAAGCAGCTCAAATATCCTCAGTCAAGGCACACAAGCCGTTTCAACCAGCAAAGCGAAGGTCCGGCTCCAAACAGACACCAGGCGTGAAGGAAAACCCTGCTCGCTTTGCTGCGGGAAGAAAGGAAACCCAAGATGGAACGAAGTTCCGGACGAACAGAAGGACATGGAGGAAAGTAATTTCCGAAGGGAAAACCTTGGATCCTTATTGTTATGGAAATCAAATGGACACGCTCCACTACGTTTCATGCAGGAAAAAGCATGAACTCTCTTTGTTGTTGAGAGAGAATAGAGCAAAGGGAAGGACAGAGGATGATGGGAAGGAGGGAGAGGGAAGAGAGGAAGACTTTGGATCCGTGCCCCACTTTGTCTTTGGGCCTCCATTATAACGTTTACGAATTGCAGATTACTTTTTAAATCGTCCTTTGGATCCGCTGGAGAAGTACCAGGCAGTAAATTAGTGGGCAGGACACCTCTATCCCCCTCCAGGCCAGTAAAGCCAGGGTGGCTCTGTCTGTGTACAGAGAGAGAGAGAGAGAAAGAGAGAGAGAGGGAGAGAGAGAGAGAGCAACCCCCATCCAAGTGACATGCTGCCAAAAAAAACCTCCTCTGCATTCCCCCGTCAAATTTAAATGTTGTTTTGTCACGGCCGTTCCTCACATTAAAAAGAGGATCCTTGCCAAGCCCTGCACGAGTGGGGTGAGGCCTAGTGGAAAGAACGGCAACCTTTTACCCTTTAGCTGGAGGTGATAATCAGGGGACGCTATTGGTGCTGTGTGATTAAAACTATTAAAAGTCAGATAAAATGGCTTGACATTTGGGATGAAGAGGCGCCTTTGTCCCGCTGATTGCCTGACGCGTCACTCTGTCTCGGTACTGTACGCGCGGTTTCTGTCGCCGTGATGATAATGACGAGGCTGATGAAAATAATTGGCATGAGGAGGATGATGGAGTCGTGCGCGTGGAAGATGGGTGATGAAGGTCGAGGTGGTGGTGGCGATGCGGATGATGGTGACTGTGCCGGGGGAAGTGGATTCGAGAGTTGTGGTGATTAAGTGGGTATTGAATGTGGTGGTGAGGACGAAGATGTTGGCAAATGTGGTGAAGATGGTAGTGAAGGAGGTGGAGAGGATGCATTTGTTTGCTATTGTGATGAAGATGGATGTGGAGGTGTTGGTGGTGCTGGTGGAGGTGAGGTGGTAGTGAACGGGGTGGTTAGGATGAAGACGTTGGTGATTGTGATGAAGAAGGCACTGATGATAATGATGGTGAAGATGTTGACAATTAAAATGGTGGCGGAGATGATTATGATGAAGTGGGACACAAACTCTTCGAGAAATGTTGGTCTCTGTTGTAATCCTCTGTGAAATTCATAATATATAATCTGCACAATCAGCTGCTCCTTAGCTAAGCCTGTATCCATCTCTATACCTCTCTCTTTCTCCCCCCCCCATTTCTGTCTCTTTCTCTCTTTCTCTCTCTCTCTCTCTCTCAGTTGCAGTTCAGGTAAGCGTTTGTTTAGATTGGTATTAGACAAGGAGGTCACTCTTGAAATCACTGTTAACCCTCAGTGTGTGTGCTTGTTTAAAAAGGATTGCAAGGGCTTAAGCTGTTATTATGCTAATGCCGGGGCGCGAGCTCACGGCAGCCAATCAAAATCCCGGAAACCGTAAATGATTGGCAAGTCATCCGTTCCTGCCTGAACAAAGCTTTTGCGTCAATAGATTTTTCGGCTTAGCGCTTTTCAATTTCCAAACTTTTCTGTTTGTCAGTATTGATGTTAGACGTTTCCTGACAGCGAAATGTATTGTTGTAAACACAAGTTGCGCTTTAAAAGAAATCTTTATAAAGAAAACATTTGGGTTACTTTCTTTGAGTCATTATCTCTTCAGCACACTTTTATCCGAAGTGACTTAGGATAGGAAAAGGCATTAAGAAGCAGGCAGGTGTTCAGGCTCCTTGCTCAGGGATGCCTACAGATGGTGAACACCGGGCTAGTGAGTTACCTCGCAAAAGGAGAATGTAACAAGCATCATGGACAGTATTATGCTTCCACCCTACAATGATGAAATGGGACATAGAATATCGGAACATCGTAAAAAGCTACCTGCAAACAGGGTGGAGGACTGGAATGCAGATCAGCTTGGAGAGGGGAGTAGAGGGGGGAGGGAGGAGGGGGGAGGGCGGGGAGGCGGGAAGATGAGGAAGGGAGGGGGAGGAGGAGGAG
>NC_079419.1:13225946-13250946 GCF_026213295.1 Gadus chalcogrammus | reverse complement strand
TCACAGAGGAGCCATCAATCATCCCTGCGGTGACACCTCTCCGTCTCCTTCGCTTTCTCTCCTCAAAGTCCCGGAGACAATAGCAGCGCCGCCGAATTCTGATCAACACCTTTACGTGTTCAGAACGACGTGCATGTCAGGTAAAAAAATTAGTTTGTTTGGGCCTGTCGTCCATCTTCCTTAATAGTGCTGCGAGTCGGTTGACCTTTGAAAATGTAAACACGTCTCCTTTTCAACCGCTGTGTACTTCCAACCTGGGACTCTGTACAATATTCCCTTTATTCACGGCGGCCATGTTTGCTTTCTTTATCTTGCTCCCTTGCTGCTTTCTAGCACTTTTACTCTGAATCAAGCTCTCACTTCATCTCCACGTCTTTCTCTCTTACTGCCGTGTGTTTGTGTGTGTGTCTGTCATTGGCACACACTCAAAAACATTACAGTCACAGTCGTCGTGAATGAGTCTACCAATCCCGGCAGAGGCGGCCAGAGGTGCGCAGTGTTAAGACTGAGGCCGGATCGATCAGAACAATCACATTCACTGCGTCTTAATCTGACGGCGGCACGCTTTGAGTAGAGGGGTAAACCGGCGATGGTCCACGGGTAACCATGACAATTGCATGTAGGCGGCCATGGAAGTTCGCTCATAACAGTGAACACGATCCTACACATAGGCTGGAGAGTGGTACACAATGGAGCCCATTTCACAGGTCGTCAATGGAAGGGCAAAGCAACTTCCTGCTGCTGTCACCTGAACATGAGCTGGGCTTTATTTATGTCTGTCACATCAGCAGCAGGGTCAATGCATACTAGAATACACTTTACCACCTGAAACAGGAGGTGTGGAACTGAACCAGGTGCGGCTGATGTGGTGAGTGTTCCTTTTCCTGTTGTATGCTGTGTATATGTTGTGTATTGTGTAGGCCTTCATGTTGTCTGTGATGTGTATGCCTTCGGGTTGTCTGTGTGTGGGGTGTTGTGTAGGCCTACGTGGTGTGTTTGTGCTGTGCATTGCGTAGGCCTACGCGTTGTCTATGTGTCACGTATTTTGTAAGCCTGCGTGTTGCATTTGTGTTTTGTATTTCGCAGGCCTACGTGTTGTCTGTGTGTTGTCTATGTGTTGTGCATTGCATAGGCCTGCGTGACGTCTATTTGTTGTGCATTGTGTAGACCTATGTGTTGTCTATTCGTTGTCTATGTGTTCAGTACTCTGTAGGTCTACGTGTTGTCTATGTGTGTGCTAGTGTTGTGTACTGTGCCGGGACAGTGTATATATATAGCCTGAACAGTGATTGAACGATGAGTGATGATGGGTGTAGTCCTACTATTGATGGATTATTTTCTGTGTTTTATCTCCGTGTAGTTATGTGCATGATTGAACGCTGTAATTATAGTCTGAGCACAACCCAGTCCACAATCACTTCCAGCTCACTGACACTGCTGAAGGCACAACTTGCCAATCTTGTAGAGGAATCACACAGGAACGTATTTTAAAGAGTGATCGTCGATTCAACCAAACGGTTTTAGCCACCTTGAGGGTTTGTCTTTATTTTTGGGATTTTTAAAGCAGCTTGAGCTATAGGCCTTTGTCTATGTGTAAGTAAACAGCCACATTAGGAGTGAGAGAGAGCGACACACACACACACACACACACACACACACACACACACACACACACACACACACACACACACACACACACACACTCACACACTCACACACTCACACACACACACACACACACACACACACACACACACACACACACACACACACACACACACCGAGATAAAGGGACATAGTGTTAAATATGAATTGAGAGAGAAATCAAAACACACACGCACACACACATACACACACACAAAGAGACACACACAGAGTTAAACAAACAGAGAGAGAGAGAGAGAGAGAGAGAGAGAGAGAGAGAGAGAGAGAGAGAGAGAGAGAGAGAGAGAGAGAGAGCTACACAAACACACGCACTCACACTCACAGAGTATAGGATAGATACTGAAGTTGTCAGTAGGCATCTGTCCACACAAGACGGATAGCACAAATCTGCGCGAGTTAAACAAACGAGAGTCTATATCGGGTCCTGCTGCGTCTCCCCGCTCCGCCCGGGACGCGGCAGAATACCAATTAAGGGAGACGGGAGAGAAACACCGGCAGCAGCAGCGATCTCATTAGCGATGAGAGCACGCGGTAGCCCAACGACTCTGCGCTCGTTTATCCCATCCACACGTCCCCCGCCTCCACAATTCACCGCGGGAATTCGCAATCTAATTATTCCCTGAATGAGGTCATTAAGGCGATAACATCCGAAAAAGCGACATGAGCAACTATTGGTTTGTGGCAACGTGTAATTGACTCACTCATTCAGGTATCGTTTACATGCAATGCGCTCATCCACTCCGCAGCAGCACTGTGATGTTTTGGACTATTTAAATGAATAACTGAAGGGTGTTCATGTCTATTGCATATTGCACTGATGTTTTGTCCCATTGCCAACAGAAATAACGTACCTTTCAGCTACGCGTAGACGCACTTGAATTTTCGATTACGTCCTCACTGGCCGTGCGGACAGTTGCAGCCAAAAATGATAAATCTCACTTGAAGTCACTTAACAAAAAAATAAGTTGAATCATCATTTCCCCCAACCTCCTTCTTAAGGGTTCACTTGCTCCGGACGGAGCGGACAGATCAGGTCGTCCCGTCCATCGCGGCGCGATGACAGCCAAAGCAGACCAACCCGTGGCAATTATAGGGAGCATATGTGTGTGAAGATATGCAGAATAATTCTCTCTCTCTCTTTCTCTCTCTCTTTATCCCTCCTCGTCAGATGAATGTTTTCCTTGTTGAATGTTTCACACTCAACGTCGGAAGGCGTCTGGTCCACTCCGCCAACTCTACGCTGGCTCCCAATCCATCTCTCTCTCTCTCTCTCTCTCTCTCTCTCTCTCTCTCTCTCTCTCTCTCTCTCTCTCTCTCTCTCTCTCTCTCTCTCTCAAACAACGGGCACGCAAACACGCGAATCAATTCGCGTGCGCACATGCACAGGCACATTCGCACACGGGGGGAGGGGGGAGTATTGCATGGTGGCGAGATGGTGGTCAAACAGATCGCATTGATGCTCACTTTGTAAACATGATTTAAAACCACGACTTGTGACTTGACAGCTGCGGGATAAATATGGCATTTGTTTTTTGGAGTGATCACCGCTACTGAAGCGGGCCGCTTCAGCCCCGCGGAGAGCGACACCGCTACGTCTTATTCCTTCTCTGAGAAGCAGAAAGTGTTCTTTTGATGGATGGGCCGTATGGGTTTAACAACGACTGCAGGCTTTTGGAATTATGCTGCCGTTCTGGCTACAAATGAAACACGATTGAAAATGAACAACATCCCAAAAAAAAAGAGAGAAAAAAATGCGTATGCATACATTTGGGGATAAGCGAGTGCATTTCAAGTAGGCCTAAGCCTTTAACACAACCTTGATCGATTTTTCTTCTTCTGCAGAAAAAGTAATCCCTTTGACTTGTGAGCGTTTGTTAGGAGATGCACTGAAAAACATTTCCGGGCACTGGCGTCTGTTTGTTTTCCCCGGCCATGGGGACATAATGGCGGATTTGGCGCTTATGTTTTGTGATAAGATTGAACAGAGGTTTATGTTTATCCTCTGGGCCAGGACGGTTCCGCTTCATGCCGTGTTTTGGAACAGACGCGATATTAGAAGCGCGCGTATGTAGTAGTGTGATGCTGAAGCGTGCGAGAGCGCGTACGAGCGCGAGCGAGCAAGCGCAGAATAATGAGTTGATCTCCCATTGCGGTGCAGTTAAATCCAGGCTGACCCACATTAAGCAACCATTTCAAACGATATCGTTTGTTTGTCAGTTTGTGCTGTTGAGTGTTTGTGTCTGTCAGAGTGTGTGTGTGTGTGTGTGTGTGTGTGTGTGTGTGTGTGTGTGTGTGTGTGTGTGTGTGTGTGTGTGTGTGTGTGTGTGTGTGCAGAATATTTGTGTGCATGAATAGGTAGGCCTGCATAAGTTGTTCTCTAATTATTTATGTGTGTGTGTGTGTGTTTGTATTTGTTTATGCTGTTTGAGTGTCTGCTGTGTGGGCATGGGTGTGTGTCTTTGTTTTTGTGTGTCTGTATTCGGTGTGTGTGTGTGTGTGTGTGTGTGTATGTATGTATGTGTGTGTGTACTTCTAATGATCTAGTGGTTTCCCCCTGGGCTGCCGTGGCGGCCTCTTGTCGACCCACATCACAATAATTAACATCAGATTCAAAGTCTGTCGAGCCAAGCCTCACAAACGCACGCACAGACACACACACACACACACACACACACACACACACACACATAGACATGCTGCACACAAACATGAACACACACGCACTTACACGCATGTCGCAAGCACACACGCACACGCACAAACACACGCTGCTGCTGCTAAGGTAGAGCGGGAGGCTGGCTTGCTCCGTATCTCACACACACGCACATGCATGCACACACTACCCCTCTCGCCCACTCATGCACGCACTAGCTCACTCCATTATATACAATCATGATCACACTCACTCTGACAAACATAATCATGCTCTCGCACACAAACACACACACACACACAAGCTCCTTCATACATGAAACTCACAAAAAAACCCTCAAAAACCGGAAAGACAAACACACACACACACACGCACACATACACAAGCTCCTTCATACATGAAACTCACAAAAAAAACACAGAAACCGGAAAGACACATACGCACACACACACATACACAATCATAGTCACATGCATGAAAACAATTCCGTTCCCACACGCGCACACACACACACGCACACACACACACACACACACACACACACACACACACACACACACACACACACACACACACACACACACACACACACACACACACACACACACACACACACACACTCACATGCAAACATGCTTGCCTTCAGTCACTTCTGCACCTCCACAAACACATGCACAGACACACTCCCCCACACACTGGGCCTCAGGCCGCACACTTGCTCACGGACAGCGTGCGGGTTATTGGTCTGCGCGCCGCGCGCGGGGAGCTTAGAGGCAGTTTGCACTGGAATTGTTCGGTGGAAATGTTGCACGTCGCCCGGCTGCATTGCATTAAATTATAGCAGCAGAGAGAGGTGACAAAGCTGAGCGGTTGTTTGGCAGTGTCCCCCGGGGATGGGGGAGTGTGTGTGTGTGTTTGTGTGTGTGTGCGTGTGTGTTTGTGTGTGTGTGTGTGTGTGTGTGTGGGGGGGGGGTATAGACACGCACTCCTTGTGTATTTCGCCGCCTGGTGGTGTCTGTGAAAATACATCTCTCTCTCTCTCTCTCTCCGTCAATACTTTGCTGTCACTCTGACCCAGATCAGTTAGTACAAAAGAATATGTAGGGTTGTGGTTGCGTCCTACTGCATTCTGCTCCACACTCCAGGATCTCATTCAATATTTCCTACCGCAGAACCGCTTGATTCTTCATCCTGATTGGCTAATAACGCTCCGAGGGTGTGCATTACTTCCCGGGAACGTCACTTCTGCCTTGTCAACGGTGTGGCAAATCAATGCACTGCAAATCCAACATCAGCAACAATGTAAAAATGCAACTATCGACCCGATGTTTCCGTGACAACGCAAAAGATATTAGGCTCAAAGCTCCATGGTAGGAATATTTTAAATGTTTGATTGATATAGATAAAAAGCCATTAACATTGTATAGATCTAACAAATTCATATCTAATCACTCTTGGCAACTGTGGTGTGAGCAGCCTTAACCACAATGGGCGCTCCCACTTACTGGAAACAAGGTAATTAACCCTGATGCATGCACTGATGCAACACACTTATTTTTTTTCCCACTTAGCCCTTCTTGCACCTCCAAGAGGTGTTAACCTGCCGAAATACACACTGACAATGTAAACATTGTGTGTGATTAGACAAAAAGCCAGGCAGGCATGATTTACTTTTGATCTGATTTCCCCGTCTCCATGGAAACCCCGAATGGAAGCCCCATTGGTCTTAAAGCTATGGTAGGCCATTGTGGAATAACCAGCCAGAGTGAGCTAGACTTTGAAAGTATCCAACTGAATGAATTCCCACAGCTCCCTTCAGGCCTCCATCCAAAGCAATTCCCTGCAAAACATGTGATTATCTCGGTAGCTTTAGCAATACGTCTGCCTGGCCTTGTGGAAGACTCTTGTGCAATGATTGCACGGGCAGAGCGAGTGTTCAGTGCATGGGCAGGTAGCCGGGTAGCTAGGTAGACTGACAGATAAGCCGTCCAATCATTTAATTCGGGCCGAACGAAATGATCGGACAGGCTTATTACAGATCTCACAGGTTATCACAGATATTGTATTTTTTTTTCACGTTTTTAGATCACAGCATTTGAATTGCATATTGCATATTAATTGTTGCCAAGGTGTAAAGAGAATTTTAACAAATAAGATGTCAAAATGCTTCTAAAAAAATATGACCCAACCAAAACCCATATAACAGATTTGTCTTCAAATGGCTTCTTCGGTCTCGGCCAGCCTGAATAAACTTAACATCTTTCGAACTATGCTGCCTGCCTTAACACTGAAACATCCCCAACACATAAAAATACTATGATCAGTATAAAAATATTATCGACTTTGTGTCACTCACCTTCACATTAAAGGATACACTCCCGACCCCATGGTCTGATGTAACAATGTTTAAAAATAAAAAAAAGTCAATGCTTTCTGTGAGCTACATAAAACAGAATTTTGGTTGCGTGTGGAGTGTCCCATGGAGCCACAGTAAAGATGAGGGGGTGGATTGTTTATCGAGTTCCAATACAGAGCTGAGAATATCTCTCAGCTCCAGGATGCCCTCCATCCCAGGCTGTTTGGGAGGCAGAACCCCCAGAAAGGAGCCTGGGATGGAAGGAGTGATTATATGGCTGTGCTGGAACGGTGTTACCTTGTGCTATTGAGTCATTCGGCCTATTTAACCCAAATAAACCAACAATTAGATGTTCAGATGCATCTCCTCATTGGTCAGGTCAGGTTGCTAGATCATCTTGCTCCGTGAGACCGCAGACATTGTGGTTCGAACCCAGAACATTGAGGTTGGTAGTTCAACACCCAAAGGATGCAGTTACAACATCACTCTTATCGAGATGTATGGCCCTTCACTTTCAATGAGAAGTAACCACAGTGCCTACACACTGTGGACACTGGATAAGAAATGTACCAACACATAAAGCCTACAGGCGCTAATACTGCATCATAAAAACAAATATGTCTAGAAAAATGCCCGTATAATGGAGACTAATGAGTCATATTTGCATCCATGATGGATGCAACACTTTCAGATAGACACCCGTGGAGATGTTCACACAACGAAGGGGTGGGGGAAGCAGTCAGTAAAGTACTGCGTTGTATTTTTTTTGTTAGAGAAGCTAATTTCCCTTTTAAATGTGTTGAATGAAAAATGAAAAAGATTAAAAAGAGGAACAATTTCCATATAGATGCCGGAACAAGGAGACAAGTGGCAATTACTCACACAACTTCTCTTCCGGTAATGACAAACAGGTGCGGTGCGTGCGTGCGTGTGTGTGTGTGTTTGCGGGAGGGGGGGGGGGGGGGGGGGGGGGGGGGGGGGGTGATGCTGTAACTAGAAGACACCACTAGCCATAAACCACCGTGATCTGAAGCACATGCGTTGTTGCATGCTATTTAATCACATGAGCCGCCGGTGGATACACAGCACTACGATGGGTTGTTGGTAGCATGCGGTCTGCGTCGGAGGAGGTGCTGGCAGCCTAGCCTAGCCTGTTGCCTCGGGGGCTGTTTGTAGCACTAATCGCCAAGGGGGATTGTGGGACGGGGGCGATCAGAGAGTATTATGTTATTAGTGAGCCCCTGTATACTGCCGCAAGGATGCACACACACACCCACGCACACACACACACACGCACGCACACACACACACACACACACACACACACACACACACACACACACACACACACACACACACACACACACACACACACACACACACACACACACACACACACACACACACACACGCGTCTGGGCCATAGACACATATACATGTATAACCATACACACACACACACACACACACACACACACACACACACACACACACACACACACACACACACACACACACACACACACACACACACACACACACATACACACATATAGACACACAGACACAGGAAAAAAAGACAGAGCACATGAGGCTGTCATGCAGCACACATAGGGATGGATGTAGACAGGCAGACACACACACACGCACACACGCACACACTTGCAGACACAGACACACAAATCTCTCGAGCTCACTCACACACAAAGTGGGACAGGGCTGTTATACTCAGACGGAAGGATGGATGGAAACATTCACACACAAACACCACACATACACACACACACGGCTGTCAACAGAGAGACAGATGCAGACAGACACACACACACACACACACACACACTGCAAATACACATACACGAACATCACCCGAACACACACATGGTTGTCGTACACAAACAGACAGGTGCAGACAGGCACACACCGCCACACATCTGTCATACACAGACAGACAGACAGACAGACAGACAGACAGACAGACAGGTGCAGACAGCCACATACACAAACTCATGCAAACAAACACACAGAAATCTCTCCCACACAAAGTGGGCCAAGGCTGAGACACACACACACACACACACACACACACACACACACACACACACACACACACACACACACAGACAGACACACACAGACACACACACACACACACACACACACACACACACACACACACACACACACACACACACACACACACACACACACACACACACACACACACACATACACACGCCCAGAGTGAGCCAGGCGTTGCTATCGCGTGTTCCTGCTGCCTGAGCCATCTCACTGTGACAGCTGTCTGTTATTCAGGGGCTGCGGGGGTGGATTATATAGAGGAGCTGCTCTGGAGAGAGAGAGCCCTCACTGGTGCACAAACACCAAGACGTCTCTCTGAACGCCAGCAAAGAGCTATGGCTGACCGGGGACTTCCCCGGCCACACACACACACACACACACACACACACGCATACCCACGCACACACACACAGACACGCATGCACACACACACATGCACGGACACACCATGATCCTCCGAAAATAGGGCAGTCGGCTGTAAATATCAGGAGACGTCAGAGAAACTCACGCAAACCCACGCACACACAAACACAAGCACACACATATGCTGGCAATCACACACACACACACACACACACACACACACACACACACACACACACACACACACACACACACACACACACACACACACACACACGCACACACGCACACAAACACTCGATCGCTCACACATGCAACCTCACATACACAAAAACAAACACAGAACAACCCAATCCCACCCACAATCATCGCAAAAGACAGCATAGAGATGATGACTAGCAGAGTGCACCCCCCCACCCCCTCCTCATCTCCTCACCCTCCTCAACCCCACCTCATGGCAATTCATTTGCGATTTCTCCTGAACTCCATTACTATTGCAGACGGGCGAGGTGGCTCTGGTCCCACGATCGATACTCTTCCATTAAGGTGATGAACGGCCTGTTTTCCCCTCCTCCTCCTCCTCCTCCTCCTGCCACACCTCCTCCCCTACCTCCACCTCCTGTTGTCAGCTACATCACAAAGGGGCGTGGCCAGGCTTTTTGTCAACCACACAAACAACATTGTGGGGATGACACTCACCTGTTTTCTGGGAGATTTTGCCAGATAATTTTTATTGATTGATTTTTATCGTGAGACATAATTAGAAAAATAGCCATCAATTGTCATCAATAAGAAAAAAAGTATATGTCTAGTATATATTTTCTTTTTTATAATACCACCAGAGGTAAGAACGACAGCAGCATCTGCCAAAACAGATGTGACTGGCGGCTGGCATAGGAATTTACCCTTTCAGAGAAATCCCCTTTGCTCCCTTGCATGTTTTTTTACTGTACAATTCTTTATTGTTGTAGTTTGTGGACAGATTTTCTGGAATGCAAGATTTGCCATTTATTGCTGCGGCGATATATATATAAATATATATATATATATATACATATATATATATATATATATACATATATGTATTGCACTTTTTCAACCACCTTGCGTAAACCTGCACTATGTGAAGTTTCCCATCAGCAACCTGTAACAGCTTGAGTTGTAGCCACAGTTAAAGCTTCATCATTTTCAGACAGTTACTGTCTTGCCAAAAGTGCACCAGAAACATTTATACACCTCAATTCCCTGGATGGATATATTTATTCTTCAGAAACGTTCTTTTCTTTTTTCCGTAAAGAGTAATAGTAGAGTAAATAGTTGCCAATAAGTTAAATAGTGCAGGTTTAAATGTGTAAAGCTTGAATTCATGGATTAATTTGTTTGTTTACTAATCCTTTAATGAACCTTATCATTCACACAAGTACTTCCATACCTCATGTCCCAAGATACGATGACGGTATTTATCACAGGCGTGAGATGTGGGTTTCACAGCACAGGAGTTAAGGAAAAGGTGCCCACTTTCCATTGTTATTCAACGGTCATCTTCAAAAAACATGAACAAGAAAATCGCCCAAATCAGCCGGTGTGTGTGGTCTAAAGGCTCTGCAGTGGAGCCCTTCGTCCCTCCTCTTCGTCCCCTGGGCCAGGTAGGAGCTGTTGAAGAACTACCATCAGCTTGTTAGTCTTGCCTATCGATCCAACCGCCGAGGAAAATGAAAGAGCGGAGCGAGCGTGTTTTCTTTTTTGTCCTTGGAGACGTTGTTTGTTCGCCGTGCTGTTGACAATGTTCAAGGAGATGTCAGGTAACCCTTGGGTGCACCGGTGTTGTTCAGTGACCAGCCGTTACCAGAGACTCAAGTACAGTGTTGAGGACACATCAGCACTCGACCAATAGGGAAGCCTTCACAGACGCTCACTAATGAACCTTAAAGTTATTATTCCAGATGCTGCAAATTTTATTATAGACCTACGTAAAACAATATGTCTGCCTATATTTCATTGATGAACTTGTGTTCATCAATGAAATCTACAACGTACCTGCCTGATTAATGTCAAAGTTAAAATAAATAATACATAACCTGCACTGCGCAGAGATCAGACAGCTGCTTAGTCAATATTTTATACTGCAATGATTCCATGAAAAATACAAACAATGGCATAGCAGGCGTACAGATGGACTCTGAAACATTCAACATGGCACCGCAAACCCTCCGGCGATTTGCAAGCTCCGGTGCACAAGTGCATGTGCGCGACAGATAAATATTGCACCGTTTTGCTCGTGGCAAAGGGCACGACCAATTGTAAGAAATAGGTCTAGTTCATGCCAGGGGCGCTTCACTCCTGAATAACACTACTCCAACACAGAACAGATGTCAGCAATGCGGCTGGCTGACAGTTGAATTACCCAACATTGTTATGTTGTGTTCGATTATTCTGGATTCGGGATGGACCTAAGGTGATTCAGCCTGGGATTTATTTCAACAGGGTCAAACGGGGTCAACGGCCCCAAGCACACGGCACTAAACCTGAGGGCCAATGTTTTAGTATGTTGTTACCAATTTAACAGTGAATAGTAATTAAAACGTATTATAACTACATCTGCAGCTACATCTGCATATAAGAGAGACACCCGTAATGCCAGAAGTATCCAACAAATGGATTACATTAAGATAAGACAGTGACAGATTCCGGTTGTGTGTTACATTTATGACTAAATACATCCCTCTAAGGATTACATTCACTTATTGCAGTAACCGATAACTTTAAGCTATTATGTTTATATAATACAGGATTCGATTTGATTTAGGGGAAGGGCTACAGGAACCCCCATACGATTTGTATTACATTAATGTTATTGTGATCCTATGCTTATGTAACTTTTGTTTTATATTATGGGCAAACCATTTGGCGGTACTAAATCACAAACCGTTTTCATCCGAAACAAAATGGAGTCTATCTTCTCATCAAAGTATGAGGTGGACGGGAGGATGATGCATGCCAGCTCGGGGGTCACCTCTCCCATGGAATGGAACAATGGTCTCTCACACACACACATACCCACACACAAACACAGACGTACACACACACCCAAACACATATACACACACACACACACACACACAATCACACGTACTCACACGTACTCACGCCAAAAATTGCATTCTGTCAACAGTTTCGTGTCAGAAGTGCAACACTCCAATCATGAAAAATAAAAACCAGCCCCCAGCTAGTCCACCAGACCAAGGTTACACTACCCTATCCAAAGTACTCACCATTAAAAAAACACCACATAGTCGTAGGTTTAACACGCGCACACACACACAGATACACACACACGCACACACACGCACATACGCACACACGCACACACACACACACACACACACACACACACACACACACACACACACACACACACACACACACACACACACACACACACACACACACACACACACACACACACACACACCTGTCCAGTCATCACACTTTTTGTGAAATATGACCACGCTTGAAATACGTGTGGAGCATATGCAAATCTTTCTCACAGTAGCCATTGAGATATGAGCTCGTGAGAAGTAATGTCGTTAACGTGGCTCCGATCAGTCACTCGACTCGCCTCATTCGTAGCTGCCAGACTTCCCGTGCCACCCCACACCTGAGCGACCACCTGTACTCACGCGGCGCCTCCTCATTTGCATGCGAATTACCCGCGATAAGAAAAAAGAAAAAAAAAGAAACCTGCAAGCCGCTAACATCAAATGTTGAACAAATAATTGCAGCGGTTTAGATTCCACATGATAACGGGCAGGCGATCTGCCAATCCCTGACATGCAACGATTCACCTTTAGTAATCTAATACCCCTGCCAAAGGGATAGACTTTGAACATAGAAGCTAGAAATCATGAAAGAGCAACTACTAATCTTTGCTTCTGATACCGGAATAATTATAGATTAGATTGATTGTGTTATGTTGTGATGTACAATATGAACCATCTGTGAGGTTGACATATAAGGGAGATAACCAGTGGCGGCTCCAAGCAGTTTTGATGAGGTGTCCAACATAGACCTGCTGTTCTGTAAACATATAGGAATTTGTTCTGAGGACATATAGGGCACATACTGAGCTAGAAAACACTACCGATGTACAATACAATAGGCTCACAATGATACAGTCAGCTTCAACAAACATTTATATCTATATCGTTCATTAAACCTAACCCTATTAACCACACTCAGTCTAATACTAAAGCTAACCCTGACAACACTTAGTCTATTACTAAACCTAACCCTATTAAAAAAATTAACCTGATAACTAACACTTACCCTATTGGTAGAACTAAGCCTATTACTCTATCCTTAACTCCTAACCCTATCACTAACACTAACTATATTAACAACACATTACTAACACTAACATTAACCCTAGCTCCATCACTTACCCTTACACTATTCCCGTAACCCTAGCCTAATTAATAACCCTTACCCTCCTACTCTCCCTACTTGCCCTTACCCTGAAACCAAACTCTGACCTTGATACCAAACCCTAACCCTTAAAGGGGACCCATTATGCTTTTTCGAATTTTATGACCTATAATTGTTGTTATAATGATTGATAGTCATGTTTAACCATACTAAAGTGACAAATAATGACGTACATTCATTTCGACGTATTCCCTGCTGACAGTCTGGGGTGGCTGTGCAGAGCGCTAAACACTCGGGACAACGTTTGCGATTCACTTGTTCACATTTCCGGGTAATCATCTACGTAGAGGCACTCCTGCCGCGCCCCCATATGCCTGGTCAAATCTGCCCGCGCGCGCGCTTCAAGGAAGGTAACCAATCACAACGGAGTTGGGTTGGCAGGAGGGGGCTGAGGGGGCGGGGAAGGACGAAACTGAGCATTGCAGAGATTGCTGAAGGCGCCCAGATGCAATATCATCCCACTGCAGACACAAATGGGCGTTCTCGTGTGGTGGGAGTTCCCGTTTACGCAGACTGGAACGCCCCCTTCTTATTCTTCGTCGCCTTTCTCGCTGGACTGTATTAAAATGTCAAAGTGCACTACTCCGAAACCATGTAAATAGTGTTGTAAATAAACTTCCAAAGCTTTTCAAATCTTATTTGGCAAATAACTTCACATGTTGTGTCTTTTTACAATTTATTCGTTACCAGCATTCATAGTGTTGATCAGCAGTGAAATAGTCCGCTATAAGACGTTGACGTCGCTTAGCAACCGAAGACGCTGGGGTTGACAAGTTACCGGATTGCTACCCTTGCAAGTGAACGGAGCATTCCACGGCATTGAGAAGACCAGTGTAATAAAGGCCTATAAAATGTCTGTTTATGGCATAGATTTCTCCTCAGATTAGGCCAATAAAGCAATGATAACAAAAAAAAAAAAAACACAAACGCTCGATCAAAGGCCCCCTCTCCCTCGGGTCAATCAAAACCCTCATTGTTTAACATGAATTGGCTAAACAAATGACCACTGTACCATATTTAAACACAATTCAAATTGTGCAGAGAATTATTTCCATTGGTCATTCTCAGTGGCGGCTGGCGATCAAACATGTTGGTGGGGCAAAGTAACAGACAGGGGGTCTGAGGTTCCCCCCCCCCCCACCATATTTTTTTGGGAATTTAATAGATGTGATTTCCTGTATCCTGGTGCATTTTGGGGATGGCCACTACCTATTTACCTACTTTTCATTCAGATTCATAGCCTACATCCTGACTTGCAGGGCCTGGACAAGCTTACACTGCATATACAGACCTACTTCATGGCCATTCCACCAGCCATTGCTATTTGACTCATTGTTGTTATCAAATGAAACATGAGGGGTAACACTGTCGTTTTTATCAAATGAAACATAAGGGGTAACACTGTCGTTTTTTATCGGTCGTCATGAAAAAAACATAAGGGGTAACACTGTCGTTTTTATCAAATGAAACATGAGG
This sequence comes from Gadus chalcogrammus, assembly GCF_026213295.1. Taxonomy (NCBI): domain Eukaryota; kingdom Metazoa; phylum Chordata; class Actinopteri; order Gadiformes; family Gadidae; genus Gadus; species Gadus chalcogrammus. The sequence continues at coordinate 13,235,866 of NC_079419.1, read as the reverse complement.
GGTGACACTGTCATTTTTCTTTGGTCGTCATGAAAAAAACCATAAGGGGTAACACTGTTGTTTTTTATTGGTCGTCATGAAGAAAAACATAAGTGGTAATAATAATAACAATAATAATACATTTAATTTAGAGGCGCCTTTCAAGACACCCAAGGTCACCTTACAGAGCATATAGTCATCATAAATCGTTAAAAAAAAAAAAAAAAGACATTGTGGAAAAAATAAATAAATAAATATACATATTATTTGGTAACACTGTTGTCTTTGTCAAATACATTATAAGGGGTAACACTGTCGTATTTTATTGGTCGTCATGAAAAAAAACAGAAGGGGTAACACTAGCCGCGTTTACATGGACTGTTCCGCATAGATTTCTATGCGGAACAGAAAATGATCATGTATACGCCTCATTCGGAATACAATTATCTGTTCGGCATAGATTCTATGCCGAATAGAAGAGGTGGTGTAGTCCGTTTTAATCGCCATGTATATACTTATTCCGAATAGATTGGGGTTTAACTTAGAGCAGCCGCAGTAGTTCACAATTGGTCCACTGAGCTCCGTCTGTACTTTTAAGCACCCCGAACTTCACCGCTGTCAAGGAAAGTGGATTTATTGCCTGATTCACGTCTTTGTTATCACTCCGTAAAAGTAGTCCGGTAAGCGTGTCCGGTTGCTAAGCGACTGGACATGGGTGTTTATTAATGACGTGTTTGCGTATCGTAGTGTCCGCGCGCGTCCGAGATAACTGTAAATGAGTAGGCTACTACTAGTACTTTTGCAGGCTGAACGTTAAAGTACTTCTTAACTTAGAGAGATGGCAGCTGCAGTAGTTCGCAATTGGACCTTCGAGGATTCCTGGTCAATAAATTCCCGTAAGACCACTCTCTCCCACCAGTCTTGGCTGCGGACTTGCATCCAAATTCCTCTCTCCTGCTGTGCTTTCATTAAAATCAAATTTAAAATCCCTGATAGTGATAAGACATCCATTATGTCGCCGCCGGTCCAGAGATGTGTCAGGTGTGCGCGAGAGACATAACAGACACTTTTGTTACTGCCATGTATACAGTACATTCGGAACACATTTTAGGAACAGATCTATGCCGCATAGAAATCTATGCGGATCAGATGTTCCATGTAAACGCGACTACTGTTGTTTTTTATCGGCCGTCATAAAAAAACATCAGGGGTAACACTGTCGTTTTTTATCGGTCGTCATGAAAAAAAACATAAGGGGTAACACTGTTGTTTTTTATTGGTCGTCAAAAAAAACAACATAAGGGGTATCACTGTCGTTTTTTATCGGTTGTCATGAAAAAAAACATTAGGGGTAACACTGTCGTTTTTTATCGGCCGTCATGAAAAAAAACATAAGGGGTAACACTGTTGTTTTTATCGGTCGTCATGAAAGAAACATAAGGGGTAACACCGTCGTATTTTATTGGTCATCATGAAAAACAACATAAGGGAAATAATAGAAAAACACACATACATTTTAATGTCATGTATATCCTCTTTATTGATGATTGATCATTGTGTATTGTCATCGCCTCAGTGTTGCAGTGGAGTGTACTCTGCCGAACCCACTGGCGACCGCGGCTAAATTTCTGTGGAAAACACAATATCTCGTCATGAAAAAAAACCGAAGGGGTAACGCTGTTGTTTTTTATTGGTCGTCATGAAAAAAAACAGAAGGGGTAACACTGTTGTTTTTTATCGGCCGTCATGAAAAAAAACATAAGGGGTAACACTGTTGTTTTTTATTGGTCGTCAAAAAAAAAAACATAAGGGGTATCACTGTCGTTTTTTATCGGTTGTCATGAAAAAAAACATAAGGGGTAACGCAGTTGTTTTTTATTGGTCGTCATGAAAAAAAACACAAGGGGTAACACTGTCGTTTTTTATCGGTTGTCATGAAAAAAAACATAAGGGGTAACACTGTCGTTTTTTATCGGTCGTCATGAAAAAAAACACAAGGAGTAACACTGTTGTTTTTATCGGTCGTCATGAAAAAAACATAAGGGGTAACACTGTCGTATTTTATTGGTCGTCATGAAAAAAAACATAAAGGAAATAATAGAAAAACACACATACATTTTAATGTCATGTATATCCTCTTTATTGATGATTGATCATTGTGTATTGTCATCGCCTCAGTGGTGCAGTGGAGTGTACTCTGCCTAACCCACTGGCGACCGCGGCTCAATTTCTGTTGAAACCACAATATCGTTAATTTGAAACGTAATGCTATCATGTCTATTGCATTGTCATATATAACCACAGACATATTACAATAATAAATCTCACTGGGAAGTGGAGAGAGCTGTGAGCTAACCCCCTGGAGTCCGGGGTTCAAGTCCGGTTGATATCCACTGTTGGGAGACTCTTATCTCTATTTCATGCGAATTATAAAGTCAAGTATAACCATTGTGTTGACTTCTTTCGGCGTCTTGATGGTGCATTGATAAGTTCGGAGGTTAATCCTCCAAACAGCTCAGGTTCGGATCCCTGCAAAAACGTTGACAGGGGTACCGCAGTTGATTTTTATCGGTCGTCATGAAAAAAACCATAAGGGGTAACTCTGTCGATATTGATCAAATAAAACATAGGGGGTAACACTGTTGTTTTTTATCGGTCATCATGAAAAAAAACATAAGGGGTAACTCTGTCGATATTGATCAAATAAAAGATAGGGGGTAACACTGTTGTTTTTCTTTGGTCGTCATGAAAAAAAACACAAGGGGTAACACTGTCGTTTTTTATCGGTCGTCATGAAAAAAAAATAAGGGGTAACGCTGTTGTTTTTTATTGGTCGTCATGAAAAAAAACACAAGGGGTAACACTGTTGTTTTTATCGGTCGTCATGAAAGAAACATAAGGAGTAACACCGTCGTATTTTATTGGTCGTCATGAAAAAAAACATAAGGGAAATAATAGAAAAACACACATACATTTTAATGTCATGTATATCCTCTTTATTGATGATTGATCGTTGTGTATTGTCATCGCCTCAGTGGTGCAGTGGAGTGTACTCTGCCGAACCCACTGGCGACCGCGGCTAAATTTCTGTGGAAAACACAATATCTCGTCATGAAAAAAACATAAGGGGTAACACTGTCGTTTTTTATCGGTCGTCATGAAAAAAAACATAAGGGGTAACACTGTTGTTTTTTATTGGTCGTCAAAAAAAACAACATAAGGGGTATCACTGTTGTTTTTTATTGGTTGTCATGAAAAAAAACATAAGGGGTAACGCAGATGTTTTTTATTGGTCGTCATGAAAAAAAACACAAGGGGTAACACTGTCGTTTTTTATCGGTCGTCATGAAAAAAACATAAGGGGTAACACTGTCGTATTTTATTGGTCGTCATGAAAAAAAACATAAGGGAAATAATAGAAAAACACACATACATTTTAATTTCATGTATATCCTCTCTATTGATGATTGATCATTGTGTATTGTCATCGCCTCAGTGGTGCAGTGGAGTGTACTCTGCCTAACCCACTGGCGACCGCGGCTCAATTTCTGTGGAAACCACAATATCGTTAATTTGAATCGTAATGCTATCATGTCTATTGCATTGTCATATATAACCACAGACATTTTACAATAATAAATCTCACTGGGTAGTGGAGAGAGCTGTGAGCTAACCCCCTGGAGTCCGGGGTTCAAGTCCGGTTGATATCCACTGGTGGGGACTCTTATCTCTATTTCATGCGAATTATAAAGTCAAGTATAACCATTGTGTTGACTTCTTTCGGCATCTTGATGGTGCATTGATAAGTTCGAAGGTTAGGCCTCCAAACAGCTCAGGTTCGGATTCCTGCAATAACGTTGACAGGGGTACCGCAGTCGATTATTATCGGTCGTCATGAAAAAAACCATAAGGGGTAACTCTGTCCATATCGATCAAATAAAACATAGGGGGTAACACTGTTGTTTTTTATCGGTCGTCATGAAAAAAAACATAAGGGGTAACTCTGTCGATATTGATCAAATAAAACATAGGGGGTAACACTGTTGTTTTTCTTTGGTCGTCAAGAAAAAAAAACACTGTCGTATTTTATTGGTCGTCATGAAAAAAAACAGAAGGGTAACACTGTTGTTTTTTATTGGTCGTCATGAAAAAAAACACAAGGGGTAACACTGTTGTTTTTATCGGTGGTCTTGAAAAAAACATAAGGGGTAACACTGTCGTATTTTATTGGTCGTCATGAAAAAAAACATAAGGGAAATAATAGAAAAACACACATACATTTTAATGTCATGTGTATCCTCTTTATTGATGATTGATCATTGTGTATTGTCATCGCCTCAGTGGTGCAGTGGAGTGTACTCTGCCGAACCCACTGGCGGCCGCGGCTCAATTTCTGTGGAAACCACAATATCGTTAATTTGAAACGTAATGCTATCATGTCTATTGCATTGTCATATATAACCACAGACACTTTACAATAATAAATCTCACTGGGTAGTGGAGAGAGCTGTGAGCTAACCCCCTGGAGTCCGGGGTTCAAGTCCGGTTGATATCCACTGGTGGGGACTCTTATCACTATTTCATGCGAATTATAAAGTCAAGTATAACCATTGTGTTGACTTCTTTCGGCATCTTGATGGTGCATTGATAAGTTCGGAGGTTAGTCCTCCAAACAGCTCAGGATCGGATTCCTGCAAAAACGTTGACAGGGGTACCGCAGTCGATTTTTATCGGTCGTCATGAAAAAAACCATAAGGGGTAACTCTGTCCATATCGATCAAATAAAACATAGGGGGTAACACTGTTGTTTTTCTTTGGTCGTCAAGAAAAAAAAACACAAGGGGTAACACTGTCAATTTAATAAAATGAAACATGAGGGGTAACACTGTCGTTTTTATCAAATGAAACATAAGGGGTAACACTGTCGTTTTTTATCGGTCGTCATGAAAAATACATAAGGGGTAACACTGTCGTTTTTATCAAATGAAACATGAGGGGTGACACTGTCATTTTTCTTTGGTCGTCATGAAAAAAACCATAAGGGGTAGCACTGTTGTTTTTGATTGGTCGTCATGAAAAAAAACACAAGGGGCAACACTGTTGTTTTTTATTGGTCGTCATGAAGAAAAACATAAGTGGTAACACTGTTGTCTTTGTCAAATAAAATATGGGTTTCCTCCATCAGCGACTTATACAATAAACAAATTATGTAAAACAAACCCCTCTTTCATTTTAAAATAATAGTATGCAAATATGTTGAATAGAGGCCTCCATCTTTGTTATACTTTTAAAATGTTCCTATATAGCCTATTTTATAGCTTACACACTGATAATTTAAAACAGGAATGCGAAATGCGAAATGCATCCTGGGATATTTAACGGTCCCAAGTCCACACCATGGACATATTGGGCTAGCGGCTAGCCCCACCAGGAAGAAAAATAATCTCCGTTCACTTCAACAGAGAAACACTCTGAGCATGCGCATTTCAATGTTTCCAGTCCAATACACATTGCATTGGGCTGGTGGGGCTAGAGCCCCTCTTGCACCTCCAGACGAACTCAGCCGGAAGAAGCAAGCCAGGGTCGACTAAAAATTAAATAAAAGCGCCGAACTTGTTATTTTATAGTACTTTCTGGGGAGATTATTTTATATATATCTATATATAAAAATATATATATTCTATTTTTTATATATATATTTTTTTCATTTTCATTTTATTTTATTTTTTTCTTGTGAGATAGCGACTTGCCCCTAATGACCAGTCGCCACTGGTCATTCTGACCGGGGACATTTAGAATTGTCGGTCCTCCTCATTTCTTTCCGGTCAATGACCGGTAATAACCGACAACGGAAACTCTGCTATAAACCGGCCTAACTATAAACCGGCCTTGCGAAACCCAGTATGCCTTTCGAAACCCCTCGTGATTGGTCAATGAAAAGCTAACAGGAACGCCTAATGGGCGGTCTTGTGTCATGATGGAAACACCCGAGCCTGCAGCTGGACCCTTCTCCCCAGATGAGAGGAAGAGTTTCCCGAAAATCTACATAGTTTTTTGTGTATGGTTAAACATGACTATCAATCATTATAACAACGTTTATAGGTCATAAAAGTCGTAAAGCATAATAGGTCCCCTTTAAACTACCAACCCTTATACTAACGTAGGCCTATTAGCCTAACTCATAACCCTATTACTAACATTAAGCCTACCTATCCTTAACTCCTAACCCTTATAGGGTTAGGAGTTAATGTTACTACCAGCATGCTGGTAGTAACATTAAGCCCATTAGCCTAGCCTTAAGCCTATTCGCCCACTATGCTTAACGCCTAACCCTGTAGCCCTTACATTTGGATGCTAGAGAAACAGGGCTTTGTTCCCAGGTACGTGTTAATAGGTGAATTTGCTGTTTGATGTTCATCCTTAGTTGTGCTGATGGTCTCTCTGAGATGTTGTTTAAGCAGGAAAACAAATGAGGCAGAGTGGGCCCAGTGGGAAGCCCCTGGCCAGGCTTTAGTGCCCCCCCCCACACACACACACACACCTACAAGCTAGACTCAACCCAAACTGAAAGATAATTCAAAGGAACCAAACTAGGAAGATGATGAGGTCTGTGTGTATGTAATACGTACGCCTTCGAGATTATACTGCATTCTATATGTCTAGAGAGACATACAGACAGACAGGCAAGATGGTCAGATGCAAATACTGGCTGGCTAGATAAATAAAGCCTGCTTCTTATCGCTCCCTAGCTCTCGCTCTCTATCTCTGTGTCCGTCTGTCTCTCCTTTCGTCCGTCAGTCCGTCAAAACTGAAAGAGGTCATGTGCTGCAGTCTTCCAAAATGTGAGAGTTGTATTTTCTGGTTACCGATGACCAGCATACTAAAGACTTAACTGACACTGTGTGCATGTATTCATTACTTATCGGAGCCTGGCTAACAATGCATCAACCTGCTCTGTCAGTTGTGCGACTATGAAATTTATCTTCTCATTGTATATTGTAAACAATGCTGCCCTCTTCTGGCTCGACCTGGTATTGAAGAATTGTAGTCTTGACAACGCTTCATGCATATTTTAGAACATTTGTCAGACACAATTTTGTTAAATTGATCAGATGATACCTTTGTTGTCAAATTCAAAGGACTAAATCCGACTCGGGTTTTGTATTGTCATTGAATATGGTTATGCAGTTATAATTATAATATAATAACATGTAACATCCTGTACTTGAAAGAAAACATGAATCCAATGAAACGTATGAGTCTGACGAATCTGTTGAGTTCAATAAAGCAAGTACGATGTATCTGTTGAAAGCAATGGGTGAGATGAACTCTATTTAATGTTTGGTCAAACCCAGAGGAGGCAGATTCATTTTAAAACATGTCACCAATGCAGCCAATTCCTTGAACAACCAATGAGGTGGACACAATGCAATCAATGAGGCAGAAAGGATGAAACACTGCTCCTTTCTGATCAACAAGTTAACTATATATGTATATATATTTTTATTTCTTTAACAATTGAATTATGATGGTCATTTGTATTTTATAATTTTGTTTCCGAATTAACATTATTTTAATCTTGAGGATGAACATAGGAGGGATAAAAGGGTTTATAAATATCATGTTTTCCCAGTGGGAATTGAATTTAGCATTAGGCCAATAACAGATGAGTTATAATGACGTAACTGCAAATACCAAACATGGTGATTTTAGTTGGAATCTTACCCATAAATGTAAACGTTTTTTTTTCTCTATCAGTTAAATGAGCGAGAAATCATTATTCTGAAAGAGGTGAAACAGCTGGGGAGATTAGCGGTTGTAGTTATTGACACCAGGCAGAGTTTAGATTTCTGCCGAAGTAAATTAATACCGAAACCGATTAATTTCAAAATTTGTGAAAATGATATGGAAAATAATATGATGAGCAAATGAACCCTATTGAATCAAAGAGCCTGTTCCAAACATTTGGACGTACACTGCAAATCGACGAAAGTCATTTGTAACTGTAATCCTTAAAAGTAATCCTTAATAGTAATCTGCTACTGCATTAGAAATATCATCTCTGAAAGTAATCTGTACGATATGCACATTAATGAACGTTTATTGTAATCCCTAAAAATATTAAATTATATACTCTAAAAATTAATACAATCCCTTGTCTTAATGTTATAATAATCACAAAAAAGTAGTTACTCTAATCCCACGGATAATCTGTTAATGTAATGTATGACTGTAATCCGTTACTTTAACCCCTTAAAGTATCCTTAAAAGTAATCCATTGCTATGATCCCTAAAAGTTTATTGAAACTATAAAGTAGTTTTCCGTCAAAATAATCCCTTACTGTGATAGTAAAGTTATGTTACTGCAATCCATAGATGGCATTGAACTGGGACACACCCTGATTCCTGATGGGCTTCACACAGGTCTGTCAAATGTAGTGCAGAAAGTCCTGATGCAAGACTGATGTTCTTACCCTGTTGCTATGGTTTCCACATCTATTGTGAACGAATTTTATAAGAATAAATAATTAAACCACACGATGAAGCCGCTGTAGGAACAGAAACACTACCACATACTGATCTTTAAAATAGATTTTATTTGCCATTTTGTAATTGAACATTTTACGATATACAGCTGACAGGACTAAGACATTTCAATGGATTTTGGCCCTAAAAGGTTGAACACACTGTTAGACGGATAGACAAGAGGATAGATGGATAGATTTGAAGATAGATAGATATGATAGAATGTCGCAGGGCTGTGTTCTCTTTTGTGCTTTTATTTCCCCTCTTCTTGTGAAGGTTTTCACATCGGCAGAGCAATGACAGCAGTATTCAACCATCAGTGTGTTGTGTTTCAGACCACTGAAAAAAGGCATAATTGACATGACATGATAGAATATATATATATATATATATAGAGATATCTATATATAGATATATAGATATCTATATATAGATATAGATATTAAATTACATTAGACATTTAGCATGTATGAGAAGCAGTAGTAGTACGAAATTCAAGGTTGTTTCTGCAATTGTCAGAGAATTGCAACAAATCACAAACAAATTATCAAAACAAAACAAAATAATCACAGTTTTATTTGAAAAAATCTTTCAAAGTTGCACCATGCCTCAAAACCTTGCAGTAGCACATTTCAACAACCAAAATACTTTCTAGTCATCTATCCGGGCAGAAAGGTAGAGCGCTTCAGTAGTGTTTCTGTGTTTTCGAGTAAATAACTAAATAAATCTCTCAAATTGCACAATCTTTGACAATCTCACTAATTGGATCAACATATTGATTTTATCCATGCCAGCAATGACCAAGCAATCCAAAAAGGAGCCACTAACATTTTTAAGTTGGAATCAGACACTTCAACCTCTAAAGATCATCTCTAACCTCACCTCCTTAAATCACTGAAACCCCAGAATTGGTAAACTGCTCTTGGGTCAACCAACTGCAAGATGGGAAGATAGCACGATGTAGCTTCTTAAACTGTGAAAACAAGGTAGGATTCATCAAATTGTGAAACTATTTGAGGAACAAAAATTGATGTCAATACCAATGAGGATCCTATGTGTCAGTTGGCACCACACTTTGTAAAATGCTTTCAAGAACTGTTAAAAAGAATGGCCTTTATTTGCCACTAAAATGCCATACGTCTTGACCAAACTAGCTGTAAAAACCTCCTGCAATCCCCAAGTGCTTGAAGTTTGGATCAAAAGCATCGTGTTTGGCAATACGTTTGATATCAGCTGGCTTCGTCTTGCTCTATTTAACTTTTCTATGTATACAAGTTCAAAAACATAAATGATGCTTAAAATCTTGACGATAGAATACGGTATGTCGTTTTCTTTCTCTTTTCTTTTAGTACAAAACATTTTTTTTCTTAAAAGGTAGACTGTGTTCATTAGCAGACAAAAGACTCGGCTAGCCT
>NC_079419.1:13101729-13221729 GCF_026213295.1 Gadus chalcogrammus | reverse complement strand
GAGTCAAAGTTCGTACAAGTCAAGCGTTTAACCTTACAATTCTGTTTTAATGAACGAGCGAACTGCAGATCACCATCTTACCCTTTACTTCAGCGACAGCATTGAAGCATAGTTCTTCAGTTGACACTAATTATCAAGTGATGTACACGGTTTTAAGACACACCTCTCTCCCACTCTCTCTCCCTGCTGTAAAAGCTCTCCCTCTCGTTGTCTGGGTGGTGGTGGGGGGGGGGGGGGGGGGGGGGGTTTCATCGGGACCCTTCCCGAACAAACAAGAGGTTTTCACGGTCCTGATTCAGGGTTGAGTATGGCGAGAGGGGGCTCTCACGGGAACCTGTGTAGGGGCCAGGCCATTGTAGGGGCCCCAGTCAGGGTGGGTGTCTGCTGGGGCTCCTATTCATCTGACACATAGGGCCTGCATATATGCTGGCCCTGTGTGTGTGTGTGTGTGTGTGTGGTGTGTGTGTGTGTGTGTGTGTGTGTGTGTGTGTGTGTGTGTGTGTGTGTGTGTGTGTGTGTGTGTGTGTGTGTGTGTGTGTGTGTGTGTGTTTCGTGTTTCATATCGTAGCTATCAAAGCCAAAACAACAAGAATGAAGAAGGCTCAATCAATTACATTGTATTTATCACTGGAACAAACAGACAGACCGCCAGAGCAGAGGATAAGGCAAAGAGAGATAGCAGAGAGCAGGGGAGATAGAGAGGGGAGGAAGGTAGAGAGAGGGAAAGAGATCAGCGCTTCCCTAAAGGCATTCTCATTAACTTCAGACATATTGCCAATACTCATTACAGCAAATTATGGCAGAATCTGGATTTCATCTTAAATTACACCCATGAATGTATCCACAGAAACCCAACAGAGTGAGACTCAAATAGCAGGATACGACGGAATTTGACTGCTCAACAACCTGTAAGGGAACAAAATCAAACGTATCTCTGTCCAGACTTTAATACAGAGTAATATTCATATAGACCTTCGTCAAGATGAGTTAACATGGCAAATTTGCACCAAGATGTCAGCAATGACAGAACCTTTCAAACGTCGTTGAGCTCTTTGGCTAGCTAGTTCACAAACATGACTCTGTGCCTCCTTCTTTAAATAAAACATTTTTGAATATTCTGCAAATATATTCCCATACATAGATTAACTCTACAATAACTGTTAACTATGGGCTGGATGTTGGTGAAGCGGCCAGCTTGTCAACGGTGATAGCAGCGAGTGGGCTACTGACCGTTTCATTACTAGAATGTAGCTAGCTGACAAGACAGTACAGCGGCGGGCTGGAATTGGCAGCGTTGCCATGGCGATTACGTAAGAACACGGGCGGTGTCAGTGGGTGACCGCAAACTTGACGCGGCCGATTCCTGTCAGAAATATATTTTTATATAACATGTTGTAGAACCAAAGACATTTTTCAACCCAAACTATTTTATGGAACAACCAAAATAAGAAAAGCTAGCATGGGGACTAGTGTCTCATAAAAGAACAGTTATCTTTTTTAATTTCATTGTAAGCAATCTTCACTTATTAGAGAGGTCAATCATTTATAGTTTCAAAAATATAGCATTATTTTCTTTGTACATGTTTTGAGATCTTTTAAAATATAATTGCTGTAACTTTCCTGGAAGCCCCTCATTTCCCATTGCCATTTCATATGGGATTGATTGATTACATCTCATCTCATTACTTCCATCTCGATTTCTGTCCTTAACCGCAATTAACTTAATTATGCATTGGCTCTGGTTGAGTGTGCTTGGCTGTGATGTAACGCAATGTCTGGCTTTGATTTCAAGTCTTTGAGGTCGCTCTCTGTCTCTCTCTCAGGAGAGAGAGATGATGGGCAAAAAAATCAGAGAGGGACACAAAAAGGAGAACGAAATATGATAGAATGAACTCTGACAGGGTGATAGATAGAAAATAAAGGGAGGATGGCGGCAAGGGTGTTCGACTCCCAACTGAAAGGAACTCGGTTCAATCCCCCAATGTCCACGGATCGCCGTCACACATGTGCATTACTCTCGCAGTATTGACATCCATTTATAAATCCCCTGCAAGTGGCTGTGGATAAAAGCATCGGCTATACAACTGAACAGTCAACAGCCATGGACGAATGAAGAGAAGTTTGCCATGCAGTTCAAGGTGCCAGCAGGGTTCTATGGGGAGCAGAGGAAGGCTAAAGATAGTTTGAGGACAGCAGGGCGACGTTTGGCCCGCGGTACAAACGGAGAGAACGTTTTGGGGGAGAAATCTGGTCAGTTGAAAAGGTAACCATCTGGTTGACTCCTGACACAGCCAGAGAAATAGACAGAGACAGAGAGAGAGAGAGGAGACAGACGGAGAGAGAGAGAGAGAGAGAGAGAGAGAGAGAGAGAGAGAGAGAGAGAGAGAGAGAGAGAGAGAGAGAGAGAGAGAGAGAGAGAGAGACGGAAAAAGAGAGACAGGGAAAGACAGAAAGAGAGAGAGAGAGAGAGAAACGGAGACAGACAGATGTAGAGAGAGAAGTAAGGACCAGAACATAAAGTACGTCAAAAGGTTAAAGAGGGGTGTGGAGAGAGAGAGAGAGAGAGAGAGAGAGAGAGAGAGAGAGAGAGAGAGAGAGAGAGAGAGAGAGAGAGAGAGAGAGAGAGAGAGAGAGAGAGAGAGAAGAGAGAGAGGAGGAGAGAGAGAGAGAGAGAGAGAGAGAGAGAGAGAGAGAGAGAGAGAGAAAAGTAAAGGATAAATAGAAAGGGGGAAATTAGCAAAGATAAAATAAAATATCGAGGGAGGAAAAGAAACCCAACGTCATAGAGGGCGAGAAAGTGAGAAACCACACGAGAGGGCAGGGTCGTGAGACGGCGAGAGATAGGAGTGAGTGTCAATCGTCATGACTATGACAGGTTGACCTGAGCTGCCCAGGGGCCAAATAGGGTCAAGTAAGGACATTCTGGACACTAGGGGCCAGAGACCGGAGACCCCCAGACAGAAAAATAAGTGACACAGAGGGGGAGAGAGAGAGAGAGAGAGAGAGAGAGAGAGAGAGAGAGAGAGAGAGAGAGAGAGAGACTGGTAAAAAAATAGTGAGCAACAGAGATGTTTCTAACGCTTGGGTAATCATCAAGTTACACACACACACACACACACACCACGTATTGGCTGCAGGGGCCCCAGCTGTCTGCCCTGTATAAATAGCGTGAGGCTTCACCCCCCCCCCCTATTCACCCCTCACCCCCCGGGGAGAGAGCGACGACCTCACTGGAGAGAGGGGGGAGGAGGGGGGGTCATGGCGACACATTGGGCCGGAAAAATTACACAAAATATTCCTTTTATTTATTTTCCAACACACATATGGGGCCCCAGATGCCATGATGCCATGTGACGGACACATGCACGTGTCACCAGACGCAAGAGGAAGAAAGGATGATGATGGTGATGATGAAGGTGATGATGTTGTTGATGAGGATGATGGCGATGATCGAGTATAAACGACCCAACAGACTTTGATCCACCGAGATATCCACCTCGGTTGTGATGCATGTGATTTGTGTGTTTGAGTTTAGGTTGGAGGCATTTGATTTGTGCCGATTCAGTAAAGGCAATCTCTTTGTTTACGTGGAAATTGCTAATCATGAGGACGCCATGATAAAACCAAGATCTATATCTGAAGTAGCTTATGGATATCGTAACGGACTAAATATGTAACAATATGGTACGTATGTCAACACATGGAGGAGGAAATGGTATCGCGGGACATCAATCTTTCTGGAACATTAAAAACGCATCTCTAACGTGAGAGTGAAATATAAGATGATGAGCCATTTCTGCCGCCATTAATTAAGTCATCTGAATCCAATCAAAGTAGGACACATCTTACTTTGTGGATCTAAGCATGTTTAGGATGATGAAGATGAGGAAGAGAGTAAGCGAGATATTGATTGAGTAAGGGAGAGAGAAATAAGAGTGATAAATAACGCATGGGGTGGTTTGTGGCTAAGCGAAAGGAGACCCTGAGAAGCACAGACGCCCCCCTCGTCCCAGGCCTATAGCTGCTTTTCAACACACACACACACACACACACACACACACACACACACACACACACAGACTCTGTAGTGTGCCATGTAGTCTGTGAAATGATGGACAGAGGTAAGGCCATTGTGTCGCCGTAACAACAGGCCTCCTAAATCTCTCTATTGCGTGTTAGTGTTTTTTGATCTTCAACTGTTTCCAAATCAGTTCGCCTCAAAAGGCCCTTTCACCCCATATGTAGCTGTGTCTGTCTGCCTGTCTGTCTGTCTGTCTTGTCTGTCTGTCTGTCTGTCTGTGTCTAGAGTCCTCTTTTCCATTTCGTTCAGAGAAAGGGACAATGGATATAATACCTAAAAATCAAGAGAGAACTCGAGAGGAAGAATGAAAGAAAAATAGGATGGAAGAAATGAAGGAAAATTAAGTAGGTAAGAAAGAAAGAAAGAAAGAAAGAAAGAAAGAAAGAAAAAAAGAAAGAAAGAAGAAGAAAGAAGAAAGAAAGAAAGAAAGAAGAAAGAAAGAAAGAAAGAAAGAGGATTGCTGGAGTGGAACCTGTTGTTTGTTCTGTGTGTTTGTCCGTGCGTCCGTCACAACCTTTTACTTGGAAACAAGCTTCTACTGAGGGTCAGTGTTCAAGGCCCTGGCAAGGGAGGCCTTGGTGGAGGCCTGGGTGGAGGCGGGTGGAGGTGTGAGTAGAGCTGTGGGTGGAGCCGTTGGTGGAGGCGAAGGGGTTAGTAGAGCCATAGGTCGAGGCCTGGGTGGAGGCATGGAATGAGGCAAGGGTGGAGGTGTGAGTGGAGCCATGGGTATAGGCCTGATTGGAGGTGTGGATGAAGGCCCAAATTGCGGTTTGGGTGAAGGCATTGATGGAGGCAAAGGAGAAGGTGCGGACGACAACGAGTCTATGAGGCGCCAGCAGCCAATGCGGAAGAAGAGAGAGTGAATGTGAATTACAATGTGTGTATGGCTTCTGGACGTCCTTTGACCCCGCCCCCGTTTAAGGGCAACGCTCTCTCTGATGTCTGCCATCCGCTCCGGGTCAGTGGTCAGAAGCCTCCCAGCCCCCCCCCCCCCCCCCCACCTCTCTCCCTCTGTTTAGACCCCGCATCTCTCCCTCCCCCCGGCCAACGTCAATCGGCACAGTTACTGAGTGAGTACCACTGAACTCTACTGGCAATATGTTCCTTACATAAGCACACCACACACACACACACACACACACACAGAGACACACACACACACACACACAGAGAGAAAAAGAGAGAAAGTGCTCCCTTCCACCGATTGACCGCAAATCATGAACCACGGACAGATGGCTGAACATAAATGATAACAACATCACTTAGTGGTTGAAAGGCATCAACAGGAACAAATGATCTTAAGCCAAACATTCCCAACCCATATCATGCGGTGAAAATCTGACAAAGGGAACTTTCACACACACACCACGCACAACCACGCACAACCACGCACACACACACACACACACACACACACACACACACACACACACACACACACACACACACACACACACACACACACACACACACACACACCATGTAAAAAGGGTGCATGGGGTTGGGCCCCCCATCCTATTTTTGGCGCTAAATTTGACAACCCAGGGCCCCAAAAAAATCACAATGACTATGATGCTCCAACATTGTATTTGTATGTGTTTATTTGTCGGTGTAAATTATGTTAATGGTATTAATTGTGTTTATGGATGCATTGACATTTAGATATGTTTGGGTTCGCACAGAAACATTTACACACCCCAACCACACACACACACACACACACACACACACACACACACACGCATGCCCCCCGCCCCCCCCCCACACCGACCCACACTCTGGGGTCACAGCAGCTTAAGAACCCCACATTCCTGAATAACAAGGAACCCCCGCTGGAACACCTTTCATTCTCCTAGTTTCATGTCTGGAACCTTGTGTGTTCTGCGGCGGTTGGGGAATCACTACCCTATCGTAGCAAAAACAATTAGGTAAACAGATACTGGTGGTAGTGGTGGAGACAGGCAAGGCACTGCTTTGAAATGGATATTTTAGAGTTGGGAGTTGCATCATGGGGTAATTTTAGTTTCTGGACACTTGAGAGAGAAAATGATGGAAGTGACCGGGACTGGAAATGGCTGGTAGAGATTGTAGTGTAGCACCACAACTTTGGGACATGAGTTTATGATATGAGATTAAAAAAAAGATGCTAGCACTGACTCCAGTAAAAAGTAAAGCAAAAAATAAAAAATAAATATTTTCTCCACTATTTTGCCCGGTTGTGGGGGGACAAAGGGGGGAGGGGGCCGGAGACTCCTGGGTCTTTAGAGGTGGACAAAAGACTGCGGTGAGTCCCCTGAACTATGGACCAGTCGGTCCCCTCCCCTTCCTGGGTCCTCCTTAGCCCCCCCACTAATGGACCATGAAGTCCTCGAACGGACACAAATTGAGACTGGGCGCAGTGCGGTTTATAAAATAAAACACACACACACAGAGAGAGAGAGAGAGAGAGAAGAGAGAGAGAGAGAGAGAGAGAGAGAGAGAGAGAGAGAGAAGAGAGAGAGAGAAGGAGAGAGAGAGAGAGAGAGAGAGGAGAGAGAGAGAGAGAGAGAGAGAGAGAGAGAGAGAGAGAGAGAGAGAGAGAGAGAGAGAGAGAGAGAGAGAGAGAGAGAGAGAGAGAGAGAGAGAGAGAGAGAGAGAGAGAGAGCGAGAGAGAGACAGTTTGGCCGGGTGAAGGAGCAAAGCACTCGTGCCGGGTGGCCAACGCAACGCTCTCTCCCTCAGCACTAAAGACCGACCAGCGACCCACTCTGGAGGAGGTAGGGGAGATTGAGGAGCGGGTTGGCGGGGGTGCGTTTCAATGCCGTCAAACAGCAACAAATAAAGTTGGGGCAGAATAAAGTGGGCGGCCATGGCCTGGCAGCGGCTGACCGTCAGCCCGAGGCCCCCGGATGCACCCGGCTCCTGCTTTTTGGCTTGTTGTGGATATTTATCACCTGGGTGCTGTCCGCCCGGACCATCTGGACCCGTGGGTGGGGGGGGAAGGAAGGGGCGGAGGAGGCCATTTTGAAAGAGACCGCCACTAAACACATGGTCGTAAGTTTTAAGCAAAGCGAGAGAAAGAGAGAGAAAGAGAGGAAGAGTGAGAGAGAATGGGTTAGAATGGGATTTCCTGAGTGGCCCAGAGTGAATCATCCCAACAAAACAGAGGGTTGTGATGGGGGGTAGGGTGAAGGCGCAGTTAATGGATGGAGGATCTCTCTGCCCCAGGGTCAGGGTTGAACAAATTGAAACAAAAGTGCAACTAATCTGATTTTGTATCCTCAATATGTCCTGAGTAAGGGAATAAAAGCCCAGAAGATTCCCAATAGGGGAAAGTTTAGAAGAAGACCCAACTATACCCTATTCATACGCCTATTCATTATTTTTCTCACGCGAATAGGCAAAAGAAATTAACCTTCAGTTATCAGCATGAAAATTATTGAGTTGATTACTTTTGTGGAGTTCATTCCCTCTCTGCTGTACTTTGGCTACACGGCCCTGATGGTCCTCTCCTTCTGGCTGCTCACCTGCACCATCGGCTTCTACGCAGCCTACATGTTCATCAGGAAGATCTACGCCGCTGTCAAGATTGACTGACATGCTTTTCTTTCTTTTTTTGAGGAGTTATTATTACTTACATCAAGACAAACAAAAAATGCAAATATGTAGTTTTTTTACCTGCTGTCTAGCAACAACTAGTCAGGTTAGAAAAGCTACAACACCATACCGGATCTAGCTACACCGGAAACAAAACGAGCACGCCGCACAAACTTGTTGGGGCAAGCAAGGATATGGAGCGGGTGAAAAACTCCTTAAAAGCGTGTGTGTGTTTGTGTGTCACTCTGTTCGAGCCTGCATGAGAGTTCAATGTTGTCATTAGCTGTTACGTCTTTCTGACCAAATGCAGTTCAAGGCCCACCTGGGCTGTACCACTTCGGGAGGGGCCGCTCAGTTACTCCCCTCTAGACAAAATCGACTTTGTTGCGACGTTGACAGTTTGTAAGTGTTGCGTCTGTTGAGTGAGTGAGAGGTTGCGGGCGCACAGCTTAGGACAGTGATTTTCAACCAGGGTGCCGCAGCACAGTAGTGTGCCGCGAGAGATCGTCAGGTGCCGTGGGAAATTTTCTAATATCACCTAATAAACCATTGTCGGGTGTCTGTGCTGTAATAAAGTGTTGCAGATAATGTACCGTAATTTTCGGACTATAAACCGCGCCTTTTTTTCCCCATTTTTCGATTCTGCGGCTTATATAACGGTGCAGCTAATCTATGGATTTTTACATTTAACGGCTACTCGGAAAATTAGTATTCGAAGCTTAAATCAATATACAGAGCTTCGTTGTTCGTGACGTTACAAGAGCGAGGGAGGCAAACTATAAGCGTCAGCGACACCAAGCAGAGAAGCGAGAGAGGTGGAGGAAGAACAGATATCTTGTTTCCCTTTACTTTATACACAACATTAACGGGATCTCGGGAGGAAAAGTAATACTTGACGAAATGCGAATTAGTCGTTTGTTTACGTTCGCTGTACAGCGCCGCGCCAATCAACTGTGACTGGCTTGCTGCAGAGCGTGAGCTTCTTGGAAATACCCGGACAATATAATGGATATATGGACACATAAGACAATCAATATTCGGTATTTGTTATGGATTTATTGCACAAATTCCCTGAAAAGATGCACGTTCCAGGATGAATTGAAAAGCTCCCGTAAGGGCTGAGATGGCAGAGGACAGCCGATTTGGAACGGAACAACAGCTGTTCGCTTTCACGGGGAAAAACTAAAGAACTTTAACCTACTTAGGCCTACTAATTAACATTCAAAAGCTATTAAACATTCAACAAAATATGCAGATACTGTCAAAATTGGTTCCAGGGAGTATATAGGGATTATTAATGTTGTTTTTTATGGTGTTTTTTTCTAGAACGAATCTGAAAAATGGCATTCGGGCCAGCCCTAATGGTAATTAAACATTAAAACAGAGAGAGACAGGGCTATTGAGGAAGAGCTTCGTGTGTGTCTTTCTACCATTCCTGCCAGGATATCCATTTTGTGTTAATCGAAACAGGCCCAGGTTTCACACCAAGTGAGTATAAATACATTTAGAAACTATATTATTACCTATAGCCTATGTGTTGGAGCTATGCAGTTCTTAGATTTAATTGTAAAACATTTATTTAGTTTGTTTGCTTGACCTAAAATAATATGACTTTTATGTTTATTTTCTCGTTTGTATTATAAATTAGTTAATTTGAGTTTGTTTATGCTTTTGTTTTGTTACTAGCCTATATATAGAGGGGGCGGGCATAGGTAAGACAGGCACTGAAGGGTCATGGTTTTTTACCAGCTGTACGAGAGAGACAAAGGAGTGAGGCTGCTGGTTCACACTGTTGCACATTTGTTTTGTTTGCTTGGAAAAAATATGAATATATATGAATATTGTATATTTGGGTCTTTTTCTAAACTTTCCCCTATTGGGATTCTTTGGGGCTTTTTTTTTTTCATACTCAGGACATATTGAGGATACAAAGTGAGTTGAGTTTGCTTCTGTTGCAATTTGTTCAACCTTTTTTCATAAAATGACTGGACTACTTTGTCTTTGTCGTCAGTGCAAGCCACGGCTGACATCACCGCCCCTGACCAAGACGACGGCCCCGTCGGACACACGGGGCTGTGTGTGTGTGTGTGTGTGTGTGTGTGTGTGTGTGTGTGTGTGTGTGTGTGTGTGTGTGTGTGTGTGTGTGTGTGTGTGTGTGTGTGTGTGTGTGTGTGTGTGTCCATTAATCGTGTTATTGGGGCCGTTTGTGTGGTAGATGTTTTTTAACTACACGTATACCCTGTTTACATGTAGTACTTTAAATGCTGAAGACAAAATATTTTTTTGCTTTGAGAAGAATGAGAATAAAGACATTTACATTGACTAGAATGGGGGACTTTTACTTTGAGTAGAATGCTAATGAGGACGTTAACTTTGACTAGAACAGTAATGGAAGTATTTTACTTCTAGTACGTGCTGTTAAAAAATCCTTAAACTACTAAGGAACAAGCCATGTGAGAGAATCGGAATAGATTCATAAGCTGATTTGAAAATCAGCTTACTAACACTGTTTGAATCTGGTTGAAAAGTCTGGCAAACAGCAGGCTTTGACAACCAAGCCCTCGTCATACCCCTCACAAACACATGCACACAAACACACACACACACAAACATGTGCACACAGACAGACACAACCTACACAACAGATCTTCAGGACAGAAAAACAATTATCCTCCATTATCTTTGCCTTTTTGTTCAGTCACGTCTCACCGACAAGATTCCTGCTGTAACATTGAAAGTCCAGGAACGGACTCCCTTGTGCAAAGAAGCAGGATTTCTTTAGTTCTTTCGCCCTAACCCAGCCTAGCAATACCCAGCAAAGCCAGCCTCAATCTCGCAAGCATACTTCTGCTTTTTCCTCAAGATATGTTTGGCATGAGTCATCAGTCAGCCAATCGGTGAACCTGGGCGAGTGATTTAGAGGATGACATCATCAGAAGTGCCGTTTATGAAATTTCTACAATGGATTCCTTGATAAGATAATAATAATAATAATAATAATAATAATAATAATAATAATACATTTAATTTAGAGGCGCCTTTCAAGACACCCAAGGTCACCTTACAGAGCATATAGTCATCATAAATCGTTTAAAAAAAACAAGACATTGTGGAAAAAATAAATAAATAAAATAAATAAATAAATAAACATAAAAAAAAATATATATATATATATATATATATAGTACACACTGCTAGTAATAGTAATAGCAATAGTTAAACTGCTTTGTAATTATGTTTCATGTGAATGCAAGAGGTTTTTATTTAAAAGTCAATGGTTGCGGTAACGTTCACCAGTGGGGAATAGTTTGGAGGTATGGCACTCTGGATTTGACTTGCTGAAGCTCATCCAATCAGCTGCAGAGTAAGGTTGACTGACAGCGCCGCTCAATAAACACTGTGGACTGCAGCATATAGTCTGGCCATGAAGGCTAGCCATAACCCCTACCTGCTGCTAAATTAAGTCTCTAAATTCACTGTTGTAACTGTCTAAAAGTGATCACTGCTCATTACTACTCTGTTTGGACAGAAGGTGAGTGCTTGATTAATAAATAGTAGTAAATAGCAGCTATTCAGTTTGTGCAGGTTCATACATGTAAATGCGACTTTGTGTGTCATTTTGTTTTACGACATTTTCATGGTTCATATGGTTGGTATGCAAATCACCTCAAAGTCAACTTCAAGTGCAGTACAATGCAAATTAAGGCAAGTTAAGTCATGGGAGTGAATTAATCTACATAACTCGTTTACTCCAAACAAAAGGAAGGGGTTGCTCTAGGAATACTAACACACACAGTGTGTGTGTGTGTGTGTGTGTGTGTGTGTGTGTGTGTGTGTGTGTGTGTGTGTGTGTGTGTGTGTGTGTGTGTGTGTGTGTGTGTGTGTGTGTGTGCTTGCATACACACACTGGCACAATCAGAGAACGTGCAAATGATACAAAAACCCATCACTCAAAGGGCACAGCGCACCTCCGTTAAAAACCGATATGCTGCTCACTTTGAACCCAGGGGGCAAACAGGGACTGTGGACTCTGAGGGGCTCCCTCTATCCAGAAACCGGACTACCTGGATCTATGTCAATCTGTTCTGACCCCCTGACATTTAAGTGGAAAACACAGTGTACCAACAGGTGGACACACACACACACACACACACACACACACACACACACACACACACACACACACACACACACACACACACACCACACACACACACACACACACACACACACACACACACAATCTTTATATAACTTTTCCCTCCAACTTCTGCAAGTCTTGTCCCCCCACCAACCATCTCTGGCCAGTCTAGAGAACACCTGCCTGGGCCCCAGTCGCGGGAGTAGAGAAGCCCCACAGGCTAGATAGGTATGCCTACTTATAGTGGGGGTGCATTGATACAGTTCATTGTGCATGACAAACGTGTGCACATTAGAAGGTTTGCAGAGCAGGAAAGAAAGATATTCATGTGTCATGTGTGTGTGTGTGTGTGTGTGTGTGTGTGTGTGTGTGTGTGTGTGTGTGTGTGTGTGTGTGTGTGTGTGTGTGTGTGTGTGTGTGTGTGTGTGTGTGTAAAAACTCACCACTATCCCCGGGAGCTGTTTCTCTGTCATCCTAAGGGGCTGTGGTAGAGACCTCAACTGCAAACAGAGCCTCAACGTCTCTCTCTCTCTTTTGCTGCAACTCGCTGTCACTCGCCCGCCGTCTCTCTATGGAATCCCAGCGTGAGGTCGGTCTGGAAGAGGCTTGCAAAGTGCCTTCTCTCTTGCTCTCTCTCTCTCCCTCTGCAGTCTGCGACTACCTCTCTCTCCCACTGGCTGGAAGGGTCTGGGCGTTGCAGCTGGGGAGGCAATGCTGCGTCGATGTGTTAAGCCTCTCCTGATCCACAAACTTTTCTACACTGTGAAATGGACATGTGACAGTAGAAAAGAGCGGGAGGAGGTGTCGTGTGGATGGAGGGAGGGAGAGGAGGGAGGGAGGGAGGGAGGGAGGAGGGAGGGAGGGAGGGAGGGAGGGAGAGGAGGGAGGGACAGAATGGGAGAGAGGAAGGAAAATACCTTTATTAGTTAGTTTCTCCATGGGCCATGATCAAAGCAATTCTCAGTATGACGCAGATCCTGGTTATATCTGACATTTTCGAAGGCAAAAATAAAAAAAAGTATCAGCCAGAGTATCCACAGACCACGATGGTGTATCATGTTCATGTTGCGAGTTCTGATGACATTCTATAAAGAGGCTGAAGGAGGCAGAAAGTGCTCGTGAAGTTGACAGATTAGCATGTTGCAACAAAGCCAGCGTCATGACAATGTGTTGCTTTGTATGGAGAAGAGATTAACTGTTAGGGTAACAGTTAGCCTGGCCCTGGACTGTGCACTGAGTTAAAGCCGGTCTGGGTGGGGGGAGCATACAAACGGAGAGAGAGAGAGAGAGAGCAAGAGATAGAGAGAGAGACACAGATAGATTTTCTTGCCCTTGTGGGGGCTTAGGTCAGGGGGGTGTCATAAATATTTGGTCTGTTAAGCCCTTTGAGACTGAAATGGTGATTAAGGGCTATACAAATAAAATTGAATTGATTGAATTGACAGAGAGAGCAAGAGAACACGTTCACATGCAGTGGGGAACTGCCCCTCTTCTAACCCTTTTTTCTAACAGTTGAAGCCGGGTTTTGGAAACCCTTTTTAACCCCAACCAGAGACCGGGGTTGCCCAACGTAGGAGCTCTCTGCCCTATATCCGATATCTTTCAAACATAATGCGCATCAAATTCTAACATGGCTATTTATGTGTAAACATTGTATACAATGTTGCTTTTGTATAGGTGTTTATTTGGAGAGTGAGTGGGTGTGACCAAAAAACATTTGAACTAGTGTTGGTCCATGGACCACACAAAACCCTGGTTACCGTAGTGGCATTTCTATACAGAAAATATATGCTAATGGTTCACAGCTGTTGAAGTTGGAGCAGGCAATTTGTAAGAAGCTAGATTTTGATGGCATTCAATCGAAATAGTCCAACCCATCCCTTCAGGCCTTCCTCCAAGCCACTTCCCAAAAACGTGCTAGCTAGCTTTAGCAACACATCTGTAGGGTATACTACGAACTTCGCTGAGCATACACAGGCTTTCTTGGGAAAACCTGGCTCGACCGAGACGTGCGATCAGAGTTAAATGGTACCACGAAGCTCATTTAGGATTAGATTAGTCGGGACAGGTTTTCCGATGCGCGTTCACGTGAAAGGGGCGTTTATCGCGTCATATTACTCACCTTTACAAACTGGATAGATCAAGCATTCTATGTAAATGCTTTAAGTGAAACGATTTTACATAATGTCTATAAAATAACTGCCAAATTCAGAATTGTTCACCATTAATACAGATAGAGTGATGAGGATTTAAAAATGCCTAAGCAACGTCCAACCTGCCTTATTCTATAATTTAGGGAATTCACTTTAAACACACCCCATGTAAGAAATGTATCGCATATGTTTTCAACCGCTGAGAGGTAGCGCTGATGTCGTACTGGATTTGTATGAGGGCGCACTCACACTAGGCCATCTGTAACGTGCCCAATTCCGTTTCACACCTCTACCGTGCTCAAGTCTAGATCGTTTGGCTAGTGTGAGCACGCCAACCGTACTCAAGTCCACATCCATTCCGTGGCCTGAGCACACTTGGGAGAGGTGTGCTCTCAGGCCACGGTACAGATGTCAATGAGCCGACACGCGCATGGCTACGCAACCTAAGCTGGATGACGTATAGTCCATGCGACCCTTCTTTCCCATTAAACAATTAACAGAGAGACGCCGAGGTATCCGTTTATTGCCCTGTGGCATTGGCCAACCCCCGACTGAAATACCATGGCACAAGCCGTTCAGGAACGGAACATGCCGTTCAGGTGGAACGCCACGTGCCGTTCAGGTGGAACGCCACGTGCCGTTCAGGTGGAACAGCATTTGTCTTTCAGGCCCTATTGCCGTAAATGTAAAGCCATATATATTTGGTCTTTGACACTATATCACAACATAACGCCGTAAATAAAGGGATTTACACGTTTTCTCATGTCCGTGTTCCTGTTGGTATAGGATATGGCGATCTGTATGTTTGTTGCTTTTGAATGACATGGTGCTTTTGAAACAGCCGGACCTTGCTCCGGTGGGCGGGTAGTAGCCTAGCCGTTTAATCATCTGCCTCGTGGGAAAAAACGGTAGGTTGCCAGTATAAACTGGTAATTACCATTTTTACATGAGTGGGCATTGCCAGGGGGAAAAAACGGTGCTTTCCAGTAGGAAATGGAACTTTCCGATTAACATAATGTGCTTGCCAGCGGAAAAAACGGTTGGACGTTTACGCCATGATCCACGGATTCATGTCGGTATAAGAAGGTTTATGACACTGGATCAGTGTTACAATGATAGGAAACCTGTAGGCCTACTACTAAATTTTGGTTAAACAGCCAATAAGACAAATGCAAAAATTAATATTTGGGCCTTATTGATAGTTATGAGCTGAAGCAGTCAAACAGTAGGCTATATAGGCTACTACGCGATTAATTATTTACAAGTGCAAAAATTGCAACATATTCTTTATTTTGCTGACCACTTGTTTTTTATCCAGACAAAAGGACGGTTCCTTTGCATCTCTCTCGTAGATCGCAGCATCTTTCAACGTCTTTGTTTAATACGACTGCATCACCTCTCACATGATCAGCAGGCTCGCGGATTTAACTTTCTCTCAGTTGAAGTAAACTGCTCATGACTCATATCGTATGCCGTTGTCTTCCTGGTGGGAGACAGACAGCGCAGCAAACCCACTACCCACGCCCCCCCCGCCCCCTGGAAACCGCGGAGGGCCGTTCGCCCTTTTACAAACAGAATTTAAAACCCCAATAAACTACACATGTTTGCAGGGTCCTGGAGGGTAAATTGGGGTTCTAGCTCAAGCAGGCAATTTACCTCGACGGGGAGTGTAAATGCGCGGACCGTGCCGCGAAAGAGCCGTGCCTAAAACGGCTGTGTTTGGCAGTGTAAAAACGCTCAGCGAGAGAGGGCTGTATCTGAGCAGAACGGCTCCAAATAAGCAACAAAGTCAGTAAAGTGTCCAACTGTGTTCTCCCTGTGTGGTTTCTACTACGCAGCGGATGCTGGTGGTGACGTATTCACGACGTGATGAAGTAGTTACAAAGAGCCAACCCTATTCAGGCCCAGTTGAGATGGCCTAAAGAAAGAGCCTCTCTCGGAGAGATCCCTGTACGATACGGGCTCCGAGGTCCATCGGAACACCCAGTAATGTTGACGCCCTTGTCAAAGGAGAGGCTAGAAGGCTGCACACGCAAATCTACCCGATAGACTAAGCTGAAAACCTGCTCCTGACAGGTTTTGGTTGAGACGCATTAGTTCCCCATGGGTGATACAGCGATGCTTAAAAGAGATCGACTTCCTCATGTCCCAGCTAACCCCGGCGTTTGGCGCACATACACCTCGCTAACCCCACCCTAATCGAGGTTTGTAGTACAGGCAACTTTTGGAAGACTCTGGTCATGCATAATGAGAGCACAGGGCAGAGTATATTCAGGTAGCTGGGTAGGTAGCTAGTCAGACAGGTCGCCAGCCAATAACTTCTTTCGGGCCAAATTAAATTATTTGAGTGTATTTTTTTGTCCTCTTCTATCTGAGTTTGATTTACTTAATACTGGCGGGTTGATGAGAGAATTTCAATCAATATGTCAAACCGCGTGTTCTAAAAAAATTGCCTAAGCCTAGCCTGAAGGAAAAACCCGTGTGTTTAGCCTGCTGCCAGAGAAACCGAGAGAGGAGACACAGAGAGAGAGATGACAGAGAGACAGAGAGACAGAGAGAGAGAGAGAGAGAAAACACCTGAAGGCCAAATGACTTCAAGTGTTGATTTACTGCTGCATCAGTAAGATCTCATGTGAAGATCCACATGACTAAGTTCAAGAGACCTGCACCGTCTTTGTAGTAGTACCTTTTTGGAATAATGAATGTTGAATTGTGTTTTTATCACACAGTGTGACTGTTTAGTCTGAAAGCCTTGTGTGAACCAAAGTCCAGGGGTCTAATTTATAAAACTGTGCGACTGTGCGTGGGATTGTTACTAAAAGTGTACGTGCATCCAAAAGCCACGTTTTGCATGCGCCAAAAAAATTGTCCTCCCCGACCCCCAACCCCTTGATATACTGCCCTAGGGAGAACTTATTAATATTTACATCTATCGGCCAAACAATTGAACATTGACAGTTGGTGGGGAAATGTTTTTCTTGCTGTGTTTCTTGTGCAGTATAAATTGACTCTGTGGGGAGGTGTGTAGATGAGTGTTATCAGTACTGTATCTAAAGATTTGGACTGTCCATCTGGTGAGTGCTGATACTATTGACCCTACCCCCCTCAACATGTGAACTTGGATAAACAAGCATAGCTATGGAAATATGAGTAGAGAAAATGAGGGTGGAGGCAATACCAAGCGGAAGGCACGATGTTATTGTAGTCAACTCCAAGGTCATCTTCAAACATTGGTTTGGTGTGACGCAAGATTGCAAATAAAGTGTTATTTGCAAAACTTTTTGTTTGCAGACAATAAGTATGTTATGCTAACGCACACATGCATATCACATCATGAGCAACGCATGCATAGTTATTACAACAGAGTTCTCTGTCTCTACTCCCGTCTCCAGTCTTCGAATCAAGTAATCGATTACATCTACCTCTCGCATGCCACTCATCACTTCCCTGATTCACGTTTTATATCCACACTTCAAACTCATTAAATTTCCATTGCGTAAGAATGTTGTGTTGAAGTTTTGCACAATAAAAATTAAGTTAAATTGACTGATTAATGGACTGATTGAAGATTAAAAAAAACGACAACAGAAAATGAAGTTCTTGTCTTCTTTGGACAACGGTGTTGGTCCGGCTAGGAGGCCATGGCCCACATTGTGCTCCACAAAAGCTGGTCTCTGTTTCCCAGGTGTGCGCTACGATAACCCTCCCAGAATATCAGGGAACCGACATGTTTGGTAACCGCTAGATAAGATAGTGTGTACACCTAGGCCTAACCCTAACCTAGAGACTTGTTAGAATTTAGCGTTTCAGTGTCAAATGTGTTTAAATAACCCTTAATCCCATCGAGTCTAAAAGGGCAACGTAATGTGCCACTCCCCCAAGCCCAAAGTTGAGAAGGATCATGGAAGAAGGATCCTCCTTTAATGTAATGGGTATTGGATGGGCACACATTAAGTAAGCAAAACATTTTGTGAAAGCTTTAGACAAAACAGAAGACGGATTAGAAAACTGAAGCTGAAACAATGCCCGGTGGCTAAAGTAAACTACAGCCAGGCCCAATGTTTCGTGGTTTCTGTCAATAGATGGATAAAACATTATTTGGCTGCATTTCATGCTTCTCTTTCAAAAACAAAAACACACTTTCTGGCCATGCCATTTCAGCATGTTTTGCTAATTAACAGTCTTGTTTATGGAAGCCTAAGGCCCCGTCCACACGGAGCCGAAACGGGCGAAAACAATCCGGTTTTGTTTTATGCGGTTCAGGAATATCCCTGCAAAGATCGAGTCATTGCAAAATCGCATCGAGCTGTAGAAACGCTGCAGTAAATATTCAAGGCGCTGGTTCTCCACAGAAAAAAGTGGAACGCATCAAGCCTGCGCACATACAGCCTGCGCGCTGTGTACAAACATTCAGTCACGAGGAGATTCAACCTTTTCAATTGAGCAGAAATACTTTTTAATGTACAGTTAGTAATTCAATTGATCAAAGGTCTTTATTTAAACCTACAAAAAGAATACGAATAAAATAATAAATAAAAAATTCAACGTAACTCTGACGTCCCCCAGCTGGTGGGGGGGCTGTTTCCTTCAAACTGGGCATATCATCATTGCAACACACACACACACACACACGACACACACACACACACACACACACACACACACACACACACACACACACACACACACACACACACACACACACACACACACACACACACACACACTTCAACCGTTCACTACATTCCAGATGTTCAGCAGACCAGTAGCCATTGAGCAGTCATGTTGGATTAACGTGGACAGGACTATGTTGTACCCAAACAACAGAGATTCATACAGACACCCGTTGGCATGAAGGTGACCAACTGACAAAACGGCTTAAATCTGCAGAAATACACAGGGCTACAAAAATAATTTAAACATATGGCTTACTTATTCCAAATTCACAAAAATGGAGATCCTTTTGGTGAAATAAAAGGGAGCAAAACTATTTTCAAAGAGTCTTATACTTATGTGTTTATGCCATTCCTAGACAGAATGTTAGATTTGAGCGGGCCCAACTTTGGGACTGTTAGAGCCTTCAACACTAACTGCTCAAGTAAGAAAAAGTCAAAAGGTTGGGTTAATTGAAGCGAATCAACAACAAACTTGGTGTAGTTAAAGGCACATAGGTCAAGATTAATTATTTAAGTTTATTTCAATTGGGCCATAGGGGGGCTCTACAGCAATCAATTGAACGATCATATTTCCTGACCCCTCTGATCTACGATCATGATACTTTGTAGACATTTGTCTACAAATGTTTCTTAAGGAACCCATCATCTGCAATAACATAGCCGCCCGATAGCCCAATCAGTCCAATCACCTCTAGGTGAAACTTTGTGGTTAAGCGGCAGGCCTGGTTTGCTTAGGCGGCTGCCTAAGCTGTTATGTGCAGCGGTAAACACTGCATCCGTATAAAAAACAAAATGGTCTGTATTAGGCTTGGCCCCCGATTAATGCTAATTGCGGCTTTATTTGTTACTCACCTTTTTCAAACGTTGCTAAAAAATATATAAATATTTGTCAAAGGCGTACACGTTCGTCGGCTTGATTTTAGAGCCAGTTGAGATAATGTCTCAGGGTGCACTCACACTAGGCCGTCTAGACGTGGCCGTTGGCCGTTTTCACACCTAACCGTGCCAACTGGCCCCAATTGTCTCTGGCCTGCATCCACACTAGGCCATATGGGCGTGGCCGTTGGCGTCACAACTGTGTCCTGGCCATGGGTAGGCTCTGTACATCGTCTCACGTCGATAGACGTCATCACAGCGTCGCTGCATGGACATAATAATATAATATTTGTCCGACACTGGGCCATTGTTCGGTGGTGTCCTCGACTTTGCATTTGGTCGCGGATTCTCCCAAATACATCAGAATTCTTGTGGGTCTACTCCAACTGTGCCTGAATAGCATCGTTGCCCAATGGCTAACAGACACTCGACTTCTCTATGAGCGCAAAGTGGAACCTAAGTTGAACGCTTGACGCATGTTTAACCGTTTAATGGGAAAGAAGGCTCGTCGCCTTTATTTATGTCCATGGTCATCGCCTGACTATACGTCATCCAGCTCAGGTTCGTAGCAGGCTTTTTGTGTGCGCGTGTCGGCCACATTAGCATCTGTACCGTGGCGGCCCGTTACCGTAGCAGCACAAACTCTCCCAAGGTGGCCAAAGTTGGCCTGGCAGGCCAGACTGGCCAACACTCACACTGGCAGATTTGAGCACGGTTAGGTGTGAAAACGGCCACGTCCACGGCCAGATGGCCTAGTGTGAGTGCACCCTCAAACAGGTATGGTTTTGCAACCAAGTAAAGTAAATACCTGTCACAGAGTAACCGTTGGCTGCTATATAACTCTAAAGGGGCAGTCACACAAAAAAATTAAGGCACGGCGTAAATCCATACAAAGTCATTAAAGACACAGAAAGAGGCACATTTTCCACCTGCAAAACCTGCGGTGCGAATTGATGAATGGTGCGGCGCCAATACCTTGTTCACTTGGATTTTGCGTGATTCTACTCGCGCAAACAACTTGAAATATTTTTAAATTAAATATTTGAACTTTTCCGTGAATTTCTCTTGATGCCGTGTGGTGACAGCCTATCAGCGTTAACTGCCTGAAGTCCAGATTGAACGGCAACATGGAGGAGAAAGCAATTGCCGTTTGCATTCTCCTGGAGCTCTATAATATCTATATACGGTGGTTATCTTGACCATGGCTGAAAATGAATATGGGTAGAAAGAAACGTTTACAAGAGAGCCCCTCTTCCTCAAATATTATTCTAAACACTTAGAAAAGTAGGTGGAATATTCGCTTAATATTTGGTGTCAACGCACAGTAAGGCAAGTGTTCTAACTCCAGCTGACACAATGGCTCTTTCAGTAGACCCTCACTGTCATAGTGAAGGCTTATAGCTGGTTACTAAAGTTAGTTAGTTACTAAACCCATACACTCCTTAAAGCTGCACATACTCAATTTGTTAACAAGATATTAAAACGCATGACCTTAACTTGTATTCCTTAATTATTCCTTCCTCTTCCAAGTAAATGTTGGCCTACTGTTACTCATTATGCATCAAATACTAATACTAATTTCAAGTGCGGTCATGCCATATCTTCAAGTATAGAAATATATTTTCTTTGCCAGACTATTTAAATTAACCTTGCAGTGTTGTGCAAGATTTCAGTGCAGTGTCATTGTGGTATAACTGCAGTGATAGCAGAATACCAGTATATAAAAAGGGTATTTCCCTTTATAATCATTCCTAATTTTCACACCTACTCCCAGACAGTTTTAATGTTTCTTGCCTCAATATTTAGATACCACCACCCCCCCCCCCCCCCCCCCCCCCCCCCCCCCCCCCCCCCCCCCCCCCCCCCCCCCCCCCCCCCCCCCCCCCCCCTTATTATAAAACCCATTGCACGACATAACTGCAGATAATGACATTAGTGTCGTATTACTGCTAGCTAGAGAAACCCAAAATGTCTGAGGACTAAGGAGATTTAGTGGATATGAATACAGATTTAGTAAAAAATCAATATGAAAATCAATATGAACTGCGACACACAGTTGGATCGGAAATATCGGAAATATGCAGTTGGATCGGAAATCGGAAATATACAAAATTGCCCCGGTTTCCGTTTACCTAGCGTCAGGATTATCTGTCTCATTTCATTGTGGCTGTTATACAATGTTTTATAGATGATTATTTGATGTTATATTCAGGAGGCTTAAGAAAAGTCATTGAATATATTTTTGTATAATCTCATTATGCTCCTCAACCCTAGGTCTGTTGAACATAGTGTTTGACATTGGTTAGGGACACAGGCATCATAAAGTTAATCAGAAACTAAATGTTTTGCTTATCATTTCACAAAATCGAAATAGGCAAAACTTCCGTCACCGAAAGCCAAACAGTTGTGATGCAGTTGTGACGTGGTTTCCATGGAGATGGAAGCATGAACAGGGAAAAATGCCACTGTCTTTTTCTTTTCATTATTGGGGCAGCTGCGCTTTCAAGGGGTCAAAGACCCCGTTGTTGTTTTTCTAAAACGCCGTTCCTTTTGAATGTTCTCTTTTCGCCGGTTGTAAATAAAATCTCTTCAGGGCCAAACGTATGTCGTGGCTAGCACCTGCTGGCCAGGAAAGAAAATGTGTTGTTAGAAAGATGTTGAATGAGTCAGTGTGTACCCAGAGACAGGACAGACATTCTCTCGAGGAAAGAATACAATTGTCGCCATATCTATTCGGGCTTCGGTTTTGTTTTCCTTTGAGTTACTTTCATTCTCTTTTAAAAACATTATCTGTGATATTCTGCCTTTGGGGTAATATGAAAACTAATATAAATCCCTCACGGGATCTCAAAGGAGGCCTACGAGGTTGGAAATAGAGCAGCTCTGAATTCAAATCCAATCTTACTTTAAAAAAAATAATCCTTTTAAAAAGATGAAAAGTATAAGTTATCAGAAAGTTATCAGTGTCATACAGATTGTTTTAAAACTGCAACGGTTTGGGCAACGGTGTTGACCACTGAACCTTGATATTGGTCTGTTCCGGGTCAGGATGGAGGGTAAGTGTGGCGGGCCAAACCATTGTGTGGTTAGTCATCATGAAAACATAGATACATAGATACAAGTGGATAGCTCCACTCACCAACGTGCCAGCTATGTAGCCAATTTGATTTAAAAAAAAATAAAATGCAAATGCCTTTGTTTTTTTTACGTATACATTCAAATAGTTATTGCTTTACCTCCAATGCGTATGAGGGATAGGCCTACACATTGCGCCTTGTGACAAAAGCCACCACACGCAACTGGGAGCCGATACAAACCAATACGCATAAAACATTTATAGGCTTATAAACGGGTGGGGGGGGGGAGAGACAGAGAGAGGGAGAGCCAGAGAACTGATAGTAAATATGGATTAAAATCCCAATTCCTGGCTGCCACACACTCTGGCTGTCAGTCAGGGTGGCTCCTGACCGATTGGGAAGTCGGAGTATGTGTGAACACGTCCGCGGACAACACCGCTCCACAGGCCAGGGCCGCGTGGGGATGTCACTGTTTCCACGCCAACGGCCCCCACTGGAAAGCTTTTGTCAACGTTAATAACATGACCCCGCAGAGCGCTGCCTTCTGTAGCCCGTGACCTCAATTTGAGGTCGGGAAATTCTTGCCACCCCAAGTTCTTCCATCCTTGTGGAACTGCTGCCCCCTCACACACATCACGGTAACCCCGTCCCCATCTGTCCTTGATATGAATGGCCCCACTGAGGGAATAACTAGCAGTAGCTTGTGGCTACGGGGTCAAAATGTAGTGCCTAATATCTAATGGGTATAAGCACAGATTCACCCACAGCCCCTTTAAAACCGGAGACTCTAGCTGGGGTTCTTCTCACAAATAGGGGTATGTGGAAACATATGGTTCCATAAGAAAGAAAGCATTGGTTCATATTGGTTTCCAGCAACCTCACTACAATATGTGTGTATGTGTGTGTGTGTGTGTGTGTGTGTGTGTGTGTGTGTGTGTGTGTGTGTGTGTGTGTGTGTGTGTGGTGTGTGTGTGTGTGTGTGTGTGTGTGTGTGTGTGTGTGTGTGTGTGTCTGTGTGTGTGTCTGTGTGTGTGTTTCATTGTCTTAAAATTACCCCATTCATTCATATCGCCAGACTCTAGTACCTATTAACGCCATTAGTTTTGACAGGTTGTCCGAGTTAAGACCACAGATTAGAACATATTCCACAAAGGCGGTTCAATCCGTGTGGAAACACGTGGTTTTACACCGACGGGACTACCTCGGGTTAGACATATGAGCCTGAGCTAAGTGGAGACTATAAAACTTCCTAAAAATGATTTATATATATAACAAAGTGATAGCAGGGCGGTGGAGCTGAACACAGTGCTGCACGTATACACGTACACGCAAGAATAGACTTCATTATTTAAATATAACCAGCGGCAAATCTAAACATTGGCAAAAGGTGACTGCATCATACAATAGACTATTTGTTTGATTTCTACTCTTATTACAATTTTAGTCTGATTAATTCAGATATAGATAGATTATTATTGGGTGTTATGCCATGGTGATTGTGTCGTTTCATTTCAATGAAAAGGTACATAGTTATGATAAGGCACACTTCAACAGCTTGTGAAAGTGAAAAAAATTATCCTAGCGCATACGACCGTTCTTATGGCATCATTCGGCCTCAGAACCCCTTCTGATACGTTGAGAAACACTGACCCCAAATGGCGGTTTTATGTAACAACATCCATTTGAAAGACATTATTTTCTCAATGGTCGTGCAACCCCGATACATGCATCTACTTCGAAGTTTCCCTTGCTGACCTGAAATAGTCATCAATGAACATATTGGTAGTATTTTGCGACATCAGACAGGGATCTCATGCTTTGGCCCCTGTCCAAAAAGACAGTGCTTAAATGAACTATCGCCTACTTCTGTAATGGATTAATGACTTCCTCGTATTACTCGTAGCCGCCTCTCCAATCCTTTAATCAACATCCTTCACCGCGCTGACCTCGTCAGCGCGGTGAAGGCGACGTCAACCAGCGGGCGTGTCGCGTGTGTGACAGAGCCGGCTGTTGGCGGATAAGGAGCAGGGGCAACTCCTGGGTCCGCCGTCGCTCACGCATGGCGGCCCTCTGTTGACACAGCCTATTTCTGCCCCGGCTCCTCAAATAGGGCTTTTGAGTTTACAATGCAACGGGCCACAGCAGGGTAAATGTTCCCGTGTCATGGTGAAGCAAAAAAATAGCTTACTTGTTTATTTGCAAGAATAGATTCCTGCTGCTCATAAAGATTGTAGAGCGTCTCATGAACGTCAAAACAGAGGGTATAATTAATTATAATAATAATAATCATCATTACTACTCCCCATTAGTAGAATCACTATGATTTATTATTTTTTCACTCGGGGGGGGAGGGGCTGCCACGTGTTTCTCTCAACCTTAGTGGGGTACCCTCCATTTGGATCTGGATACTCTTCAGATCATGACGTTTCCGCCCCCAGTTGAGCTTTACGACAGCCTAGTAACACACACACACACACACACACACACACACACACACACACACACACACACACACACACACACACACACACACACACACACACACCACACACACACACACACACACACACACACACACACACACACACACACACACACACCCGCACACACGCACGCACGCGCGCACACACACCAAACGAGTGTAAACTAGGCTGATGTTTATCTTTACGTATCATTCTACCAACCCCTGTTACATTTCACGATAAACCGGCTGATTCACTCGATCGGATTTAGAAAAGGCATGTTTTCCGAATAAAATGGTAAAACGTAAACGTAAGACACATCTCGGGGTGTTGCACGTTTGTCCCGTTAATAATTCAAATAGAGGGTACTACTGGTTTATGCAGTTACCACAACACCAGTGACCTGAACATACAGCTTTCTCAAAGAGTGGATCTTACCAGGGTACGATGCTGGAGTTCTGCCAGTGGCTGACAGGTAGGCTGGCGTCTGTTCATAGGTTTTATAGTTAACTGACTTTTTGGGTGCCCAAAGTTGCATCATTTCATCTTTCCCTTCGTGTGTTGAGTCAAACTGAGGCCAGCCCCTCCCATTCACAAACCACTCCTTTTTTTCAACACCAAGTAATCGTGCTAATAAATTGGCTCCTCCCCTGGTTGCACCGCCGGGCTTTATAAACGAACCAACACGTGTGTGCAATTGATTCCTAGATGTTTGTGTTTAGTCGAGTTCAGAACTTTTTGCATTGCAAGCAAAACATGTGTTGTGATAGCAAAAAATAGCTTCTAAGGTTTAAGAATTATCATTTTTGTTGACAATGCAAAAAGTTTTGCACTCGGCACAAGACACATCTACCTTCCTAGATGCTCTGCCAACGAGGAACTGAATACAGGGGTTGGTATAGTCCCCGTTGAACAGCGCCAAACGCTACAGCAGTTCTCAACTAACAATCAAAATGTTATTCTTAAAATGTGTGCCTCTGCCAGCACTGACAATCCCAACAACAACAACAACCCCCTGCGCCCTACTACTATTAAGAAAAACAACGTGATAGTAGCCTACCCAGTTAGAATTCCTTCCGTCTGTACCACAAGCCATAAATGGTGATGGATGAACGGCTTATCGAACATGCATGCACACACTTGTCCCCACAACATAGATGTAAACGCCAATTAGCCTACAATCGCACATCTGCACACATGTAGCGTCGGAACACGTCTCCCCGTCCCCCTTTGTTTCGAAAGCACATTGCAGTAGCAGCAGGACCTCGCAGGACATGGGGAGAGGGCTTTGTACCGTTTTTTTAGAATCGATTTGTGTGGACCAGGCGACCGTGCAGCCAGATGCAGAGGCTACAAAGGGTTATTTATTGCAAATAGAGTGCAGGCAAGACATGTGACACAACCCCACGAAATCATTTCTAAATCTCGCAGTCAAAACATTCAGCGCATAGCATAGGTGCAGAGCCCAGGCAACACAGTAGACATACAGGTGTGGTACGCGAACCTTACATGCAGCCACAGATCCATAGATACAGGCAGGGACGAGCAGAGTCGGGTTGAAAGCAGCGATGGATGGACATGCTTGGAATGGGCTTCGAGATGCGAATGAAGCCTTTTGTCGTTTTTTTTCATGTTTAGTTTTTTAGTTACCTTTTTTTTTGAGGGAGACTGTCAGGCACGTTAGAGGGGCTGCGAAGAGAGGAGAATCGTGCATGCGCGGCGCGGTCACGTACACTAGCCAGGAGCTGAGGGAACAATAATAAACTGTTAACCCATTCACAAAATGCCGCAATTAACTCTGTAGATTCAAAGCAAACGTGTTGAAGTTATTCATAGGCCTACAAGAAAGTTGAAACATTCGGGTTGCTACATCTGATATCGAAACCATTGAGAAAAGAAACCCATTGATATTCATAATAGCCCACATTAGAACTTCTTTCAAAATAGGCTATTCCTATTCCCAGCCACGTTAAAGCTCAGTGTTTACATTTTTCTACCGAAACGGTAACTTGGGCAGATAACTCTTATCTGCTAGTGTGCACCCCTATTGACAGATTGTGGCCATGGTGACAGAGGCAGCTCCATTGATTAAAGGCTGTTTGCAGACTAGGGTAGGTGGGATGTGTTAGATATGGATTGCAACACTGAAGTTGGGCTTCCTTAAATTACAAGCCGGTGGCCATTGCAGATATATATAAACAACCAACATGCGCACACGCACACACACACACACACACACACACACACACACACACACACACACACACACACACACACACACACACACACACACACACACACACAATGTTATTTTATGTTTCAAAATTGGACGAAAAGTGTATTTTCAGATAAATAGACATGCTTATATCTTTATTTAGGAGTTTCTAATTTTCAGCACAAAGTTATCAGTTATATACAAACAAATCAGCGCTTTATAACTTTGTAATAATCATTATAACTTTATAATACAGAGACGAGAACATTTGAGAGCAGTTGAGACGGAAGAACAGAGAGGAGGAGAGCAGACATAAGAACAGAGAGGAGGAGAACAGAGAGGAGGAGAGCAGACATAAGAACAGAGGAGGAGAACAGACATAAGAACAGAGAGGAGGAGAACATACATAAGAACAGAGAGGAGGAGAACAGACAGAAGAACAGAGAGGAGGAGAACAGAGAGGAGGAGAACAGACAGAAGAACAGAGAGGAGGAGAACAGACAGAAGAACAGAGAGGAGGAGAACAGACAGAAGAACAGAGAGGAGGAGAACAGACAGAAGAACAGAGAGGAGGAGAACAGACATAAGAACAGAGAGGAGGAGAACAGACTGAAGAACAGAGAGGAGGAGAACAGACATAAGAACAGAGAGGAGGAGAACAGGGAGGAGAACAGAGAGGAGGAGAACAGATAGAAAAACAGAGAGGAGAACAGACAGAAGAACAGAGAGGAGGAGAAAAGACAGAAGAACAGAGAGGAGGAGGACAGAGAGGAGGAGAACAGATATAAGAACAGAGAGGAGAAGAACAGAGAGGAGGAGAACAGACAGAAGAACAGAGAGGAGGAGAACAGACAGAAGAACAGAGAGGAGGAGAACATACAGAAGAACAGAGAGGAGGAGAACATACAGAAGAACAGAGAGGAGGAGAACAGACAGAAGAACAGAGAGGAGGAGAACAGACAGAAGAACAGAGAGGAGGAGGAGAAGAGAGAGGAGGAGAACAGACAGAAGAACAGAGAGGAGGAGAACAGACAGAAGAACAGAGAGGAGGAGAAAAGACAGAAGAACAGAGAGGAGGAGAACAGACATAAGAACAGAGAGGAGGAGAACAGAAAGAAGAACAGAGAGGAGGAGGAGGAGGAGGAGGAGGACAGGTCATTTTGACATGAATTTTTCTTGTGCAGAAATACAGTAAAATAAAAAGTTCAAAAAGTTCAAAGTACTTTATTTGTCATTGCCATGAAGACAACGAGACAGTAGAGGCAACCAGACTTACACAGCTAAATAATAATAAATAACAATTAATAAATAGATTCATAAATATCATACATAAAATAATAATAAAAATAATAAAAGCAATATATCTCCATATCTCCATATTAAGGTGCATCAAGTCTTAGAGTGCAGTCCATGGGGGGCAGGGAGGGCTGGGCCGGGGGCGGGGGGAGATGAAGGGGGGTGGGGAGTGGGGTGGTCAAGCTGTTGAGGAGCCTTATTGCACAGGGATAGAAGCTCTCTGCCATCCTGGAGGTGCGTGCCTTTTTGGATCTGAACCTTTTCCCTGACGGGAGTAACAGGAACAGATGATGGGCAGGATGAGAAGGGTCTGTGAGGATGCGTTTAGAGCGCTGCAGGCAACGGGAGGAGGAGATGGACAAGATGTCGGGCAGCTCTACTCCAATGATCCTTCCCGCTGTTTTAATCAGCCTCTGGATGGCTGCCTGCTCCGCCTTAGTACAGCCGTAGACCATACATTCAGGCAGTATGTAAGCACACTCTCTATAGCGCAGCGGTAGAAGTTAAACAGCAGCCTCTGAGGAAGGTGTTCTTTCCTCAACTTCCGGAGGTAAAAGAGGCGTTGCTGGGCCTTCCCCAAAACGGAAGCTGTGTTTTTGACCCAGGAAAACTCCTCCGTCAGTGTCAGACCCAGAAACTTTAGAGAGGTGACACGCTCAACCTCTTCACCGTTGATGTAGAGTGGGAGATGGTGATTATGCTGGGAAGACTTCCGGAAGTCAATGATCATCTCTTTGGTTTTCCTAATGTTGAGACTGAGGTTGTGCTCAGAACACCAGACTGCCAGGTTTCCCACTTCTTGCCTGTAGGCAGCCTCATCGTTGTTGGAGATGAGGCCAAGCACTGTTGTATCATCTGCAAATTTGAAGATGTAGTTGGATGGGCAAGAGGGAGCACAGTCATGGGTGTAGAGGGTGTATAAAAGTGGGCTGAGCACGCAACCTTGTGGGGCGCCAGTGCTGATGGTCAGATTTGAAGAGTGATGCTTCCCCAGTTGTACACTCTGTGTGCGATTGGTCAGGAAGTCCAATACCCAGTTACACAGTGAAGCATTGAGGTTTAAGTCCTGAAGTTTGGAGATGAGTTTGCCTGGAAGGATCGTATTGAATGCAGAACTGTAATCTATAAAGAGAATACGGATGTAAGTGTTCTTTAACTCCAGGTGCTCCAGTGCAGTGTTAAGCAGCAGGGCTACTGCATCCTCTGTAGATCTGTTCGCTTTGTAGGCAAATTGGTGTTGATCAAAGGAAGCTGGTGTGATGCCTCTTATGTGTTTCATGACCAGCCTTTCCAAGCATTTAGCTGGTATGGGGGTGAGAGCCACTGGCCTATAGTCGTTCAGGCACTTGACTGCAGTCTTTTTTGGCACAGGTATAATGGTTGATGCTTTGAAACATGGGGGGACATGTGAAAGGGCTAGAGAGCGGTTGAAAATGTCTGTAAATACCTCTGTCAGCTGGTCACCAATAGTCACAATGGTCACAAATAGGCTCCATTAAAAGAAAAGCATCTTGACCTCACTGATTTCAAAACGCTGGCTACGGCCCAGATCACAGACTGGGGACATACTTGCATGATCCAACTTGCTCAACGATGTCTACAAGTCGACGGTAGAAATTGGTGTTTGAACCACTCCACTTACTCTTTAAGGTTTATGATTCCAGAGCTATAATTTAGTCTAATCTGTTAGAAATGCCCTAGCAAAAATATAACTGTGTAAATGCTTTGTGAGAATCTCTTAAGGTTGACTGGTCCGGCTGCTAACTCCTTACCAATCAGAGCATCTCTTTTGGTTTTGGTTGTTAAGTTACAAATATTGTGTTTGTTTGTTTGTTTGTTTGTTTTAGCGCTCTCTCTCTCTCTCTCTCTCTCTCTCTCTCTCTCTATATATATATATATATATATATATATATATATGCACACACACATCCATGCCATTGCTTGATGACATCTAGAAATGGCTGTGAGTGTCTTTACTGTGAGCGCTGACCTGAGAGTGAATGTTGGCATCAGGGTTCAGGGTCCGGACCCCGTCGGTGTGTACAGAACGCACAACTCTCTGGGTTAGGTCAACAAGAAAACCGGCGGGGCATCCATTCTGACGCACAGTCACATCAAGGCAAACACATATGCACGCACAATTGCTTGAACATAGTCCTGAACTTCATCTCACCCACACATACACACTCAAACGTACACACACACGCAAACATCTGTCTCTCACATACAGATACACACTCTCTCACACACACACACAACACACAAACACACACACATACAGTCACCATAACATGCACATGCATGCCTGCCACAATAATAAACGATAACGGACTATCAGAGACACACCACACACACTTACACGTACACACACACACACACACACACACACACACACACACACACACACATACAAACGGTCACAATATCACACAAACAAACCATAACACAAAAACACACCACAATAATATGGGTACCATGCCTCTATGTTAAAACCGCCACTGCTCATATCAGTGGTCAACTAAATATTCAAAGATTACAATGACAAAAAAATATATGAGGCAATCAGTTAAACTAATTCCCTCTGTAAATTATGATATTTTTACTGTAATGTATCAATGCAACAGTCTTTATATTTACTGTTAAATTGCATCCTTTTGTGGGACTACTGCGTGTTTCTAAAAAAATGACCCCTTATATCGTCTTCACCTAAATACCTGCGTTTAAAGGGTGTAACAATATAAGAACGAAGAAACACAAGAAGAATCCAACCCTGCAAGATGACTCATTGACGTGAAATGAAGGAAGAAAATAACTCTTTCAATCAGAGAATCACACGACAGTACAAACATGCTTACCCTTACTCTGAGTATTCTGAGGACACTGTACGCTGGCTGCTGCTGTCAGTTTACCTGTCAGTTTCCTTCTTTCCTATCTGAAAGTCATAAAGATTACATCAGTTAACACGAGTAGGCCTACGATGCTTTTAGGTATCATGGGATCACTGAAGCCACCATAAACTAAAGAAATGGTAGAACATTTTTGAAACATTCCTTCACTTCCCTCTGAATAAATGATATGTATTAAATTACACTTGTAACTAAGAGAATACATGTGAGTTGTTGATCACAGGACGAAATTATTTGTAGGCCGATACATAACGTCATCTTTGGAAAAGACGTTTAACTGAAAAGTGTTTCAATGACCCGGCTCTCCCCTACACAAAAACAAAAACATATTGACGTAACTACACATGTTGTTATGCAATATAGATATTGTAAATCAAAGGATGTATTGACTCGTAATACAAGAAACCGCAGTTCTGTCTCTATATTTACACTTTCTAATCAGATTCAAATGGAAAAGTCTCCAAAAAACAAGTGACTATCAAGTGTTTTGAGCATCGCTTGTCGTAACTCTCTCCCTAAATGGCTCTGGTTTGACCTATAGTAGTTCTGATTGGTGCAGTATAGCAACACATATTATCAATTGTGTTGCTACTGCTTTCAAGTGGCCAACAACCGCACTTGCATGTACTGCCACCGAGGGGCCATACAGGGTCAATGGGGATTTGCAGTTTACTCGACTTTTAACACTTGACGTATTTTAAAAAATTGAGATCACATAAAAAACATGTTTGAATGATTGAATGGTGTAGATTAAAAAAAGGCCTTTTTTTTTTAAACAAAATGGACAATGATATGGTTAAATAAGCCCTGAAATGGGAGCATGCAATGTCGTCACACGCGAACACTAGAGGGCAGCGTTGACCTAACAACGAAAGATGAGACGGGACCTTCCGCCTGTTTGATCCTATGCCACCGTCTCCCTCATCGCTTCATTGAGGATCTGCAGTAGGCTTCCTGGGAACATCGGCCTTACTATAGGACTTCATTGAAGAAATAACTTCAGTTAAGGTTATCTTAATTGATAAAAAACGAAATCTTACTGATTTGCATGCGCAAGGTTTTTTGGAGGTAGCTTTAATATTTGAATAGGCCTATTGACCCGTTAGAATAGCCTAATTGTAGGTAGGCCTGTTTGATTATTATATATGTAGGGACATTTCTATTAAGTTGGTTTGAGAGGTGTGAACATGACAAATATAAATGTATCTATGTATGTACATTTCAATTCAGCCTGTAGTACTTGATGGTCGGCCAATAATCCAACCCAGTCTCACGGAAATACGTGACACTGTCACGTCATTTAATCTATTCATTCGTGATCTGGGACACGTAATTTCAATTTTTTCGTGCCAAAAAGCACACATTTCTAACAATATGACAGCTTTTGGCCACCCGTTTCTACTTTCACCTTTGATTCTGAGAAATTGTGACAATTCACGGATATATTTAATGCAGGTGCGCTGCTGTAGGCAAACCCCGGCGGCAAAAAAGATAGCTGCTTCATCTCTTTTTAGAATGAGTTTCATCACGAATGAATAGATTAAATGACGTGACGTATTTCCGTGAGACTGGGTTGAATAATCCACATATTTTAATGTTTTCCAATGAGTTAAACGCCAAATAAAATGACATAGGCCTACAAGTGACTTATTTTCGCAAACGCACACTTTCTCCATTTACCAACCTATTTTCCTTCTTGTTTCCTGACAATATCTGGGACCGAACTTTATTTTCCGTTAGGCAAGTGATAAAAATATGAAATAGTCCTCCAAAACACAAAAAGTTGGTTTGAATGTTTTTATTAGTTTTTTAAGATAATATTTAGCCCTTTACTACTTCATTTTGGTACAATTTGGTATTGAAAAAAAATACAATAAAATACAAAAGAAGAAAAGTAAACAATTGCACTTTTGAAGTAAATTAAGTCAGAATCTGTCATAATTCAGTTTCAAGTATCCCAGCATAGTTCAACTATTCATTGCAAGGTGTATGATCAAGTAAAAACGGGATCGGAGCCAATTCATTCAAGCATAATTACATGTTCCAATCTTTGACAATAGTTTGGAAAAACGCACTTTCCGGAGAGTTCGGTTTTATTTTACATCATAGGTTTTTGGCGCCATGAGATCACTT
This sequence comes from Gadus chalcogrammus, assembly GCF_026213295.1. Taxonomy (NCBI): domain Eukaryota; kingdom Metazoa; phylum Chordata; class Actinopteri; order Gadiformes; family Gadidae; genus Gadus; species Gadus chalcogrammus. The sequence goes on along the minus strand of NC_079419.1, from coordinate 13,188,137 downwards.
TAAACCATAAACTAATTTTTGGATTCCTCAATCCTAAAATGTCTTGGCAATAAACAATATGAAAACATCAACAATTATATTTAAAATAGGCAGTGCTTTATCCGTTTGGACGGATCATCTCATTAAGGCCTAGAAGTCTGACATGGTATGCAGTATACATGGCATCTTACAGGCATTTTTCGATTATAATTTTCCCTTTATAAAATCCCTGACCTGATATAAGTAAGCGAGCATCAAAGTTACATAAACATGTAATGTAAACATACTCAAATATTACATATGTACAACAAAACGCTTGGGTCCTGCCCAAATTTAGTGTTCGATTTCTTGAGGCCTAACCCATAAGGCATTCGCCTGCCACTCATAACTTATTCATGCTACACTGACGGTCTTAATTAACTAATTTGTCTTTAAAAGTACATAATTACGACAGTCGAAAACGCTGTGGTTCAACCCGGACGGAAGGGGTGGACTAGGAGCCGATCAGTCGATTGGAACGCATTCCAACTGTTACCGCGTTCCAATTGGTCCGAAATGTGTTCCTTTTCTTTACATGTGCCGCTTCATGTGGAGCGCGAGGTGGTCGGAGCGCGAGAAGGCCCTCTCGCAGAGGTGACACTGGAACGGTCGGTGGCCCGTGTGCTTCCGGAAATGACGCGTGAGTTCGTCGGATCTGGCGAACTTCCATCCGCAGCCGTCCCAGTTGCAATGGTACGGTTTTTCTCCTATAGAGCAAAGAAGAAGAAACATATTTAGTCATATGTTACGTAAAGGCACACAACTCTAAGGACTACACGACGACACCAAATGTAACATCGAGGTCATCGAGGCCCTTGATGTACGTGTTTGGCGGGGCCTATGACGTAGATGGGTACGGTGCCAGTGACGTACCTGTGTGAGTTCTCATGTGGGCCTTGAGGTGCGAGCTCTTCGTGTACGTCTTCCCACAGCCCGGGTACTCGCAGTTGTGCGTCGCCGCGCGTTTCCGGGCCCACGACCTTCGCCCGCGCTTCTGCTTCATGCCCGCCGCGTCGTCCTGCACGTAGAACTCCAGCAGAGGAGAGGAGGGTGGCGTGAGCACCATACCGTGAATGGTGGAAGGAAGCTGCGCGCGCATAGGATCCCTGTACAGGCCGTACTGTCCGTTGAACTGTGCCGGCGGCGCGCCGTCGTGGGCGTAATGGTGCGCTTGTGGTGGATACGGCGCGTTGGCGTACGGTGACAAGCGCGGCTGGTTGTGGCTATGGTGATGGTGGTGGGGGTGGAGGTGCTGGTGGGAATGCGCGCCAAGCACCGTGCTCATCCCCCCCATGTGGCACACTTTCCTCCCCAGCTGCTGCATCGAGTGCGGCGGGGGAGCGAAACCACCCGGACACTGCGCAGGCACCGGCGCGGTGGTTTGATGGCGCGTGAGAGTCGCGGGGTGCATCGCGGGGCGCATCTGCTGGCCGTGGTCGTACAAAGGCCGCATGAAGTCCCCGCCAGAAGAAGATGATGAGGAGGCCATCATACAAGAATGCTCCTGCGCCTCTGTTTTGATTTTGTATCCAAGCGGTGGGGATAGCGTCGCTTGAGAGTTTACCGGGTTGAACACGCGCAGCTCCGTGAACTCCTGCCTGTCTATCGATTTGGAGGCGGAAGAGTCCCCGAGGCTCTCACCACCGGGATAGTTGATCTCCGGCGTGAGGAGCTCTGCCATCAGGCTGCGCACGGGGTCGGTGCCCGGTTCGGAGAAGCTCGTGCTGGTGCCGTGGTAGTCGGGGGACCGGTGGTGTGAAGGGGCGTCGCAGGTCTCGTGCACTGAGTTCCCGCTGCAGCTCTCGGGCGACTCCGGGAGGAAATACGAGGAGCTCTGCTGCTGTGGGGGCGAGCACGAGCTGTCACTCATGGGCTGGCGGACACTCTCAGTGCCGATGGTGTTGGAGAGGATGAACTCGAGGTCCAGGTACTTCCCCAGCTCGTCCTCGTCCCGGGTGGAGGCGGTGAGTGGAGGGGACTCGATAATGCTGAACTCTACCTCGATGTGCGGGGTCATGTCCCCAGCACCTGTGGCGCGCTTCTCCGTGGGGGACACCTTCCAAAGCTGTAGGATGAAAATACGCGACCACGGTCAACATCCACCCCGTTGCATCATTCAACCGACACATTTCACTGCGCTTCAAATGACGCGCATTTACTGCATGATGTTCATCATTACATTGAATTTACGTCTACAAGAACTCGATTAACTTTTTTCAAATATATATAGGCAAGGCAAGGCAGACATAAATATATATATATATATACATAAATATATATATCTATACGTTCTGTATTTGTTAGGTGATATATATATATATATATATATATATATATATATATATAGGCCTATATATATATATACATCACCTAACAAATACAGAACGTGTTATGCTCCTTCCTCCCAGTCCGTCCACGATATTCTCGTCAGAAAGCTCATCACCATGCAGCCTACTTACGTTGACAATCTCCGACTGCTTTTCGTCCATCGACTGCAAGTTGAGGAAAGAAGCGGCGGAGAGCACCACGGCTTCCGCGACTGCCATTCTGCCTCTTCAGCGACAAGTAGGACAACAGACACTAACAATGAGGATGTTTTTGAAGCGGTAGACACGCACCAGTATCGCCACTTATATGTCCATTGATCGGTGTGTGCGACCACGCCAGTAAGGCACAAAGGTGAAGGACGTCAGTAGAGCAGAGTAGAGCCTGAGTTTAGTTTATATTGCCACAGCCAATGGGGGCGTGGCTGTCCTGACACACCTGCTGCCCCTTCGACCAATCAGACGCAGCCCTGTGAGGACAGAGAAACAGCAGTTCCGAAACCAGAATACTTAATGTTAGTAAAATCGTCCAATTTAAAGTAGCCCCATGTTGGCTAGTAAATAATAGCAGTGCTCTGCTTTAACGGATTGTTTATTGTTGAAGCGTAAAATAAAAATTATTATTATTAGGCCTATTATTATTATTATTATTATTATTATTATTATTATTATTATTCTTATTATTATTCTTATTATTCTTATTATTATTATATAAACCACTACCTTTCTTTATTTATCTTGGATAAATGACAGGTGGAGGCCGGTTTCATGAGTGTGTGAATGATGTATTATCTCACACTGCCCTGTTTTAGGCCCGAGAACTATCCGGAGCCCTTGGCGGCTGAGGGGCGAAAGGCAGCCCGGGCCGGAATGGAGGCCCGGAGGGACAATCGTTTTAAAATTTGTTCGAAAGCAACCCCAAAATTATAACGTTTTATTATAGAGGAACAATGGGATTTTCCCTTGTGGATAGAAATGTTTGATCGCCGGTTGAATGATTAAAATAAAAAAAAACAATGCCTTTATTTGTTTTATAGGCCTACTTTAATAAGACAATTAATCAACAGTATTGAAACTGTTCATTTTCCACCCAAAAGGTCGCTTAATAAATAAAATGTGATTGAATGAGAATAAAATGTCATAGGCCTATTTATTTTGTTGGTAGGCTATTATAGATGAATTCCAAAAATATCAGCGAATAGTTTCGCCCATCTCAACTCAAGCAAAACCAAAACGTATCTCCCAGCTTCGTTATCATGGGACTTAATCTGCATTTACAAATCATTCATTTGTCCCCGAGTCGATCCGCGGTGTCCAAACACCGAGGTGTGAATGGGGCCGCGGATCGGCGTGGCCATCGAAACAACCTGTTAATCCGGACGCAAACAAAAGCGAGAATTCTTAATGATCTTTACCAAACATGACTCATATTGCTATGGTAATGCTCAGGTAGGGAAGGGAGGGAGAGGGGGGGTGGACGTCGCCAATCTGTCAGTGAAGGTGAAGTCTCATTAAGGCCCGCGGCTTGACGTGTTGAGTGTGTATTTATTAGTAGTAGGCCTACTTATTGTCGCATCGTTTCTGATTGTCTGTGAGAAAAAAGGCCCCTTGTCCCCCTCCCCCTAAATAAATATAAATACTAACACATGCAAATTAATAAACAAATGAATAATTCAAGAAAAACATCAACTTATGTGACAGTCGGGCATTTAGGTCCCGTACCCACGGTGTCCCGGGCGATTGTGAGCTGGACGGAGCAGAGACAGGTTTTTATACGCGTTATTTTTAAACGGGCCCACCCAAATCAGTGTGCAGAAGCCAAGGGGAATTGAGTCAGCTTCCTGCTGCACGAGGAAATACTGCGCGCGTGCTTCCTCTCCCGATGCTCCGAGCGCGCGCAGGCAGCGTGGCCTCTCTGCCCCCCCATAAACTGAAACGATCCAGGCTTATAAAAACACGGCGCTAACATTTGACATTATTGCCTTATAAAATACACCCTATTCACGAGTAGCCCCTTATCACATATTACCACTTTGCACATTGAGTTGAAATAAGAATTGTCTAGGTAGCTTTTATTATAAAAGCCTTTATTTGTGGTTATTGTATTATTATGTATGTTTAATATTAACATTTTTAACAATAAAAAAAAGCCAGCTAAGCATTTTGCCTTTGGTATAGATGTGTGCGGTCTAGTGATGTGTTCATTTGAACTCATATTTGGCACATGACATACACACACACACACACACACACACACACACACACACACACACACACACACACACACACACACACACACACACACACACACACACACGCACACACAGAAAACAAAGCTGAGGACTGCAGATACATTTTGAAACTAATAAGCGAGGAAATACTGCCAGAGGAAAGTAATTAACAAATGAAGAAGTATACAACTGAACAACTGTTCAGTGAATGGGGCTAGGCCTGTTTGTGATATAGTCAGTAACGCTGTCTATCTGATGATATGTTTGACTGCAGAGTCATCAGACTACCATTGAGTTGCTATATCACCTTTTCAACAGGTCACCCAATTTATAGGTCTGAGAATTCTTGTGGATAAACAGAAACCAAAATGGATAAACAGTTCATTGCACCAAACTGAATACTTTAAGACATTTCAGCAATCTGTCATGACCCCATATGCATTTCAGGCTAACATCATTTATGTACTGTATATTTTATGTGACTTGTGTTTTGAATATACAACACATTTAGATACAATTCCAAAGAGCGCTTACTCTTATTACTACTTAAAATTAAAATAATGAATCATTTAATTCATTAACTAAGTGTTTTAATGACGGCTGCTCATTGTCTTGTTGCAATTGGAAAGGAAAAATTAACTATTGTTTTGAATTGAAGAAATAATAAAAAAGAATCCCCCAAATAATAGGGGCCCGCCAACTGCTGATGTTCATGGTGAGCGTGACTCAGGGGCCAACACGGCTAGGAACCCACCTCAAGCACACTGAATCTGTCCTTCGTCAGACAAGCCCATGCTGGCTAACTGGTTTAGTGGCATTCAGCCAGGCTACTGAGGCTATTAGCAGCTAGCTGTTAGCCTAATGAGATCAGGATCATAGGTGGTGAGCAGTCTACCGCCCAACATGCTGGGGTGGCCTGGTGTGTGTGTGTTTAAACGGGCTAAACGTTACATAGGTTTTCAGTCAATGTTTGTGAACGAGCTTGAAGCTACTTAGCTAGGAAGAGCCACTGAGAGATAGAGAGGGAGGGAGGGAGAGCGAGAGAGCGAGAGAGAGAGAGAGAGAGAGAGAGAGAGAGAGAGAGAGAGAGAGAGAGAGAGAGAGAGAGAGAGAGAGAGAGAGAGAGAGAGAGAGAGAGAGAGAGAGAGAGAGAGAGAGAGATGGTGAAGAGGAGAATGATGAGAGAAAAAGATAAGAGGGAATACAAGAAAAGAGAGAGGGGGATGAGAGAGGAGAAGATAGGGGATGACAGAGAGGCAGACCGAGTGAGAGAGAGGGACAATAATACTTAATAATAGTATAACTAGCAGTAGTAATTCTCAGTAAAACAGAGCTTCAGGATACACCACTGGCCCTGTGACTAATGAGGGGACGTTTTACACCCCAGTATCAGATGAGTTCAACAACAAACAAGCCAATATCAACCCAAACAACCACCGCGTATATACCAAGTGATTTGCATTATGCAAATGGTTGCGGCCAATTCCGATTCAAATTCACCTCGCATTCACGGCAACCAACTTTACATTAATAGATGAATAATAAAATGCGAAATACCTTGTGTACCTATGATAAAGAAGCATTAGCATCAGAATCACATAGTTGGCGGGTAAGCTCAGGGGTTGAGTTTGTCGGTGCTACAGGGAAAATAAATGGGATAAAAGATAAGATAAAGACAAGAAATGCTAATAACAGCATTAAGTCATTTTATATAACGTATATTCTTTCTTGGGGGTGTGAGTGTGTGGGCTGGGGGTGCGGGGGGGTCAGGGAATGGACAGTTTTAGATCCTCAGCTTTCAGTGGTCCTGGTACATAAGGGACAAATCACATCAACTACAAGATAAACGAGAAAAATGAAACCATAATATTATAATCATTGGTTGAAGTCCCTTCACTGCCATACAAATTAGACTGTGTAACACATAAAAACAAAACACTTTCTCGCAAAACCAATATACAGTGCTTCCCAAAATGTAAAATCTGCACCTGATGTAAAAGACCTTCAGTGTCAGGAGTCCGGAAGTACATGTACAGTATGGAGGACCCAGCCCCTCCACCTCTGGTATCACCTCCACAGGTCAGTTTCAGGCCAGCTCTCGTCCCCCATCGTACTCAGCCAGGGGGGCTTCTCTCTGGGTATCTGCTCTGTGTCTGATGGCCTCCCCCCCAGGCTCTTCCGCTACAGGTTATACCTGTTGGAATCACGAGCATGTGTGTGTGTGTGTGTGTGTGTGTATGTGTGTGTGTGTGTGTCTCATCACCAAATGCCAGTGTTTCACCCACAGTGATTCAGAATATACAACTGATGATATGATAATATAATGCATAATATGCATAATATGATATTATGCATCATTTTATGACATAACATACAATATGGGAGGGATCGTTAAATTATTATTCTTATCTTAGTATTTTAGTGAACTAGTTTCACCTCCATACGACTAATTTGACCAAATTAACATATTTCCCATCAGCAAGACCATCGTCAATAATCCAATTTTGAGTCTCTTCTCTTCCCATTAGTTCTATTCTATTCTCTTCTATTCCATTCTGTTCTACTCTCCTATTTGAGGAACGGGTGAGCTTCAGTGCAGACCCCAGGTCTGACAGCTGCTTTACTTGTCAACTGTTTCCAACCCACACCTCTCACACATCACTCCAGGCAGGCTGGTGTTCAGACACCATAACTGAACAGTGCTTTAGGAACTAGACCCCTGAAAATAAATTAGGTTTAATTATACTTTATTCTGTTTGTATGTATAGAATATTCAGCTGTGGCAACCGAGCATTAAACAAGATTGTGCATTGTCCATGGGCTCATCCAGGCAGCAAGTGCTCATGGGTAATAACAACAAGAGGGGCAGAGTTTAGTTGTGTCTTCTCCTGGCCCAGTTAGCTCGTCTTACAGGCACTTGTGCACTGAGCTTCCCTAGGCAGAGAGGGAACTGTAGAAAGATGGAGGACAATGGAAGGGTATCTGGGTTGAAGAATCACATGCAGAATATTTGTGTTTTGGGTTATTCAATGCAAAGGGCAATGTGTGTGTGCGTGTGTGTGTGTGCGCACGCGCGTGTGTGCGTGTGCGTGCGTGCGTGTGTGCATGCATATTGGTTTCCATGTTGTTTGTACTGTATTAAATGACAAAGCGTGCACAACTGTAAGCCAGGCATTATTTGCCTTTGTCGTCTTCCTGGGAAGTGGGAGAACTTGTGTCTGTGTGTGTGTGTGTGTGTGTGTGTGTGTGTGCCATGGTGGCGATGAGAGGAAACATGTTCTTACTGGGCAGTCGTTTAGCACACGCTCATGTCTACAGTGACTTGCAGGGGGTACAGTATGGTGTCAGGGCGTCTGGCTAGGAGACCTACTGTTGGCATTGGAGTTAACACGGAACGCATATGCCATCTACTACAGCTGAACCCGCTCCACACAGGCCAACACGTTATAATTTAGGAGTAATAGAAAGGTGTGCATGTTGTTTCAGGTCTCCATAGCGAGACAAACACATGAACACATTGTTCTTCCGACAACCCATCCCAAATTTTGTTCCCGTGTGATCGATCTGACTCTAATATCCCTGATGGAACGCCAAATTACATCATAGTTGTCATAATCGTCTAGATTGGCGGTCTGATTGTGATCTCTTTGATGATGGTCGCAGGCCATGTGGAAGCCAATGGAAGCTTGGCAGAGCGCAGCAGATCAGCTAATGAGACGGTATGATGATTTGATTTATTGGTTATTGCGGATTGCGTGTGTTTTTTTGTTTGGGTTCCCATGGCAACGGTGCCGGAGGGGGAGGAGTAAGGAGTTAACTGAGATCTGGGGCCACCTACGTGTGGTAAAATGGCAATAAACCATTAAATAAATAAAAATCATTACATTTTTAATGCCGCTTTTACAACCTGCATTAATCAAATGAATAAAACTGATTGAACCAAATGCGTGATCATAGAAACGACTAGCAAATACAAATAAAAGGTTCTTAAAAAATGGAAGAGGCTAACACAGGAGACTACTTGTCTCTCCGTCTGTCCACCTATCTATCTCAGTCACACAAGTAAAACAATTTTTTACCAAAAATTGGAAAAAAAAAGCCTGTAACCTGAGCTAGTGTTGCCTAGTGAGCATTGAAGAAACAGAAAGATGCAACAGACATTGAGACGGTTGAAAGGTGGCTGTCAGGCTCCTATCTCACTTCAAACACACACATTCCTCGCAATGACATATACAAATATAAATTGTTTGCACTGAGAAAACTGTGAACAAAATGAATATCAACGATAAGGACGACTTACAGTTCATTAACATACATCTCAATAAGGAGCAGGTAGGGGTTAGACAGTCAATACAGAGGATGGTCATTTAGGAGCAGGTAGGGGTTAGACAGTACAGACAGGTCAGTAAGGAGCAGGTAGGGGTTAGACAGTGAATACAGAGAAGGGTCATTTAGGAGCAGGTAGGGGTTAGAAAGTACAGACAGGTCAGTAAGGAACAGATAATGGTTAGACAGTACAGAGACAGGTTATTAAGGAGCAGTTAGGGGTTAGGCAGTACAGAGACAGGTCATTAAGGAACAGTTAGACAGTGAATACAGAGACAGGTCATTAAGGACCAGGTAGGGGTTAGACAGTACAGAGACACGTCATTCAGTAGGAGGTAGAGATGAGGGCATCTTCTCAACGATGCCTACAGGACAGGTCAAAGAGCCTAGCCACTACGCTATCCAGAAGAAGCCAGGGGAAGACGATCTGCCTACCGTCTAACTCTGAAGTGGATAGCCAGTGTGACCTTTAAAAACACAGGAGAGTTCGTAGAGGTCGAGGAGGTCACGAGATCTTTTCGACATGTGTTTGTGCTGGTCTTACTCATGCCCCTCCCCCCCCCCAGTCAGCATTTGTTTCCTTCCAACATGTTTGCTACTTCTTTTATTATTCTGCCTGGTCCGACTGCAATATTGCACTAGCATCTTCTCTGTGAAAAATCATAATTTGATATCCACCGAGCTCAATCATGCCAAGGCTTTGGTCTCTCTGAATCAATTTGGTCTGTGGATCCAAGATGACAAAAGTGAACCAATGAGTGCAACTTTAAATTGTTAGTGTAAATTTGTGTGTACATGTGAGCTGAAAGTACTGGGAAGAATGGGAGACATGTTATCCCCAAGTTAGGACCCGTCCAACTCAACCGTTTTTTTAAGATAGTAGCGTCGTTGTGTCGTGTTTCTCAGAGGCAGCCATAAATATTAACCGTAAAAAAATGCCCAACTGGAGCTCCACACATCTGCACACACCTTGCCATCGGTGTCCCTGTAAAGTGGTTGGCAGAGAAGATAATTGTGGATTTCTTCGACCAAAACATCGGATTTTACACCCGCTTTCTCTTAATAACCGGGACCAAACGGCATAGATAACTATTATATAGATCAAATAAGATAAATATGATAGGTAAGGCAAAATCCCTTCACAACGTTTAAAACAAAAATGATACGATTTTGGGAGGCCCTTTAAAGACGCAAAGGAACCGATATGGTGTTAGCAAGGGTACTGAAACCAGGATGGTATCTATAGGTTATCTAGTAGCGTTACTGCGTTGGTTCTCTTCTCTGCTCACATCGTGAAAGATCAGACGGAAGCAGTAGAAGAGGCCGAGCCATGAGCATACCTGCCCAGGTAGATGATCAGAATTTAGGATGGGGAGGGGTGGCTCAGACAGAGAAGGTCGGCCTTCATTCTTTCTCTCTCTCCCGTGCCCTCCCTTTCCTGGCCTGTCCTATTAGTGGTGGTTCAATCGCTGGGAATCGATCCGAATTTCCTGGATCGATCCGATTCCGATTCATAAGGTCACGATCCGATTCGATCCACGATTCGATCCGATTCGATTCGATATCGATCTATTTACAGACATAATGCAAATAAATACTGTCCAATAGACAAAACAGCTCCATGTGTTTGTGATTGTATCTGTGTACGTGTAAGAGGGACACAGAGAGAGAAGAGTCAAGAATAAAGTATTTATTTTAGACAAAAATCCAAGTATTATTTGAAATTTAATTTTTTTTTTTTTTTTTTTTATTAATTAAAGATCGATCCAGACATTTTTGGATCGATATCGTGCTTTTTGAGCATGAATCGATATCGGATCGCGGATCGATTTTTTGAACACAGCCCTAAATCTGAGTCAATCGGATTCAAAGATCCGAATCCTTACATTCACCCATGAGTCACGAGTCCGTGGTCTCAATTAACCCGAGTCCGTGGTCTCAATTAACCCGAATCTTTCGGTTCTGGCTGCTACGGACGACATTATTAAAACAATGCACGAATGTCATCAAACTGTAGGTCTATAACAACATTAACACATCCGTTTTTCATCTGCATAGTAACTTAGATTAAGCATACGGACCCGGAGCTGCCAGCTGCGTGGTTGAATAAGAACTTCTTGTAGACAGAGCTGTACACAGATCCAGATCCATAGACTGAGCGAATTCATGGGTCGGATTCGTATCCGGTTGAGTGAAAGACTAACTCAAAGGATTCAGATGAAATGGGTCTGACTCGTATCCGGCTGGGTGAAAGACTAACTCAAAGGACTCAGTTGAAATGGGTCGGACTCGTATCCGGTTGAGTGAAAGACTAACTCAAATTACTCATATTGAATGGGTCGGACTCATATCCTGTTGAGTGAAAGACCAACTCAACGGACTCATACTAAATGGGTCGGGCTCGTACTGAATGTAAATCGTTAAACTCTTTTGTTACAAAGGCATTATTTTACGAGAGATTGTATTCTAAAATGAAAGTAGCTTATTAAAAATAAAGTTGTTTGCTGACTATGTGAACTCTCAGAATATTTCTGTGTTTGACGAGCTTCGAAGAGAAAAAAAATTAATCCATACGTTTTTTTCCTAATTCAGATAGCAGTCACGTTGGCGACATCTCCGATGTTTGCAATGCATCCTTTTTAATATTCAAATATGTTCGCGTATTTCCCCTGGATATCCTCAAAACTGCATTACAGTGGTTTGCTGTGAGCGTGCGCATTAGGCACTAGGGAGTGGGCTGCTGGGCTCATTCAGCGACAAAATTTCAACTGATTCAGATTCAAAGGACTCAAAAGATTCGGATCTTTTTAGTGATTCACTCAAATGACTATGAATCTTCGAAGTGAATCGAAATTCCCATCACTATGTCCTATTGACCTTTCAGTGTTCCTAAAGACAGAGAGACAGAGACAGAGACAGAGAGAGGGAATATGAGACAGAGAAAGATAGAGAAAGTGAGAGAGAGACAGGGTGAGAGAGACAGAGAGTGAGAAAGTGCATGGGGGACAGATAGAGAGAGAAAGAAAAAGAGACAGCAAGAGAGAGAGAGAAAGAGAAAGAGAAAGACAGAGAGAGAGAGAGCGATAGAGAGAGGGAGAAGGGGGGAGGGGGGGGTCTCTGTCACCAGACAGGAGGTCTGCTTTCCTCCAGACGAGACTCGACCAATTACAAAGACAAAGGACGAGAGACTATAGAGATGAGTGACTGGGAGCCAGGGAGCCCTTTTCTTTAGTGGAGGCTGGGGGGCTAGTGGTGAAGGGTGCTCTGAATAAATACACACACACACACACAGACAGACAGAGAGAAGGGGGGGAGAAAGGGGGAGAGAGAGAGAGAGAGAGAGAGAGAGAGAGAGAGAGAGAGAGAGAGAGAGAGAGAGAGAGAGAGAGAGAGAGAGAGAGAGAGAGAGAGAGAGAGAGAGAGAGAGAGAGAGAGAGGTAAACAAGGGGGAGGCTATTCAGATCTTTACAAGTTCCAGGCAACCGAACAACCGAACGAAAAGTTTTACACAGATAACACTAAACCAAGATAACCACACGTCCCCAGGCCCCGAAGTCTGCCTCAGACTGGGGCAAAATGAGGAATGCTCACATGTATATATATATATATATATATATATATATATATATATATATGCATATATATTTCACAATACACTTGCTCTTTTTGGATAAGGCAGCATTAGGGTTAGGCCAGCATGTGTGTAGACCCACGCTCGTGTACACGATGCGGTTGATGCGATGTTTAAATAGCGGCGACTCGGCCTCAGCCTCCCATAGCTATCCGATCCTCATACCTGGTGGTTTTAGAAAACTCGATCGCACAGCACTTAGTTACCACGCAGCCACTGACTACCATATCACTTCTGCCCTTTGAGACTTAATCCTCGCCCCCCGCAAGTGGCTTCGGATAGAAGCCGAGACAAAAGCGCTAAAAATGAGTAAATGTCAAAATAATCATCTTGGTTGAACTTCTTTGACGGGCAAAGCAGTATTGTGTTGCCGTTCTTTTGTTGTATCTAACCTCTTGAAACCCGTTCAGCAAAACATTGACTCAGAATCAGTATGAATATAACCTAAAAATGAAGACAAAAGGACACGTTAAAACAAACACCACAATGTTCCCGGACTTTTTTTAACACCTTTTTTGGGCAAAAATGCAAAACGTTTAAAGCACGAAACTCTCTGCCCTTGCCCCCACACGTGCAGAAAGGCAGTCAATCTTGGTAAGCTGTTCTTCTGTGTTCCGAGTGCTTGTTCCCTGCTGAAAGAAGATGAATATCTATGGCGTACGCCTCCCCTGTCGGTGCTCGGCGAGGGCGTACAGTACACCTGAACCTGCAGGGCCTTGTATAATAGCTGGCACCGACATCAGGCAGCTGCCTAGGCCATTATGAGATTTAAACCCCCAATAGCCACTAGGCACACACACACACACACACACACACACACACACACACACACACACACACACACACACACACACACACACACACACACACACACACACACACACACACACACACACACACACACACACACACGCAATATGTCAGACAGTAATTGCTACTATCACTCGTTTAATGGCAATCTTTGAAGAACTGGAAATCCAACTATCCTGGAAGCCCCATGAAAGTGGCAATGAAGCCATCAAAGCCACATAGTCGTAAACTACAATTCCCATCATTTCCTTGCACAGGTGCTGTGTTACCTGATTTTTAAGAGTGTGTACTGTTCTCAGCAATGTAACAGACTCTTTTTCATGAGTCGAGTAGATGAGACGTTAATGCAAACATGACTTACATACTACTAATGTCATCGATCTATCCGATCACTTAACCATCTCACTAATCCTATCAACTGTCAGATTAGTGAGCAGTCCACTTCTCAGAGGCAATGAGCCAAGAAGGGCTAATGTCAAAGACTAAGCAGGCCCTACCGGGGGGCTCAGAGGTTTGGAGATTGCGTATTTTAGTCAGGCCTCTGACTTAGTATCACAGCGATTGATCAATCAGAAACCTACAGTCATTCTCCTAAGGACCGAGATCCTTCTCCCACACCTCCATAAGGTGTCTATCGTCTACAGCTTAGCGTTTTTATTGCGGTAAATAAGCCCAACAAGGACGGTAGAACCTGATGATGTGATTGGGAGAAAAGCAACAAACACATGCCTCACCGAACATGTCGTCCGCACTTCGATTGCCCCTCCAAGATTTTGAATCTCGCAGAAATCTCTGCAGGTGACTGCGATGCGATGCACTGTGTGGGACTGGTCAGAAAACCTAGCCGGGTCTGATATATTTTGATCCATGTCTCCACCATGTCTCCACCAACTGGTTAATACCCGTTTCCACTGGTATTAACTAATGCAAATGTTCCGTGAGCAACCCAAAAGCACATTTAGTTAAAAAAAAGTTTGCATGCAAAGGAGTCTCTAAGTCCTCAGTCGGCAAAATTACCAGAAAATGTACTTTATCAAACATTCTTTATCTAACATTCTAACATAATTTACATAACATTTCACCACATCAAACAACAGCACACTGATATTCACCACTTGGAATGAAAAACGGGTCAATGTTGATTCCTGACATCAGTTTGACCGATGATTCTCGTTATCTGGCGCTGATAACGCAATAGAAACGCAACTCAAAACACTCAAACCCCCCTCTTCCTTACATACACCTCTCCCTAAGCGGTTTATTCTAATACGTTTGGTGAGGTCCACAACAAATGGCTTCATAGACCCAACCTTCTCCTATGATCTGATTTGGGGGTTGGCCACTCCATCTGACTGAAGTTCATTCACAGACAGGTTTGCAGGGCTAAAAATATTCATAATTATAGTGTTTAGTACGTTTAATAAGATGTTTGACGGTTGAGGATTATAAGAAAGACATTTGGGAAGATGATAATGACTCTGTCTCTTAGTGTGGGTTTCTCACTCGCTCACATTCTCTCTTCCCGTTTCTCTCATGTTAATGAAAAGATTTATTGGAATGGGAAACATACTTTTACATTTCCAAAGCACATGCAAAGTAAAAGCAACAAATTCTCTCTCTCTCTCTCCCTCTCTCTCTCTCTCTCTCTCTCAGAGAGCACGCTAATGGTCCACTTCAGATAGTGGCTGTTTGACTGAGTCTGTCTCCTGCCCTTAATAGTGTGCTTCTGCAAACACTTGAAAGGCCAACCTCACTCAACAGCCATGTAGACATATATGCATGGCTTTAGGCAGACGCACACACACGCAAGGCCCGCACACACTTTTATTTTATTTATTTCTCTTTCTTTTAAAGGATTAAGGTTTTAAAACATAGCTTTAAAAGTTAACCATTTTAGAATGGCAGGACTTTGTGTATAAAGTTGTGTATCTTCCCCCTCAGATGGGAACTGAAGTAATTTGAATGAGGTATTGTCATGGAAATGAAAGACACAAATATATTGTCATTTTTTACACTAACTATAAATTATACCAATCTTTCAAGTACTGTATATCTTATTCTAGTTCCTGAAATAACACACACACACACACACACACACACACACACACACACACACACACACACACACACACACACACACACACACACACACACACACACACACACACACACACACACACACACACACACACACACACACACACAAGCTCTCGACCACATCAACTCCCCCATATCCACCAGCCTTCCTTCAGTTTACCATGTCACATATTCTGAGAAAAAAAACGGTGACTGGTGCTCAGAGCTCAGACCTCGTCTACGTTCTCCATGGAACACACGTGCACGCTCTCCATGGAACACACGTACGCGTTTTGTTATCGGCTCACGCACCCTTGCGTGACCGTTGAGGCTGGGGTGCTATCGGTGGTCCGACCGCTCCTGTCCACCAAAGATTAAACCAGATTATACACGGTGTGTGTGTGTGTGTGTGCGTGTGTTCACTATCTGTTAAAGTACATGAGTTTAACATATTTATTTCACTGCCCAAACAGAGGGATTGAACAATCCAACGTGTTTTTTTTTAATTGTGTTATTAATTCTGAATAAATACATAAAAGCACACAGTCACCCAGTGACTGTGTGTGACTGTGTTGACAGTGACTGTGTGACAGTGACAGCTAGTTTCTGATTGGCAAAATAAAACTTTGTATTTAATTTTGAATGAATGTATTTGAATGATACATACTAAAAATACACATATCAGTTAGCGATGAATATCATGCATACAATCCCCCACAGTTAGAGGGACACTCAAGCTTATTATGTATGGGAATGGAAATACAATCACAATTGGACTGGGGACACACGCAGTTATGACCCGGTATGACCTGCTGTTTTCTGTTCTTAGACGTATTTTAATGAACCGTCTGGGCAACATGAGAACACAGCCCGGTAATTAAGTTGTAAATGTGATCTTAACGGACAACACCTTTTTCTTGGAACTGATCCGCTATGAAATAAAACAAGAAGAGCAGCGCATTTGCACCGCAATGTATCTCCCTCCCACGATGGCCTTTAAGCTCGTAATTAGCGGTTATGATTCATGTCAAAATAAAAGATGGCTGATTTGCAATGAATCGCTTTCACAAAGAGACTGTGGTTACACATCGGTGACGACCAAGCCTAACCTGCTCCCTCTCCAATGCCGTTTTGAACACGGCACAATACACCCAATTCGGCAGTCCGGCTCTGATTATAATGACAGATTAACGCTATAGTAGGGTTGGTTCTTTCATAGATTTAAGAATTTGATATAAAACCTTAGGAATCTGGATGGGCAGCCTGGGTGGAGTAGAGGTAGGCCTACAAACGCACAGACACAGGTAAACAAAGCACACTCCGTAAGAGATAATAGGGAAATACCTGTAGCCTGTTCCATACCTCACCTTGGATGATTGCAGTGTGCGTTTGTTTGCCGTACATTGTGGTGACCATGACGTACCCAAGACAAGGCATGGTTAGCAGTAAAGGTACTCATGATCACATGATAATGAGGAGACTATGAGCAATGAATGTTTAGGTCTACATAGCAACCACTATTCGCAAGGCCAATCTTTTAAAAAATAGAATACAGTTAAATGACCTAAGCATTATACCTTCTTTATAATGTATGTGCAGAAGATGCTACAATAAATGAAAGTGTAAACAGCAACACTATGTTTTTGTAGGTTCTATAAGTAAGAAGAAAAGTGTGCTTTGTTAAAAATGCTAGCTTCTGCTTAGCCTTAAGACAACTATTTTGCTCGATATTTCCTAGTAAACATGACCTCCCAAAGTGTATCTAATTAGTTGCATACATTATTCACGCAAACACATAATTAATTTCGAAAAGCTACCAGCAATTAAGATATTGCTTACAAAACTAAAAACACTGGTCAGGGCATTCAACAGTTAACAATCGCCTTTCATGGACATGGACGTAGCTTAAACAAACTTTGAACATGCATTAATCACTTTCAATTCCAATATATGAACAGATTGTGATTTAAATTAAACAATGAGACATTCCCACGCTGCCTCCATTGTGTTATTTTATTTTAGTTTTGAAGTGCAGTTTGCTGGGAAAAATGATAGAAAGGGGCTAGTAAGCACTAGGGATGGGCATGATTAATCGACGATCGACTAATTGATCGTTAAGAATTTCGTCGATTACGTACAATTTTCATCGATTAAACGAATGCAGTGTGCAATTAAACATTTTACCACACAGGGGCAATATTAAAATTTGCGGCTCCTCCCCCGCAATAAACATTTCGCTTTGAACGGTGAACTCTTTATGCCTAGCAGCTATAAAAAGCTATAAAAACTATAAAAACTACAAAATGACAATTAATGCAGGCTATGTGGAAAATGCGCCGACTTTGGCTCAGCCTGGCTCCGCCCTCTTCCGCTACGTAGCTAAGATGGCTGCCATTGAGCACGAAAAGTGTACATCGCCACACACGATTTGACAGTTTTCAGTAAACTTATTTTCGCCCTGAATCGGAACGCCCTACGTACTCAAACTTAGACTAGTAAGTACGGATAGTATGGATATTGGAACACGGCGATGTAATCATGAAGCGGACCAGGCCACGGCGAAGTCTGGTGTGGGACCATTATGATTTAAAAAATGACTTCTTGGGGAACACTATAGGCCTACCACTCAAGGCGAGGTTTGCATCAAAGCAGAAATAAAGAACTTTCTGAGCCCCTGGATTGTGGAAAGTTGTTCCCCCGCCTTGCCAAGTTAGCACGGAGGTATTTGTGCATCACGGCAACGTCGGTCCCCTCAGAGCGGGTGTTTTCGGCGGCTGGACTGACGGTCACCAGGCTGCGGTCGCGTCTGACCCCAGAGCATGTCAACATAATCATCTTTCTGAACAAAAATCCGTAGACTGGTTGGTGAAGTTATAAAATTATTGTTTTTTTGATATTATTATTGTTATTATTTTGGGAAGAAACTAGGGTTGTGTTTATTTTTAGTTATGTTTATGTATGAGCACCGGCTTCGAGCTGCATGCTCCGTTGCTTAGAGCAGAGAAGCGCATAACTATTGAACGGATCTGGTTTAACTGAGTTGTACATCTAATAATGAAGATCCCAATGAGGAAAACACGCTGCATTTGTATTTTCATTTCATTTTGAATATATATATATATATTTTTTAATTTTAATGTAAAATATTAACGATTAATCGACTAATTGATCATTAATTCTCCCGACGATCGACTAAGACAACTTAATCGAATGCCCATCCCTAGTAAGCACGGATAATGGCGAGGATGTCTGTTAAATTAGTTAAGAGGTTAATTTATGATTCTAACTTTAGGATTGTTTTCCCTCACAGAGCTCCCCCTCCACGGCTCTTAATGCACAAGCATCGCTGCAGTTCACTTACCGGCCAAAGGGGCCAGTAATGAGTAGGAATGTCTGATTCTCACACAAAGTACCTTTGAGTGCTGCTGAGAGACAACTGAGGGAGATAAGATCATTTTGTTTACTCGTACACATACACACACGCACATATCTACACACTATCTATCCATCTATGGCCCTGCTTCCTGGTGAAGCGCAGCCAAGGAATGTATTTATGAAAAAGTGGTCACCACTTTGGTGTCTCCGATCCACTGTGATGAGGGAGCTTTCATCTCCAACCAGCACATGGGACAGACATGGCCGGGGCGGCCATGGGTGAATCACACGGTCAACTGGGTGAATATATCCAGAAGAATTGGAAGCAGCTTCTTACTTCGCGTTTCTCATTCCCCCTTTCATTGTTTGATTGATTGATTGATTTGGGTTTGGCAATTAATTGGGATGGGATATAAAAATGTGTGTGATGAGTGTGAAACCATGTATTGGGATTGTTGGAGTGAAAATAAGTTGAATAACATACAGACACACACACAAAACACACACACACACACACACACACACACACACACACACACACACACACACACACACACACACACACACACACACACACACACACACACACACACACACACACACACACACACACACACACACACACACAAAAGTAAACCACGTCACAAAGCACTTTATAAGTGGACCACACATTTTGTCATAAGTACATCAAAACACTGTTTTTCTTCCTCCCCCTCCTCCCGCTCTGCCGGAGACCTGGCGTGGCGCCTGGGCAGCGCAGATAGCATCAACTGCTGCGACCACATGAAGCCGAGCACCAGCGGCCAATTAACCCATTACCACTAACGACCGGCACAACACAACCGTACAGGCACCCGTGTACCCCCCCCCCCTCACACACACACACACATCACAAACATCACACACACACACACAAGCTTCATCTGAGTTTCTTCATTGTGTTTGGCAAAAATTGTTAAATGGCGTATCAAGGCGTCAATGTGTTTGAACCCATCAATACATGGTTACAGTGGCAGCATTAATATCAACACATCTCGTCAGGGCAGGGCTTTACGTATGAATGAGGCTGTCACCCTTTGTGTCCGGTCTGTCTGCGGCTGCAATAAATAACGTATTACATGTGACATTGTCTGCGTAATTATAGGCCCCCACACATTCTCCGCCCGTGCCATGAGGCCCGCATGCGGCGTTATCGGGTCATCCATCATCATCATCAATGCGTCTTCGCATTGAAGTCTCCCGACACCCCACCAACACCATTTCTCACGAGACACAAAAGACTAGAGAGTCAATGTCAACACAACCTTATTAAATGCACGTTTCCAGCGGACTGGGATGTTACAATGATTCATAAATCATAAAGGGGTGGAGGAGGATTACTGCTGCCATTGCGTTGCCTGTGAAGCATATTAATTGAGGTTTTAAGGCCATTGTGTGTAAACAATAGCCTATACTCCTAGGGGTTTGGGCCTTCTATAAAGAATGTATGGCAAGAATAGAAACAGGTATGTTTTGCTATCCTTACTTTTGATTCCATCAATATTATTTGGATGTTGTGTTGCATCCTTATTTAACCCTGGTTCCACCAAAGGGGACATAAAAAGGCTGAACGACAGAATTTTGGCCCTAATTTTGACGGTTTTCTGTACTGTTATCTGAATCACTAACATGCAGGTGGAGGACTACAGGACAGGTAAAGTAATACAGGACAGGTGGAAGACTACAGGACAAGTAAAGGAATACAGGAAAGGTGGATGACTACAGGAAAGGTAGGGGAATACAGGACAGGTGGAGGACTACAGGACAGGTGAGGGACTACAGGAAATGTATGGGACTACAGGACAGGTGGAGGACTTCTAGATAGATAAACGAATACCAGACAGGTGAGGGACTACAAGAAAGGTGAGGGACTACAGGACAGGTGAGGGACTACAGGACAGGTGAGGGATTACAAGACAGGTGAGGGACTACAAGACAGATGAGGGACTACAGGACAGGTGAGGGATGGGACTACAAGACAGGGGAAGGACTACAAGATAGAGGAGGGAGTACAGGACAGGTGAGGGAGTACAGGACAGGTGAGGGACTACAGGACAGGTGAGCAGGTAAAAAAGCAGCAACAGCGGGACTGGTAAAGGAGGAGGGAAACACGAGGACTGAATGTTGGGCTAACTGTTAATATCGGAACCTTTCTCTGGCTGTAGCGCCTGAGGCCCCCAATAGACAGCTGGGATTCACTGGTTTATTATGGGAGCTTAAATACACTGGGCCCGAAACGATATATCCCCCAAAGGATTATCTTAAAAGAACCAACACGCGCACGCACGCACGCACACACACACACACACACACACACACACACACACACACACACACACACACACACACACACACACACACACACACACACACACACACACAGCACACACACACGTAATCAGAGTAGTAAGTAGCAATCAGATCTTGTTTCCAGTCCTGCAAAACACCAGCAGTGAGAGGTGAGGGATATGTTATTGTGTGTGCCTGTGTATGTGTGTGTTATTTGTTATTTTTATAAGGAAAAGCTACAAGGACTTCAGGTCCAAGCAATTCATGGCTAACGTGCATGTGTTATTTGATACACATGTATATTTTGAGTGAAACTATAGTCATAGATTCCAAATATGATTGACATGAATGTAGGAGTGATGGTTAGGAAGGGGGTTTAACTGCCAGCCAGAAAGCTAGTGGGTTTGAACACCCAATTACATGGTTACTTGCAGTTACTTGTGATAAAAGTGACCAAATGCTAAATAGTAACCCCTGGCTGAGCCAAAAACCACCTGGGGTTGCTTTAGGGAGCCTCTGTGGGGTACACCAGTAACCACGCTGGGGTGGAGATGGATGCATGAACTTGAACGCTGAAAGCACCAACGTCTGGTCCCCTAACCAGCAGGTTAGGAGGTACTTCCAGAGGGTTACGTCTCCCAGAATCCTCCTGTCGCCTGGCCCTTGACGAATGGACTTGACCTTTCACCCCAACCGACATCCCTAAACCACCCCCAGGACAAAGGGGGAGGGGGCTTGTGGTCCCCCAGGCAACATGCCCTACCCCTTGCTTTTCCATTGAGGGGGGGGGGTCAGTCATTTGTGGTAGTATCTGTCTGCTGGCTTGAAAAGGGGTCGAAATAATCTGGAAAAGTTCAGGTTTTCCTGGAGGTTTGGGAAAGGGGAATAACAAGCACTTTTTTCAATGACACAAATGTGTTTGAGAATTCTGAATGTCAACATTCAAGGAAAGTGCTCTTGAAAGATGTGTGCTCGCCACATTAGAAAGACAGAATAAAAAACACAATTAAATTCACAACGCTGTAGTCTATTATCAGATTCATATAATAATAATAATAATAATAAATTAAATGTATATAGCGCTTAATACGGTACTCTAAGACGCATGTCATTTCACAGTTCTATCACGCGCTCTCTTATCAACTTAGACTCTTTGCCAATAGTCAGACCCTTTGATCCAGAGCCGAGCGTAGCCTAACCCAACGACACCTAGGATATTAGACAAACTCTCCCAAAGTCTCTCTCTCTTCTGAGGAACAGCCCTACATACAGGATTTCCTCTATGTTTTTCTGACACTTTTTATTCACTGTCTGGGTAACTCAAGTCACCAAGCAGTCCCCCCCCCCTCTCATTCAAAGCTTTGCTAATCTCTCTCCGACACACACACACACACACACACACACACACACACACACACACACAATCACTTCCTTCTTAACTCCCCCCCGCCATCGTTCTCCTGGTTGTGCCTCTCTATATCTATTCGTTACATATTCAGTTCCCTGGACTACCTGTGTTTGCTACTCCATCCCCCCCACCCCCTCACCTCCACCTTCCCCTGCCTAGGTCGTGTTCCCAGTGATGTCTGTTTTGGGGGGAGGGGGGGGGGTTCTAGGATCTAAGCTGAATAGTCCCTTAGATGTCTGTCCATACAGAGATGGTGGGATCCTTAATCTATCCCTGGGATAGAGGCCGGCGTCTCCCTCTTCAGAAGCGCTGGGAGCAATGACACGCACACACACACACACACACACACACACACACACACACACACACACACACACACACACACACACACACACACACACACACACACACACACACACACACACACACACACACACACACACACACACACACACACACACACACACACACACACACACCTCCTCATACAAGACAGGAGGCCACTGGTTGATCAACACATTCATTGTTGACAGTTTACCTCATGAGGTAAAGAAACACCTGCAACATGTAGACACTGTCATGACGTTCACACCCACTCTGTTATCAGCCAGAGTGTGTGTGTGTGTATACATGCGCGTCATCATAGGACGCGTGTGACATGCGTGGTGTTGGTTGTGGTCTTGTGTAGTATGCGTTTCTTTCACACTGGCTTTCGTTTTGTTTTTTTTCCACAAACATTGCCGTGGAAGAAACCCTCGGAGCGAAACAGCGGCACGCGACGCCAAGAGGAAGCAGTTTAATATCAGATTAGTATAATTGAATGTAATGGCAAAATAAATAGATTTTCCACGCAACGCATTTTCCACACCACGCAATGCAGCGCACACTGCTCCTCCAGCTATTAGAGTTGTGTTGACTTTGAATGGGTGACAGAAAAGAGTGGGAATGTGTAGGAATAGTGAGGGGACTGTGTGTGGACGTGGGACCAATTCCATTACGATTGGAATTGGCTTCCTTTATTATTGAGAGAGGCCACTTTGGTTGTTTATGATGAGGGAGGTCATTTCTGCACAACACACGTGCGCACACACAGACACGTACACACATGCATGCACACACGCACACACATTAAAAATAAATGTTCAAATAACGCCCAAAAACTTGTTTCTATGTGTGCATTGGAGCTACCTATTTGACAACATGGAGTGTGTCATTGCTATGGATTGTAGCAAAGCCGGCTCCAGCTCCAGCTCTCAAGGCTTACGAGGACTGGAGGGGCCATTTGAACCTGTACTACTGTACTTTTCCCAGTATATATTAGCTGACGCCCTGACCAACTAATGGAAAGTTACTAGGGTTGAAGTGAAAAGGTATGGTGCGAGTCTTGAATGATGCAGGAGCAGTTGTCAACCCTGATGGAAACAGGAAGTGGATCGTTTCTTTAACAGGATGTGAGGGCACGGCACAGTGTCAGATCACTGCACATTCTGACGACAGAGACATCATATTATACTCTTTATAGAGACTGGATTCAGGGGGGGGGGGGGGGGGTCAAAGGTCAACACGCACATGCACAGAGGTATAAATAAACACACACATTTCCAGTGGGGGTCGTTTGCAAAGTGAGAACGACCCCAGGGGAAGCTGGGTATTTTTGTCACAAGTTGGCGTGTTTCATTTCATTCATTTATATTACCAAATTGAGACTGACAATAACTACATTCAACCATGAAGACACAAAAAGTGCAAGAGAAGGAACAATTAATCAAATATAATAGATAATTAATTTGTTATATTTATTTCGAACAACAACTAACTAATGTAAGGGAAATATAATTGTTATATTATTACATGTGTTCCATTATTAGTGCTTATTGAGGATCATCAAATGTATTCATACATATGTGTAGGGGTTTATAGGGTTAATTCACAGTAAAATAGCATTAGCATGAATGTTAGCAAACACTAACAACAATTTAAAAAGAGCCTCTCAAATTAAACTAAAAAGTTTTCTTTGCCAGAACCTTGTTAATTTTAAACCTAATAAACGATTTAGTGTTTGAACATTCATCAATTTGACCTAATGTGTGTGTGTGTGTGTGTGTGTGTGTGTGTGTGTGTGTGTGTGTGTGCGCTTTATATTGCTAGAATAAAATTCAAACGAGAATCAGCTGAACTATAAGTGGTGGAATAATTGCAAACGAAAGAAGAAATGTGTCTGCAAGTTTTATGGTTTTACCTGATAATGTGAGACGATGTTAACCATTGTAGTGTAAGTCGAATTCTCATTGCACGTATAGTTTACCGTTAATCACAAAAGCATGTGGATACATGTTTGCTGAAATGATTATAACCATAATCACTTGTTCTTTATTTTCCTCAACCTTATTTTCTTTGTTTTTTACCAGAAAAGAAAAATGCTGATGGGATTCTTTTGAATGCAAAATCAGTGAGACAGAACGACCTGGATAGTAATTTAACATGAATGGATTAACCCCTGTATCTCCCTCGTTCTGACACTGACAGATTTATCTGTCTGGCATCTCTTAACATGTCCTCTTACTCTCTCTCTTCATCCCTATGAGAATGCCAAACCCAGATGAGTCAGTCCGATGAGTCAATCTAAACATTGTACTTTCATACCTCTGTCGGTCTGTCTGTTTGTCTATCTGTCTGTCTGTCTGCCTGTCTTTCTGTCTCTCACTCCTAAGGCAGAGAGAGAGGGAATTCAGTGGAGGTCTCGCCCACATCATCACGTGTGCATACCTGCTGTAGGACTGATGATGGGTGTAGGGGGGAGGACGTGCCCCAACACTAGCAACGACCCAGTGTGGTGCCCGCACCACGCCTTCATCCTCCTCCGCCTTCTCCTCCACCTCCTTCACCTCCTCCTGTGAGGGGTACGGGAGGTTGCGCTAAATTGCGGCCCCGCCGAAACCACTCAACGCCCGTATTTGACATCCCTCCGCGGGAAACACCTTCATTCCCTCTGGATGTGTGTGCAGTGCTCCCACAGAGCTGACAGGCGAAGCTAAGTTTGAGCTAAAAGCTTAAGCTAGCCTGCTAAGTGATGAAACAAAGTTGAAGAATAGTTCCAAAAAAAACAACAGAGGAAAACGTAAAGATATAAAGAGTCAGTCAGTGTAGGCTGCAGGAGGCAAAGTGTGTGTGTGTGTGTGTGTGTGTGTGTGTGTGTGTGTGTGTGTGTGTGTGTGTGTGTGTGTGTGTGTGTGTGTGTGTGTGTGTGTTGGCATGGTAGTCTAGTACAAGAGCACTGATTCATTATTTGGGGCCCCACCCTAAGTGGCCCCTGGTCTCCCAGCATGGTGGAGCCCCCCCCCCAGGGGCCCTGGACAACACACAGGTTGGCTGGGAGGTAGCAGACCAGCCCAGTGAGGGACAACAGGACGCCATTAAACCTCCCTCTCTAAATGACACGCACGCTCCTCAAGTGTGAAACACGGGAGATAACGGGATGAACAGGACACTGCTCCTGGACAAACACAAACACAGCACACAAGCATGCCCGTGCTTGTGTGGTGTTACAATATGACACACAATAACATGTTCGGTTTCTGTGAAAATGGACGATCTCTGAGAAACAGAGCGAAAGAGAAAAAGAGAAAAAGAGAGAGAGAGAGAGAGAGAGAGCGAGAGCGAGAGCGAGAGCGAGAGAGAGAGAGAGAGAGAGAGAGAGAGAGATTCTGAGGGCGTTGACCCCTAAAGGACACGTCTTCATCCTGATGGGACCTGATAGCGGTCAGATGGTAGAAGATAGAACGATCAGTCAGCAGTTAAAGTTTACAGCTCGGGCCCTCCAGAATAAAGGAGGACATCTAGCGTTTACAACCTTGGTTGCTCCAGATCCAATGATGATAACGTGATTAAATATGCACGGGAAGAGGCCTGGATCCATGGCTACCTTTGTTTAGGTAGTGAGACGAGCAGGCCAAAACGAGCTCTAAGGGATAATTACTGCTACTTTACCATTTAGTCTCTGAGTTATTTAGCAGGCGCTTTTATCCAAAGCCACTTACAGTGAATTGGTCTACCTGCCTCTTAATGACCTGTATCCGGTCCAGGCATCTTGCTGCAGGAGGCCAGCAGGTAGGCTGCAGACGTTGGGGATCAAACCTGGGACCTTCCTGCTGTGGGTTGAACACTGTCAAGCCACTGGATCCAAGTGGCCGCTATCCCCCAATGAACTGATGTTGTCTCCTTAGTCCTGATCCCTATACAGCCATTCGTGACGTCCATCCTTTGACTGAATATCTGCAAGCTCGTAGGAGCAGGCTCTATTGTTTTGATAGTACCATTTTATTTCCCCGAGCAATCAATGTCCGTGGCACCGATTCAATATGAGCGCCGGTGTTTCAAATGCATTAGCATGCAACAAAAGGTTAGGTGCACTCTAGCCCTGATGGGTAAACAAGCGGCCAACAGGCGCCTATTGTTAGCCTCGGTTAAGGTCTTGTTGACAAGTGGCTGAGAACGGCAGTCGCCAAACACCAAAAGTCTGCTCAGCGGTTGAGGAGTAAAGGAGATTAACGACCTGCCCGGGCTTCACATCACAGCCTGAAATCTGTTGCGTGAAACCAACTTTGGATCTTATCTTCCTTACGATAATAAACTAAATCGTCCAGGGCGATTTGGTTTATTATCGTAAGGATTTTTATTCCTGCAATAGCTCCTGTAGCCTTCCAAACACGTGATGGTGGAGATGGAGTTTTTTCTGGTTCTATTGTTCCACATAAACACCGAGCTCCAAAATGTACGCCACTGATAAAAATCTGCCACATTTTTGGTGAATTTCTCAGATATATATAAAAAAATCCCTCCCATAGTCCACGAGTTGGCCCTCAAAAAACACAATAACATTTTAAATTAAAAATAGATAAAATAAATCTATGTCTACCTACATATGAATATATATATATATGCATGTGTTAAAATAAATGGATAAATGGATACATTTTTTCGAGTTGAATCCAACCACTGTATAAAGCCGATTGAAGGAATCCCCCTGACTTCCTCCCGGGTCTCCTGCGACAGCCTACCTGTCTGCATTCCTCTCCCCTGGGGGGGAATCAGCTGCTCCAGGAGGCCCGACCCCGTTCTCCACCTCTCAGCAGGTGACCCTCGCCCGGCCCTACGCTGACAGAGACACGCGCACAGACAAACCGGTTCTTCCAGCGCGGGATGTGCGCGGGGAGGGAAGAGACGTTGGCTCGAGTTCAAGGGACGGAACAGGTTAGCCAGCGTTTAGCGGTAAGCTCGCCGCGGCCGTAGACAGCTATATATGGTTTCCCTTCTCCGTGAAATACTGAATAACCATGTTTTATTTTACATGCATACCATACTTTGTTTCATAGGTCATTATATGATATATTTACATATTAATAGCTTCATCTGGCCTGGTTTACAGTTCTTCGTAGGCTCATCTCCGAATGAGGAAAAACCTTCCTCTTGAGCGATGATTCCTTTCGTCCGGAGACTTACCGTTGTCTCCTTTTGTCGTGTGACATAATGTTCATAATAACCATGCCATTGTCTTATCATTTGTCCGTTGTGACGTCCTGATAGACTGCCAACCGCTCTGTGACGGGGGGTGGATGCGTGACAGCGGCCCATCAAATGGGCCGCTGTCACGCAGTCCAACAGGGCATGTTCAGACTCTTTAAAGACATCCCCGTGATTGACAGCTTTACAGTATTTCATCTTGTCTCTTCTCACTCTCCTTTTTAAAAGGGTGTGGTCATTTGTTTCTGCACGGGTGAGTCACATGATAATCCCAAGGCTAGGCTAGGCATCTTTATTTAGCACACATTGTGTGGATCTCGGATCAGCATTCTAGAGCTTATGGATTCAATTGGTCGGCAACGCAACGGTCTCCAGGGGGATAATTTGTTTCGTGTTTCACACATCAACACCTTATTAGAACAGCCCTAAGAAGCTTTACTGACGTAATTATGCTTTCACCATTCCACTTTCTAAGAAGCTATTTAATATAATTTCAAACGCTCCATTCATCCATCCGTCCATCCGTTTATCCATCCATCCATTCATCAATCCACCTTTCCATCATTCATTCATCCGTCCATCCTCCCGTCCATCCATTCATCAATCCACCCTCCCTCCATCCATCCATGGAGCCGGCCGTCCAAGCTCCTCTGTGTGACTGATTGCTGACAGACAAGACAACAACGCAAGGCCCCCGGGGGCCCACCTGCTGTGGACTACCAGTATGGGGCTACAATAGCTGGGCAGCCCCCTTAACCGGCAGGGGTTCTCCTACTGCCATAAAACAAGACAATACCTATAGAGGACCTGTGGCTCGGGTTAACTGGGCTTATGCATTCAAAACATGTGTATTGATGGATAAATGGCAACAGCAGGCTGTGCTACAGCCGCTGCTGCTGGGACGTGAGGTGAGGCCGAGGGGATTCTGACTGGAGCCCCATGCCAGGCTTCACAGCTTCCTCTCTGGATCTTAACATCTGTACCTGCTGCTCTGCTCTGTTCTGCCGGGGCACCACAGAGAGAGCCCAGCAGTAGCCTACGCTAACACTGTGCCGATCCAGGCAGGGTGCAGCATGGACAGGAGTGAGTTGGTAAGTGATCCGGGGTTGTGGGCGGGGGTTTAAAGAGTTTAAACGCGAGAGGGAGGCAAAGCAGGGGTCCGATGTGGAATTAAATGAAAATCCAACAGTTCACGGATTCAAATAAAAGTAATGTAGATGCCTTTATCGTCGTCAGGGGGATATTGTTAATAGTCATCAATAAACATACGGACATGCATCCACCCTTTTCTTCTTTTTAGGAAAGAAATTTGATGTTTAAAGTTCAAGAGACAAGATTTGGGAGAGAAATGAGAAATCAGCCATGAATCAACAACAGCAGCGAGCAGAAGCCTCGCCCCAGGTAGATTCATGCAACAGTTGGGGGCTCCCGGCCCTGAAACGTGAAGCCACTTGCTGAGCCACTGGGGTCGCATAGTGGGCCCCTCAGTGGGGGGGCCCAGGTGCCTGAGCCCCCCCCCCCCCCCCCCCGCCCCTTCTCTACCGTGGAGCCCCCTTTTATCTCAGGCCCCTCCACCATAAAATCCCAATGATTATTTATGGACGGGCGAGGGCTCCGGTTACGGTGGGATGTTGGGCTGGGCGGGTTTCCCCTGTGCACTAAGAGGCGTCCAGGATGCAGGGGCAGCGAGGTGGGGGGGGGCGTTACACAGCCAGTCCGTCTCCTGCACAGCTGGAAACCCCACAGCAGGACGGCCGGGGCCTGAGCCAGCCCTCCACCTGTCCCCTGGGCCTGGCTTACCGGTCGGACAGGACACGGCACTCAACCTGCCCATGCACACACCTGGCCCCGGCACCCTAGAAGAACCACAACTTCTATAACTCACCTGGCCTGTACTCGACCCATCTCACCTGGCCTGTCTGACTAAACCTCCGCTCTCTGACTCACCTGGGCTGCCCAACTTCACCTTGGCCCGCCTGGAACACCTGACACAACAGGACTCTACCTGTTGGCCCAGAGATGGTACAGGTCCTCACCTGAGCCCCGGGTACGCTGCGGCTCACCTGGCCTGCATGCCTCCGCCAGCCCACATCATCCGATGTATATATGTGGGTGTGAAGCACAGCAGCCTAGTTGCGCTTTTCTGTCTGAACCGTCTCGGCCGTCCCGGCCCCCCACACCTGGGCTCCTCACCTGTCCCCCCCGCAGTAAGCAAACAGCCTCCCCCCTGGAATGCCTGTCCCCACTCACGGTCCATTACTACCTGCTGCTGGCCCATTCTCTGTGCCCTCCGCCGCCTGGGGTTCTGATTGGATGAGAGCCGTAAAGCCCTGTGATCCCTGGGGCTGCAATGGGAGTGATTGAAAGAAGGGAACATGGAGGCAGACCCCTCATTCACAGCTCAGTGGGGGGCTACGATCACAGGCCTGCCCTAGCCTTTGGGCTGCCCCGCCAGGGGCTAAACAGGTCCTAAAGAGGGCACCGCAGGGGACAATATCAAACACCCCCAGAGTCCCGGGAGAACAACTAATGACTCTGCAGGGCAAGGGACACACACACACACACACACACACACACACACACACACACACACACACACACACACACACACACACACACACACACACACACACACACACACACACACACACACACACACACACACACACACGTCTGTCATGACTTGTTCGTTCCAGAGAATAAAGCTTATAACCTTTTTTTCGGAGAATGCCAACTGGATATGAGGAGTTTAGGAAATGAAAGGGCGACTCCCAAAGATTTTGGACGAGAGAGTTGACGGTTTGTGGCATTAAGCTCCAGATACTGGAATAAGACCAACAATAGCAGGCGTATGTTTCTATGTAAACTGTGATTTTGTACGTTTTTTAATTGTATTAAAAAAAATAACAGTACTTACAATGCCCTATTTGTTTGAATTCAGATAAGTTTTGGTAGAAACATAACTGAGCAGGCCTATCTATGACAACCGATTCTCAGAGAAGACAGAGATTAACCAAACAAAACATGTTTGTGGGTGTATACAGTGGTGTGTGCACATTCAGAAATATGGATTTCTGTATGTGCCTGGTGTATATGTGTGTGATTGCATGTATCCGTGTGTGTGTGTTTGAGTGTGTTCCAAGATGTTGGTCGACAGAATAAATAAACAGAAATCAACTATAATCTAATATATATATAATATATATATAGATATAAATAACTTTATCATTCTCAGACGACACAAACGACACTAAGCCCAACTTAACTTGTCCTTTAAACTTGCCTCTTCAAAATAAGAGCGGGCCTGTGTCAACTGCTTGTCATTAGCAGAATAAATAGTGTTGGTGGTGGGATCAAGGAGCTAAGGTAACAGAGGGGTTAGGGGGCTGGGAGAGGAACAGGACAGAGTCAACACCAACGGGCTGGGCCTCTGTTGACACGGCTCACCTTATGATGACTTGGGTCATGGGCGAGGACGAATACGCAAGCATGTGTGTGTGTGTGTGTCTGTTGGGAGGGGGGGGTGCAAGTGTGTGTGTGTGTGTATAAGGGGATGCATGTGGGTGTGTTTGGAGGACATATGTGGGTGAGCAGTGCATGTGTGTGCGTGCGTGTGTGTGTGTACGTGTGTTTCGAGGATGTGTGTGGGGGGTTGTATGTGAATGTCGACTGTTTATGCTCATGCGTTTGTATGCGTTTACAGGAGAAGGTGCATGACTGTTTGAGTAAAGGAATGCAAATTATCTTTTGTGTGCATTATTTAGGGGTATGTGTGTGTGTGTGTGTGCGTGCGCGTGTGTGTGCGTGTGTGTAGATCATATGTGTTTGAGTTATTGCACCACGTATGTAATGTACGTAAATATTATTTAACAGTTGAAGCACACACTATTAAATACGACAACTATAAAGAGATCACGATTACACAGGCCTGGGCCGAGATAATATAACCAAACCTGCACTGAGTCAGAAGGAGTCTGCTTCTTCATGGGCTTCCGTTTCAATCAGAGCAGGCACATCGAACAACAGCTCAAACAATACCTCTCAGTCCGCCAGAGAAAGAGCATGACAACAGAGTCATTACAGAGTCATCACAGTGTCTCTACTCCTGAGTACAGGCGGGGGCGGGGAGAGATTGTGAGCCTATTAGTACACACACATATGCTGGTGTTTAGCCTGATCGTTGAACGGCAGGTCGATGTTGCTTGGCTTCGGGGAGAGTGGGACTGGCTAGAAGAGGATGGCATCCGACAGTTGTTAATGCTATAGTTACCGATGGACCCGGCAGGATTTCAAATTGGGCTATTTTTTGACATTTATCGATTGATCGTCTTAGGATAACTGGACAGCTATATGAGAGATATGCAAGTACAAAAGTGTGTACCTATGGTGTGCGTGCGTGTGGAACATATCTTTGTGTGTTTGTATGTGTGTACACATAAGTGTGTTTGCACGGTTACGCACGCTTGCGCGTGTGTGCGTGCGTGCATAGATGCTAAGCCCATTGTGGGTATTGGAAGCCGAGAACAGAGCACAGATCAGGTGTCCTTCAAAGCATGCTGGGCACTGTGATGACACTACAGGGGGTCAGCAGGCCCGTGCACTACCAGGCACGTGCACTAGCAGGCACGTGCACCAGTGGATACATGCACCTGCAGCCACTGTTACAAGCGTGGATGAGGTTGACTTCAGAGTTAACAACTTGTTGAAATGACTAAATGAATTGAAAGCGACCGCGACTGAACAAGTGAACGATGTGTCTGGGATATTGAAGTAACTAATATATTATTATGTAAGGGATAATGCCAGACGAGGTGTCCATTATCAGGAATTAACAGACTTTGCGAATGCAACCATCCTCCGCTGCGTGTCGGATGGTTCACGCCTCTGCGTTGTCAATTAATTCCTGATAATGGACACCTCAAAGGGCATTATCCCTCTTATACCACGGTCACTTGCCAAAGAAAATAAATTAAGACCATTAATTTATAATTTCATGCGTTTTACAATCCAAATATAAAGTTTTTCACCAGCCATTACTTTGTTTCCCTGGTAACGCCTGAGGGTTTGACTAATTCCTGGAACAACCATTACCCGCCCGTAAGGTTCTTATGCAACGGATCGTTGTTCACTCCTCCAGTAATTAGGACAGACCTTAGCTACGACTTGGCAACGGGAGGTATTCTAGTCCGCTCAGCTATGAGCCAGAGCGCTAACGTTATGCATTGTACATATTTATAATTTGAAATTCGTCCCAGCCTTTGTACCACAGATACTCTAGGGTCTAAGCATATAACCGCCTGGTCCGATGATAGTTTAACTCATTTTTAATAATTTACCAGCTCTCGTTTTGAAGACGGAACAGACAATTTGACTGTTACTACTTAGCAGGTGTCCGTATATCAGGAGTTAATGCACACCCTTCAGACAATCAGAATAGAGTATTCCCCCAGACCTTGGTATAAATTACATTATACTCATGATACATAATTCCTAAATAAATTATCAGTATGATCAATAATCGTCTACAAATGAGGACAACGAGGGTAGTCTCTCTGGTCAGCCTAGCGCTAGGGTTTGGATACCAGTCGAATGGGTCTGGGTCAAATCCTCACATTTGGTTCAACCAATCAGGTCGCTGGAGGCAGGGTTCTGTAAGTCCAGAATTGGCGCATTGCGGAACTTCAACTCAGCCTGCACTAGCAAACTGTTAAAAAGTGTCTGTAAAGGTTTACAATCAACACTTTGTATGCTGGCCACTGTAGAAATGCACTTGTAGAAAATCCCCTCCTGAAAGCTTAAACCACAGGCAGCACGACTTCCCTTCAGCAGAACATCCATCCCGGTAACGAAACATGAAGCAAGGCGTAACTCTGCCCCGTGGGGTATTGTGGTTTCGAGGCCGTGCTTTGGGCCGTCTCCCTCCAGAAGTTCTGCCTCAACCTACAAGCAGGGTGAGTGCTGGCGTTATACAACGGTACAAGTGTTCTTCCCTTCCCATTGACCTCCAGCCCGGGCCTCGGCACCAGGCCAGGCCCACCCATCAGCGGTTCTTCAAGCGGACGTCCTAACTACTGATGGTCCACCAAAGCCCTCCCACACACAGGACTACCTCCGCACCTCACTCACTCACCCCTCCTTTTCTGAACCTCGCTCTTTCCATTTTCTGACCCCTTCACCTGTAACTCCTCTGGCTCTCAACATCCCTCCCTGCTTCCTCCTTTCCTTCCTTCCTTCCTAAAGCACTCTCCCCTGTCATCCCTCTCTAGCGCCCGACCCGACGACGGCTAGAACCACCGGCCGGCCCCACAGCTGTGAAAACACCGCAAGAGAGACAGAGAGAGATCGACATCGGCAGGGTTTGGGTGGAGAGACAGATAGGGCGAGAGGGAGGGGATAAGAGAGAGAGAGAGAGTTTGCACCACATAAGACATGACCGGGTTGAAAGTTCACACTGAAGCCTCTGAACTTCCCTGAGCTTGGCCTTTCCAAACAAGTGATGACAACAGAGATTACAGTCAAATGGTCCCCGAGACCAACCCTGCTACCCTGATCGGATCAATGAGGGTACAGCACACACAGTGACTCATCACGCACAGCCTTAGAATGCCTTACACCTTAGGCTTACGTAGCGTCATGAGTCAATAAGGTCATTCCTACCTGACTAAATCTCTACCAGTAAATCTCAAATATAGAGGTTTGAGATTCAGATTGTCGGAAAGTCTGAACGATGGTTCTAGTTTTCACCTCATTCTTAATTCCTTACTTTTGGAGCTCTTGGCCACATTTTAAAGATATCATCAGCTATAAGTCACTGTGTGTGTGTGTGTGTGTGTGTGTGTGTGTGTGTGTGTGTGTGTGTGTGTGTGTGTGTGTGTGTGTGTGTGTGTGTGTGTGTGTGTGTGTGTGTGTGTGTGTGTGTGTGTGATTGTCCCTGTTGTACATAAATCTAACATGCATTCCATCAGGTTTGCTTACCAAACACAAACACTTCGACACATTGATATGCAAATACCACTGACAAGTACCCCCCCTTTCCCCCCGCCCTCTCTCCCTTGACATCCTTCCTCATCTGCCATGACCCCGACCTCAGACATGTACCCGTGTAAGATAAACAGTAACATTTACAACAACGATAATTCATAAGTCATTTATAAGCCTTAATTTACATTAGTGAGTTTTATTTGACAGTTAGCCGACCTAGCTGAGACAAACAAGTTATTTTTGTATTTGTTTACTTATATACAGACCATATGTTGTCCCTGTACAGGGTTCATGTTCAAACGAATCATCAACAAGCTTAAGACACAAAAAACTTAATACAATATAACAAACTTCTGCAGCAAACTAAACAACCGGAAGGGCTACGTTGTTTTCTCAGTGTAACGCCTACTCTGAGATAAGCAAACGTAGAGCTTGGCGTATGTAGAGCATGTATATAAGCAGCACATGACGACAGGAAGTAGTCTCAACCTTGAATGCTTAAGTGTGGTAATTTGTGATTTTTACAAATGATAGTACACTCTATGAAATGATTTTTTCATTTGGTTATTTTTTTGTTATATCTCTTATATTGGTAATAATATTTACTATGATACTTATTGCTAGTTTGATTCATAATATTAGTGTTTTACTGTAATTTCTTAACCTTTTAATTAACCTCATTTTGTAAAACGCTTTGTTGGTAAGCCTTTGCATTCTATAGGACCTCCCTACCTACTCACTATCATTTGAAACACCTCAACTCAACAAAATATATGCAGTCACACATTCTTCAAAGACGTGGCGTTAAAAACGCAATTTAGCCTCAGAGATAACTACCTCCTTCCGTATCAATTTAAATTCCTCTCCCCAATGCCCCCAGCCAATCCAAATTCCTTCCCACCTTTTCTCTATTGCCCCGCCCCCTTTCCCCCTCCATTAGTTAACGATTTTAAAATAAGCCCTCTCTTTGGTATGAAACCAATCTCAGTGAAGATACTGCGACAACATAAACCAGCCAATCATAGAGCAAGGTCCAAACTTTCTGTGGATGTGTACGAAATATATTCTTGGTGTGTGAGACCTCCTATATCAAATCAGTCCTCTCTCGCATCCCGCTTCTCTCTCCGCACACGCACACGCACACACACACACGCACACACACACACACACGTTCCCGGTCCGCCCAGGACCCTTGATCATGCTGCAGGATGACACTAATGACAGCGTTTAGTTTAAGTGACTCAGAGTCTCTCTCCTTCTCTCTTCCTCCCTCTCGCTCGCCCCCAGCAGCCTAGCCACGGGTGAAACGGACTGTCAGAATTAGACTAACAATTAGGAATTTAAAAGATCTGAAAAGCCAGGTCATGCTTGCGCACACACACACACACACACACACACACACACACACACACACACACACACACACACACACACACACACACACACACACACACACACACACACACACACACACACACACACACACACACACGCCATTTGAGACGCCAGAAGTTTCCTCGCCAGCGGCAGCACACATTGTGTTCTTCTGTTAATGCGTTCGGAAGAACAGGCCATAAACACTTTGAAGGTGCGCCTCCTCCTTATCGTTAACACATCTCCAACCATGCCTCAAAGACTTTACACGGGCATGCTTCCACGTCTCAACATTCAGTTGGTTGAGTCCTGCTCTGGTTTGGCCTTTGTGTTGGCGTCCGCCAAACGGGAAGCATTATGGGACATGAACGAGGTCTTCTAGGAGCTGCAGGTCACCGGTGCACCAGTGAGATCGGCTTTGGATGTGACTTCCTTCCGCCATGCAGCCCCGTGCCCACGTGCACGCAAAACAAGGCGTGTGCATGGTTTGAACTCATGGTTATCTCCCATGGGGCACTTTCAAATTGATCCTGCGTTGTGATCTGACAGGTCGTGTGGGAGCGGCGGCTCATTGTCCATGCGTGTATCTCGTCCGAACTCTGCTACTGGTTTGATGCGGGAGCCAAACCGCACCGTGACTCAGGGAGGAGTCATGTGACTAGACGCTTATGGCTGCAGGCCTTTACGTGTGCTCGGCAAACACCCGCTCGTGACCTCGATCTCACATGAACTCTCTCAAATTTCCACAGACGACCCAGCCCACGACAAGTGATCCAAGAAAAG
Organism: Gadus chalcogrammus; assembly: GCF_026213295.1. Classification (NCBI taxonomy): domain Eukaryota; kingdom Metazoa; phylum Chordata; class Actinopteri; order Gadiformes; family Gadidae; genus Gadus; species Gadus chalcogrammus. Next base: position 13,150,952 of record NC_079419.1, on the reverse strand, counting down.
GACAGCAGTGAGATTTACGATGTGCATGTGTGCAGCGAACCAACAGTGGATTACCACCCAAAAGGTGTTACTCTACCGTCTGCTCCGTACTACTTGGCCCGGAGGACCGTGACCTAGAACCCTCCAGCTGGGCGGCCGACAGCCATAACCACTAGAGCATCCTGCCTCCACGGCGCGGGGCTTTGATCCATCCCTGTTGTCTGCTGGGGGTTATTCCTGTAGCGAGGTGACCGCGGAGCGGCGCGGACACGTCGTCCCAGGGCCTGTTGGTTCACCTCCTGGTTAATGCTGAGCCGGAGGACAGTGCATGAGGCAGCCAAAAGGCCTGTTCTGCTGAGCAGCGAGGTTTGATGTTGGCTTTGAGCGAGTACCAAAGCAAACGGGGCTCGTCTTAAGACTGCAGCTCACACCCGCATGCAAACCCCCCCCCCCCCCCCACACACACACACGTACAAACATGCATACGTACAGTATATACCCGAATATAAACACACACACATAGAAACTCATCAAAACAAACGGACTCACACACGCACACAATATGCAAGCACATACATGCATACACACACATGCATGCATGCAAGCAAACACACACGCAGACACACACGTCAAGTATAAACAGTTTGACGATATGTACAGTGAAAGCCCCATGTCATGTGCTTAATCTGCACTCTGAAGTCCAGCTGAATGACAAATATACCTGCAGCTTCAGTAGGGCATGGCCGTCCTTCTTTACCAGCCACTAATCAGAGAGCCAGAGGCCTGCGTGCTGTGGATAGGGGTATGCCTCAACAAGATGGCCTCCTGAGCGATAGCACCAACAGCACTTGAGGGAAACAGGTGATTTTAGTGCATTTCATTGTCTGCTTCAGATACTACTGCATGCTCAACGAGAAAACATTAATTAAGATAAAATATAGCAATTTGGGTGAAAGTATATTTTGGTAATAATAAAAAAAAAAATCCAAGTACTACACCGTCGTTGAATCAGCAGAACCCTCAAAAGCTTCAAGGAGAATGACAACATCTTGCTAAACTAAACACACTGCTTATGCCACAGAGAAGGAACGTGTGTGTGTGTGTGTGTGTGTGTGTGTGTGTGTGTGTGTGTGTGTGTGTGTGTGTGTGTGTGTGTGTGTGTGTGTCTACCAGCAGAGCAGGCTAATGTACAAAGTCAGGGGAATACGTCTGGGCTAATTGTAGGCGACGGGAACAGGAACTTATTCATTTATTCTCCATCTGATCAGGTTCATGTCCATGTTGATAGCATCTCTCTTCCATATCCACCACCCCGGCCCCCCCCCCCTCCCCCGCGTCTTGGCTCCTTCCATGCCTCTGTCGGAGAACCAAACCTGGGGTTCCCACACGACTGTGTCTCCACCGTTCTCCTCAAGCGTGGAGGTCGGGGGTCTGGGGGGAAAGCCCCCCATGAACACACACACTTGCCTGTGGTCTGTGTACCCAGGCTTCAGCAATCCTTAACTTAAAAGCTGGGACTGAACGCTAACAGTTTTGACCCCAGGTCAAAATCAGGTCTTTGATCAAAAACCTGTGAACGTTGACTTTCTCTGGCGGAGTCAGTTAGCTGTTTGGTACTTTGAGACCCCATAGACATCACAGCTAAAATATAATGATCTTGATCTTTTAATGGAAAGCGGAAAAGTGAGAGAACTATTGATTGAATCTGTCCAGAACAATGCAGGTCAAATGTGGCCTGGAATTGTTCAAACGAAAGTGGATATCCAGCGCTGAATCCATTGGAGAACCATAGAACCCATGATCTAAACATCAGAACACTCCAACATAGTATCTCAGTTTTCTTAAACAAGAGAATAATGAATATCTACACCAAAGCTAAAGTGTAGAAATGATGACCCAGTAGAGAAGACTATAGACAGTATTCTTAACCTATTTGTCTCCACAGTAAAGCAGGCCAGGCCAGGCCAGGCCAGGCCAGGCCAGGCCAGGCCAGCCTGGGCCAGCCTGGGCCAGTCTAGACCGCTAACTGGCCCACGAACACTCCCACTGATCCACATCCAGACAAACTATAAGAGACGCCGCGGCCCCCAGGGGCCAACTACTGTGTGTGTGTGTGTGTGTGTGTGTGTGTGTGTGTGTGTGTGTGTGTGTGTGTGTGTGTGTGTGTGTGTGTGTGTGTGTGTGTGTGTGTGTGTGTGTGTGTGTGTGTGTGTGTGTATAAAGGGGAAATGCCCCCCCTCTAGAGACTATTATCCAGAAGACGGCCGTGTTTCCAGTCCTACAACACGGAAATGAAGACCAGCCCCCCACACCGTAGTCGGACAGACTTCCCCTCCGTTTGTGTGTGTGTGTGTGTGTGTGTGTGTGTGTGTGTGTGTGTGTGTGTGTGTGTGTGTGTGTGTGTGTGTGTGTGTGTGTGTGTGTGTGTGTGTGTGTGTGTGTGTGTGTGTGTGTGTGTGTGTGTGTGGCCGTTAGGGTAATGCATGAGAACCTGGTAGGAGACATCTAACACACCATACAGTGTAGGGAATTTCCCGTCTGGGATTAATAAAGTTGTATCTTATTTGTCAATTATTTGTAATTATTTGTAATTGTGTGTGTGTGTGTGTGTGTGTGTGTGTGTGTGTGTGTGTGTGTGTGTGTGTGTGTGTGTGTGTGTGTGTGTGTGTGTGTGTGTAAATCTTGAGGAACAAACATATCCAAAGTAATATAGAAATAGGTGGACAAATGGATAGATACTATATGGATAACAGATCAAATCAATGCAGATTACAGATTTTTAGTCATACAAGTTTGTGATAATACATTGCACATATTTGAAGCTGTGTTCAAAGTTCAGTCATAATTCATGTTCCCCACGTTCCTGTGCTTTCAAATCAATCATTCCACTATTAGCTTACATTCCCTCAACACAACCTCTGCCTTAATGTGTAACACACTTTACATAAAAAAAACCTGACATAACTTCCCCCATCATACCTGGCCCGCGGGGTAAATTACTAACAGACACCTCCTCTACACGTTTTCCTCGGACGGGGATAGATCTTAATCTGAAGAGAGCAACCATGTTTAATTGCATGAGCAAGAAGGCCCCTCCAGCTGTTTGTGTGTCTGCTTGCATGTGTATGTGTGTGTTTGAATTACCTTCAAGAACACAGACAGCAAAGCAAATATAGGATATGTTGCAGCAGAGCTATGTTAGCCAGGCAGACAGCTACACAATATACAACACGCTAGGCTAGGCTACATACTTGGGCTAGGCTACGCTAGATGCTAGGCTATGCTACCATGCATATTAAGATGGACCTACTAGTTAAACACTGGAACCAATAGTTTACAGTACATTTTGAGCATTAATAAACACACACAATCCTGTCGTCTTGGTGTTTTACTTATCGGATTCGTTTGCTCTAATGAAAACAGCTTGTTGTATGAGAAAACACGCACACACACACAAATGCATGCTCACACGCACAACAGACATGCACACACAATGACTTTCTTGACAGAGAACTTGACAGTCTAAGAGAAACGCAAACTTGAGTGCAGCGAGGGAATGATGAAGACACACACACCGAACTACCAACTGTCTGTTGATTCATGTCTCCCTCACTCTCAGGCTTATGCATGATTGCATGTGCACACTTGTGCTCTCTCTCCCTCTCTCTTACAAAAGAACACTCTGGCATGCCTAACACGCAAACGCAGTCATATAAATCACCAAATAATTATATGTCAAGTCTTTCATCTCAAATTTTTTATGATCTGTGTGTGTGTTTGTGTGTCACTATGTACACACACCCAGCTGGCATGGTCTGTGGCACGTATCGCCAGGCCCTCCTGGGGACCCCCCAGACGCACAAGCACACAGGGGAAGCAGTGTGCGACGGTGTGGGCTTGCAACAGCCCCAGAAGGGAGATGTGCTGTTAAGATGCGCTGGCACCAAGACGTCCAGCACCACATATCTGACGTAAACACAGGACTCACGTCTCACTACTTCTGCTGTGGCGCTTTTTTTGCTCTCTCTCCCTCTCCCTCTCCCTCTCCCTCTCTCTCTCTCTCTCTCCCTCTCTCTCTCTCTCTCTCTCTCTCTCTCCTCCCCCCCCCCAATGATGCCCCCTGCTGCCTCTGTACACATGACCAGAAGCATTCCTGCCATGCGCCACATCAAACTGCATCAAACCCTGATAACCCATCCACACTTTGATGTGCATCTCTCTGCTCACTGCCACTCGATTCCGCATCGGACCTTTGAAGATCCCCAGCATAATATTATTACTTGACCGCTTGGTTAGACTCAGAATATAAGCAAATCAACGTTTTCCTTTTTTGGATTGCTTTTGAAATTGTTTAAATTGCTCAGATCCCAAGAGACCGGCAATGACTGAGTTTTTGTTGTTGTGGTTTGTGACACACATCCTGTGGAAAATAGATTGTGCTTTTCTCTTGTCTTTTAGACAACGCAGGAAGACTGTCTTCTGGTCTTCAAATGTGTGTGTGTGCGTATGTGTGTGTGTTCTCTCGTTGCGTCTCCTCTTCGTTATCAGCTGGATGTGTTTGTAAGCACACACAAACACACACACACACACACCAGATTGTTACATAAGCACTTCTTAATAATTAATTCAGTGGCTAAACAGCGAAACAATATTGTAGGACAGTGTGTGACATTTTAATGAACCATTATAACTAACCAGAAACTTCTCCTGAAATTTAGTGCCTCCCTGTGGTTGATCTGGGTAATGCAGGTTATTCGTCGGCTATGTCAGCGTGTGACAAATAAGACTGACAGACTGATCAATCATTTTTTGAAAAAATAAAACAAACAGATATTTTACCAACTGAAAGGGTTGTCGTTTAAATACCTCAGCTTTTTGATGAGGCGCCTCTGAGCCAGAACCCTACCTCCGCCCAACTGTCAAAGCGAATGATTCCCTTGCATGCCTGAACTGCACCTGACAGTCGTGCACTTCATTGTGTGTATGTGTGTGGATGTACCTTATATATGTGATATAGATGTATATATGAATGTAAGACAGTATGTTTAAGTCTGTGAGTGTGTCCGTATGTGTGTATGCATGAATAAGGCTGATGTGTTTGCACGTGTATCTGCATGTGTGTGTATGAGTGTGTGTGTGTTTGTTTGCGTGTGTGTCATAACTAGCCCTCCAACACATGCAGCGGTCGACGTGTGTAGACAACGTCTGGGGGAATAATGGCACAAGTGCACTTTCCGCGAGCATTCTGAACCTCAGAGAAATACTAAATGATGACACCAATACGTCATCTAACCTTTCAATGACCTTCAGGCATGAGCCTGTACATGCAAAGCCGAGAGACCTTTAAGATGCTGTTCTCAGACATGCAAAGCAACTGCTCGTTGACTGTCGGATGCGTGTCTTTACCTCTCTCTCTCTCTCTCTCTTTACTTCTCTTTCTCTCCCTCTGTCTGTAGTTTGTCTTTATCTCTCTCTCTGTCTGTAGCGTGTCTTTACCTCTCTTTCTTTAAAAGATTATAATTTTACTATCCCCATCTAACAGCACATAAGATGACGCACACACACACACACACACACACACACACACACACACACACACACACACACACACACACACACACACACACACACACACACACACACACACACACACACGTGTGAGACCGCGTGCACATGATCTTTGCGCCACCCGAGCTGTATTGAGGTTAGTGGTCCTAACATCCCCTCCCCCCCTGTCCATCATCTCCTCTGCTGTAAGAAAGATCTAAAAAAACAGACTTCATTCAAATCCATCTTCCATCCGAAGATCCTGTTACACACACACACACACACGTGCGCACACAGTCTGTCACACACATATACAAACGCATCTAGCAAAGTGGTGAATGTATTTGGGTCCACACACACACACACACACACACTTACACACAACATCTCAACGCACACACACACACATAATGGACAAAGTGTGGCCCTCCATGACTTGCGCTTGAATGTGTGTGTTTGTGTGTGTGTGCATGTGCGTGCGTTTGCATGCGTAGGTGTGTTTCCGTTAGGGATGCAAATTATCGAGTAATTCATTAATCGATAGTTGTTTCATCTTATCGATCGATGATCGATTAATTGATAAGCGGCAATTCTTCTGAGAAGCTGAATTTCCTTCTGAATGTGACACATTTAGGTGGTAATTCAACGAAGTCGTTTAGTTGTTGTACTTTAAAATACTTCCACATATTGTGCATTTGGCGTCTTTGTCGTCATTAACCAACTTAAAGTGGCTCCATACTGCACTCCATTTTGCCCTCTTCATCGTGTCAGTGTCCCGCTTTTCGTTTGTCTTGTCCTGCCGTGTTCCAATACCCGTACTGTCCGTACTTACTAGCCAAAATTTGAGTACGCAGTACTCCAATTCAGATCCGGCGAAAAGAAGTATACTTCAAGGACCCGGATGCCGTACTCAAAACGGGCTAATCGTGAAGTGTGGATCGAAGGACACTCCCCGTACTGAACGGCAGCCTTCTTAGCTACGTAGCAGAAGAGGCGGAGCCAGGCAAAGCCAAAGTCGGCGCATTTTCCACATAGCCTGCATTAATAGAGTCATTTTGTAGTTTTTATAGTTTTTATAGCTTTTTATAGCTGCTAGGCGTAAATAGTTCACCGTTCAAAGCGGGATGTTTATTGCGGGGGAGGAGCCACGGCGGCAGTCGTGATCGTAATTTCCGGTTAGTGCACCACGGAGTACTCGATTTGGAACAGCACTCACATTTGAAAAATTAACGTAGTAGCCAGTGCGGATAGTATACTTCCTTTAAGTATACTCATGGAAGTACAGGTATTGGAACACGGCACTGCTTTGCTTGTGTTCCCGCTTGTGTTCCCGCGTGTGCGTCAAGTACGTCTGGCGTCAAGTGCGCCCTCACGTGGACGGTTGGGGAATTACGGGTTAAAATGCGATTAATTGCAAGTAATTTATTTTAATCGAGTAATCTCTTATCGACAATTAATCGATAATCGATTAATTGTTTGCATCCCTAGTTTCCGTGTGTGTGTGGTCAGGGGTAGTAGTATATATCCATGCCCCCTGGTAACGCCAGACTCTGAACAAGGCTTTGATCAAAGGCAGCAGGTCGGCTCTCCCCTGGAGGTTACCGGGGGTGACAGACGAGGTTCCGGCCCCCCTGACATGCAGCCGTCCCTGGGTCCACAGACAGGGAAGGGGCCCCTGGCCTGTGTGTCACTATCCCTGTACTCACCATGATGACAGGGCTTCTCATCGTCACAGACTTCAGACGGACGTCTTTGTCCTCTGGAGAAGGTGGGCCACGTTCGCCATAGCAACTACGAAACCTCACAAACTCATAGAAAAATTGTACGTTATTTACAACTGATTGTGAGTGTCGATACTATGTGTATTGCAAAGACATCTAGAGTGCAACAGCTAGCACGGGAAAAGTTATATATCAATTCATCATATGAGCATATCACACACACACACACAAACACACACTGAAGAAGAGGTCTTGACCTCGTTTCAGGAGAGGAAGTCTGTTTTTCCTTCCTATCATACTGTACTCTTCCTATCATACTGACAGGTTGAACCACCCTATCCTGCAGGGGCTGTCCTGAGTGACACCTGCTGATCACCTGACCTGCCAAGTGTCATCCTTTATCCCTCCCTCTGTTTGATGTCCCTTTCTCCCCCTCTCCACCCCCGTTTACATGTGTGTTAGATGTCACTCTTACACACACACATATCAATATCTCAGTCTTCCTCTCCTTTGTCTTTGTGGTTCCCAGGGTGTGAGGTAGCTCTTCCATCTCCTGTTCCGAGTGTGAGAGCACACACACACACACACACACACACACACACACACACACACACACACACACACACACACACACACACACACACACACACACACACACACACACACACACACACACACAAAGTACTATGAAGGGCCTAAAAGGTGAGCAAAAGCTTAAATCTGATTGAATCAACTCATCTCCTCTGCCCCTCCAGTTAATCTCATACGCGCCAGATCGTCGTGCTAGGCAGCCAATCAAAAGACACGGCTCATCCTGCCACCGACCACTCCTCCAGAACATGAAACTTGTTCGGCGGTGACCCGGCAACCCGGCCCCGTCCTCTTCCTCCTCAGTGTTCTTCCTCACTCATTGTTTTCCGAACGCAGCAACAAAGGCCATTGTCTCCCACAATGCACTAGGCTTCGGGCGAGACAATCGCCATGCGAAAGGCTCTGGCTGTGCCGCGAGGTGTCGGATGCAGTTTTAGTGTTGGAGCTCCACACGTCCGGGAGACACTGGATCCCGGTAGGAACCCACTAAATCACACCACAATGGCGGCGCTGGGATGGGGAGGGCGAGTGGACTGGGTCTCATTCACACAAGCCACATGAAAAGGGCAGAGAGTGGGAAGCCAGCGTCTCCGGGCCCTAGGGTGATGAGATGGTGTGGTGTGGTGGGGGGGGGGGAAGGGTTAGGAACTAAGTGACGGGAAAGTACAGAAGTTACCACGCCTTGGGTCAGAGACAGCGATGACACCAAAACAAAAGACACACACACACACAGCACGCACACACACACCACACACACAGCCTCACACACACCACACACACACACACACACACACACATCTCACCACACACACACCCACAGCACCCACACAAACACACACACACACATTCAAGTTAGTCAAATGCAAACATAACAGGCAAAGCAGTCATAGCCGTCAATGACATGTTTGTATCCCAAGCCCTCCTAAACAATGCAAGGACAGACCCTCTTGGATCAAACAACGATCCACTCGTGGTATTATTGCTTTGGAGGAGGACATTAAGGAAGCACTCACCCCGGCAGAGCACTCCGAGGAACAGAACCACCAGCATCACGCTACTGGATTGCATTGTTCAGTCGCACTTTTCTTGCTTTTTCGGACCAAATACGCACACAATCACGTACCCTACACCATGGACCCCCCAAAACATAATTATTATTGCAGAAGAATTATACTTGTGTAGAAAGTGAACCGGATATGCGCGCCGCGCCGTTCCAGAAATCGAGTCTTGCGTAAAAGTTCCATGCGTAAAAGTATAAGCGATTCAAATAAACCAACCAAAAGCCGGAACCTACTAAAATCGCGGGATTGCCACGACGGGAGAAAAAAAACGAAACAGCAAGGAGGGGGAGCGCTAGGTGGTGACGCGTGAACGCGCAAAACGTGCAAACACCTTCTGTGCCATGCACCTCCGGTCCAATATTGGATCGCGTTACCAAACCCATACGTTCAACATGCACGGTGTAGGGAAGGAACCCCCACACCCCCCTTCCTAATGTGCTGCGTCAGCGCGCGGAGCGCACGGGACACCGAGGAGGGGCGCGGCCGCGGGACGTCTCGCGTGTCCATACCGAGTGTCCTACGCGAAAGTGAGATTGACACCTTATTTTATCCACAGTGCGCCATAAAACCCTGGATTTGGTGGAGGATGTTTAATAAAATGGACCTATTGGGGTTTTGGTTTTACGCGCGTACGTTTTGCCTTCAATACAGTTCTTGCGTGCGGTCTGATTTGTATTATTATTCTATTTTATTGTTACAGGGATTCAGCTTGAAATCAATTATATTTTTTTGCTCACGTGAGCCATAATTCACTCCTATTTCTACTCTGGACCATAGGGGAGTCCAAACCCAACAGCAGACAGTTGGGTTCTTGGAGTGAGATTCAGGAGGTGAGATAGTTCTGTTTTAATGACCGAGTTTTGACATTTATATGCACCCGCATTCAAGCATGAAGGGAGTGGCAGGGAGTTTCGGATAAAAGAGAGCGAGGTTGGAGTGAAGGAAGAGAGCGAGAGCGAAAGCGAGAGAGTGAGAGAGTGATTGGATCTGAGAGAGAGATAGCTTGGATCTGAGAGAGAGCGAGCAAGCTAGTCTTTCCGAAACACTAGAAGGTACTTGGGGGGGGGGGGGGACTTCTCTAACCCTCTCTTAGTCCGAGTAGTACAGCCCACCTCTGCCTATTGAAGGTAAGAGCCGTTCTCTGTAAAGGGTTAGCTGCAGGGGTGGACTGGGACAAAAATTCAGCCCTGGCATTTTCTGTCCAGACCAGCCCACTACATTATCAGCACTAGGGGTGGGACGAGACGAACGGGAAGAACCCTGTATGTACTTTATTAAAACAATTTAATCAAGTACATACATCCGAATAATAGTACAGCACTGCTAATAGCAGTTGTTGCCTTTTTTTTTTTTGTTTGTCTCTTGTGCTGCTGACAAGAAAGGCGTGAAACCTGAACAGGAAGTTAACAGACATCCTGTGGTCGCTGCATCTCCATCCCCCATATCTACGTAGCTACAAAACGCTTGTTAAATATCACACTTGATCCAACGCTAATTTCTCTCTTGCAGTTTTTAGTCTGTGAATGTGAAAATCTTTTGTGTAAGCCCAGCATTAGTTAAAACCCGACCAAAATATCCTGACAAATAATCTAAATAGAAACATATTACAGACAGTAGCAGCATTAGAGCTGAAACGCATTTGTTTCAACTGTGACTCAGTAATTGTGAAACCATAAATAGAGAATTTAATTTTTTTATCTGTAGCTGCGAGAAAAAGTCTAAGTCATGAATTACTTACTCATGGGAGTCACGGACTCCCACGACTCCGGCCCATGCCATGAGGTCCAGCCCCCACCCTGGTTTCTGTTTTGATTGACAGCACTGCCAGGGCTCTCTGAGCCTGTCAGCCCATGATTGATTGACAATGACAAACATAGACCAATAATCTGTGTCGATGCTGGCCACACACTGCTAGCCCTCTGTTGCCCATTGGCCGGCCCAATTGGAGGGAATTTAGAGAGAGAGAAAAAAACAAAACATAGCGGACCGGACCGGCCCACATTGGGTCAACGGCCCACCGGGACGATGCCCGGTATGCCAGATGGCCAGTCCACCCCTGGTTAGCTGCACTCTGATTGGTCAACGAGCAACAGGTGTGCAGCCTCCCCAGCCCCAGAGTTAAATCAGACTCACCCGGGGATTCCCCGGACGCGTTACGGCACGTTACGGCTGCGGCACGTCTTGGCCGCGACTTTGCCCTGCTTGCATTTCCACCGGGCGCGTTACGGCAGCGCAACGCTGCCTTGCGAGCTAGCCGTATTCACGCGAGATCACGAGATCCCGCGATAATCCTCAACCTAATGTACTCACCTTCCACTCCCAAAACGACTGCAATTAAATGCCAGGCTTTGTCCTTTCTGACATTGTTCTTATAAAAAGGATGATTTGAGACCCTTTGATTGATTGACTGCTGACCTGGTGCCACCGGTCATGACGTAATAATGTTTTATTTATTGTGTTTTATTTTCAGAGACTCCGTGCACAGCCCCGCCTTCCCCAGTGAACCAAGAAACCCCGCGTCGTGACGAACGGGGGATTTGACCCCCTCGGTTTTACACAGGAAACTTGAGACAAGAAGGTGAAATCGTCGGGCGTGCCAAGCTGCGACCGAACCGGCTCGGCAGTGTAGAAAGACCTATAGCCAGGGTTCGAGTTAGGTGGGAGGCAGTGGGAGCTGAGCTCCCATAAAGAGAGGTCTGGCTCCCATGAAAGCAGTAAACTCAAATATCTTTGGGGGTCTCGGAAAATACAGCCGCATAATATTGTAATTACAAATAAAGCTATTTTCCTAAGCCCAGACAGGGCGACCGGACACCGACGCGAAACGGAGGTGCTTCGACCTGAAGGGGCTTATTTCGATTACGAGCGGCTACTTGCCAAACGATAAAATAGCCTAACTTCACAAGGTGTCTTTTTACAATTTATTTGTAACCATGCGTAGTGTTGATTAGCAGAGAAATGGTTAGCCAAAGACGTTGACATCGCTTAGCAACCAAAGAAGCTGGCGTTGTTGTGAAGGGCCCATGCAAGTGAACGGAGCGTTCCACCACGGCATTGAGAAGAGCCGTGTCATAATAGCCAATACCTCCTATATCCCCCCCCCCCCCTCCCCTGTCAAAATTCAGCGCAATAGAATCATAACTCGAACCCTGCCTATAGCCTACTTCATCCTTCCCAACAATATGGGCAGGATCTAGACCAAGCTCTCCTAATCGGGTCAGCCGTGTTTGAATGATAATGAATGAATGGAACGTTGCATTTTTTATGTCAACAAATATTCTATACTAGATCTAAAAAAAAAAAAAAAAAAAAAAAAAAAACACAATTATATATTTTTTCCCTCCTGGCGCATATTTTTGCGCCCCTTCTATATCTCCAACCAATATTTTGACATTAAAAAAAAAAATCTAACATTAGGGTAAAATGAGCCAAAAATCGAAAACGGAAGGGGAACCTACCTCCTTGGTTTCGTCAGAACATGCTAGTACTATAAGGCGTTTGGTTAGAGTGTTTTCAAGAATCGAGAATCAAGAACGAAATCAAGAAAATTAAGAGGCAAAAGCCATCCGGGGCGCAATTTTTTCCTCCGTGGATTTTATTCTTGAATTAATGTTTGTTCATCGTTGCGATCGTTGTTGTGTTATGTGAAAGAAATGCAGTTACAGGGCAAAACAGTTTTTCAAGGTTGCAATTCAGTTTTCGTGGGGAATTAACAAACTTTTTTTTTTTTTGCGGAGGGGGGGGGGGGGGGCGCCAGGAGTGAAGCTCTCCTAGAGCGCCAAATGTGCTGGGGCCGCCCCTGCCTGTTTCAGCCCCGTGTCAGTGGACAGTTACATCAATCCTACGATCATCGTGAGTGCAGTGAAAGCGCGTTCACGTAAAGTTTCGGGAAAACTTTACGTTTCGGGAAACGCTCCAAAGAAATTATCGATGGTTCGAAAGATCCATCGGGAGAATGATCTTACGAGCGAAGATCGTTATCCATCGGGAAACGGGGCCCTGGGCCCCGTTTCCCGAACGCATCTTTAGCCTAAGTAGATCCTGAAGTGCGTCGTACGAGCATCGTTCAGTTTTCACACCGTTTCCCGAAAGCATCGTTGGTAACGAACGTCGTGAAAACGCTAACGAGGACTCAACTCGTAGGATGCTGAGAGCATCGTTAGCCTACTATAGCCTCAGTGGCGTCACCAGCGGACATTCCGTGTATTGGATGCGTTCTATTAAAACACATCCAATAACGGAATTCCCAGCTGGCGCAATTTCGCAACCAAAAACAGTGGTTACCGCCGATATAATACTCATAGACTACTGTTAGATTTAAACAGCAAAGATAGAGACATGTTAGAAGTCAACAACAACATAATTTATTGCAGCAATTTAAAATTCCAAAAATACATACGCATCCGAAATGTAGGCCTACCGATCAATCGCCACGTAACAAGGCATATAATACAATCAAATGATTCCATTGCTCTTGTGTGGGAGGTCGCTTTCGAGCTGAACTTGCTTTCTCCCTCTGATTTTAATTCAACCATCGTGGTTAAACGGTCCTCATATTGATCAATGACAGAAGACATAGGCTACTAGACATGCATCATGCTGAGACCAGCGGGTGTCGGAGAATTTCTGCAGGCGTTTTTTGTTGCGATTGTTTGCATTAAGCACTGTAGGCGCTTCGGTAATGCTGTGATGAAGTTCACTATTTATTGGACCCTGTCTAGACAGTAACGAACATCTCTGACCATAGTTAATCGTGTTTGTAGTCTACACTCAGAAGTGAACTCATTATTGAATGCGGGTGTCTTCATTCATAAAAAAATTTAAACATTCAGGGGTATGCAATAATACAAATTATTCTAAAGAGGTCAGAGACTCCGTGTGCAGCCCCGCCTTCCCCAGTTAACCAAGAAAGCCCGCGCTGTGACGAATGGGGGATTTGACACAGGAAACTTGAGATAAGAAGGTGAAATCGCTGGGCGTTCCAAGCTTCGACCAAACCGGTCAATTGTGTTTTAATATATTTAGCATTCATATCATTGCAAACTATTCTTTTCGTGGGCTACTCTGCTGTTGGCCTTGATGGGGAGATATTTTAACCCTTTTAACCCTATTTCCTGCATCATTCCGGCGTCTCCCCCTCCTACATAGCCCGTTTCAGCACCGTGTCAGTGGACAGTTAATCCTACGAACGTCGAGAGTGCAGTGAACGTGCGATCATGTCAAAAGGAGTTTCGGGAAACGCTCCAAAGAAATTCACGATGGTTCGAAAGATCCATCTTCAGAATGATCGTACGAGCGAAGATCCATCGTTATCGGGAAACGAGGCCCAGGTGAGGAGCCACAATATGGTACTAAAGTGTGACTATGGTCACGTATTTATGACTCTCCCAAATTAAAAAAAATCTACCTTTATGAATTTTAACCATCAGTCTGTAATATATATTAACAGGTACACAACATTGCATGTAGTCATTAAGATTTTAATGTGGAAACTTTTTTATTTTTTATGGTTTTAATCAATTAATCACAAAATGTCCTTGCCGCAACATTGAAATAACCAGGGCCCCGTTTCCCGATAACGATGGATCTTCGCTCGTACGATCATTCTCCCGATGGATCTTTCGAACCATCGTTAATTTCTTTGGAGCATTTCCCGAAACTCCTCTTAACGTGAACGCATTCGCTGCACTCACGACGATCGAGGATTGTACCTGTCCATTGATATGGTGCTGAAACGGGATAACGAGAAAAATCAAGAGAAAAAACATTTGATCAAGGTGGTGTTTACACTCATGTCTTTGAGCCTCTCAAAGAGTATGTGAATTTGCACTGTATTAAAAGCTGAGCTGAAATCAACAAATACAATTCTAGCATAAGCTTTTGTGTTCTCAAGGTGCCTGGAAATAAAGTGCAAGGTGCAAAGGATTGCATCATCTGTCATTACTTCTAAAGGCCTGCTTTTTCCTATTTATACAGTCTTATAACATTTATATAGAATCTTGTTATTTCTTGTGTCACATTTTACAAATTGTTCAAAAAAAACAAATTGTTGACAAAGAAAACAGGAGCTCCGGTGTGCGCTGCAGCTGTTCGTGTGCGCACTCTGCTATGCACGCAGCCGCTGGGTGGAACATAAACAGCGGCTATGATGATGTTTCCAAACTCCCTAGGCAGGTAGTGAGGTCTCATGGATAAACACAGCAGTTCTGCATGATGGTTTCTTTCACCGCAAACTGCTTACACCACTTGTCACTCACGTACGCGCTGACTCCACCCCCTTTTCTCTTCCCGGATGCATCAGAGCGGTCTGCTCGCACAAGACGCCTTGTTCACAGTACATGCATCCGTCGGCGGATGGCCGAGGGCGTGTCTGACGTACAGGAGACTAGTCTCTGTAGACGCATACTGCAGCCAATCAAATCGCTTCCTGCTACAAAGCCGATGTGTGGATATAAATACAAAAGAGGACACAAACAACAGGAGACTAAAAACAAGTCTATCATTACACATTTCTTTAAAAAAATATAACCGGCAGATTTTTCCTGCTTCCCAGCTAAAGCGTTTACGTCGCCGCTACGAAGCGGTTACGTAATTTTATGACCAAACATACGTTGCCGCCATGTAAGTTTTAACGTTGCCGATATTGCGGATGATAGACGCGATCACGTTGCCGCAACATATCTTGGCGACGTTGCTCGTCCGTAACTGCCACTTCCTCTCGACGTCGTGGCAACCAAAATACATACTGGCGAGTGGCGACATTTATGCAACCTTCTTCAAAAAGGTTGCCATAACGTTACAAGGACGTTAGGGCGGATCTGCATGGTCTAGTCCTCATCTGCCCTTTATAGAAAAAATCTAGTCTGAAATCTACAAGCCACATTCATATTTTACCTACATTTTGGCTGGTGGCTGTTGCTAATGTTGGCCTTTTTAAAAGACAAGACAGTTGTACACTTACAAATATAAATTTATGATATTTTTATTTAAAATCATTTTGAATTTAATTTTGGGGATCTTCTTCCACCTGCCGTTCCACCCGACTCTGTGAAGAACAAATAAAAGAGAACATGTGTGTGCATTTATTTTCATTTTACATTCAGTCAAATGTCATTGTACATTTAGTCAAAACTGTTATGCCGAGGTTACGCTAGACTCGAGCGTGAGCACGTTCTAGATAGCAGCCCAAGTGGCTATGAAAGCTATGCATGACTATTTTGCGGGTTGTTTTACTTTAGCTCATCTACCAAACATACATTTCCTGTGGCTGTGTCCCTGCGCGCATGGGAGTATTTTAAAAGTTATTAAGTCAATTAGGTCGAATTCAGGGGCCGTATTCACAAAGGATCTTAGGGCTAAAAGTAGGTCCTAACTGGCGAATTTAGGAGTAACTCCTAAAAATAATGGGCGTGTCACTCTTAAATTTAGGACTCCTAACTTTTTTCACTAAGAGCAATTCACAAAGTATTTTAGGACTAAAAGTAGCACCTAAGTCTAGGAGAGCTTAAAAGTCCTCAGGAGGACTCCTAACTCAGTAAGACCTATTCACAAAGAATCTTAAAATGCCTGCGAGACGAAATGTTAGGGTATTCAACTTATTGTGGAGTTAATGCGCGATGCAATAACATCCCAGACTAACAGGAATAATCCGATTAGTCCCGAAATAAAATGTTTGGCCACACTATGTTATTTAGCAACAGGGGAAATGCAACTTTGCAATGCCGACGATTTAAAAATATCGCAACCATCAGTCAGCCGTGCCATAAACTTTCCTTTGGACATTCAACAATTACAAAGGATCAAAGCCTTCATGGCACTTATGGCAGGTAGGTATGCCCGGTGTGGTCGGTGCTATTGACGGGACGCACATAAAAATAATTGCGCCATCAAAAGACGAGGACGTGTTCGTCAATAGGAAGAAATTCAAGTTTTTGATGCAAATTTTAACATAGCCTACTGGATGTTTATGCAAAGTGGCCTGGGGCCGTATTCACAAAGCATTTTATCTTACTGTTTTACGCATAGAGCCAATACGATGTGTTTTACGCATAGGACTAAGCGTAATCTGCGTAATCACTTACATGTTATACTTTAATGTTGTGGAGAGAGGAATTGGGCAGATGAAACGTCGGTTTCATGTCCTCCACGGCGACATACGCCTCACCCCAGAGAGGGCAAGCACAGTAATCACTGTATGTGCCATTCTACACAACCTCTGCAAGCGGAGGAACATTCCACAGCCAGACGATGATGATGATGATGATGGTGGCGATCAACATGACAAGGAATTTGGCTGTGTGGTACCGAGTGGACAGGCATTTAGGGATCACTTTGAAAACACATTTTAGGTTGGCACAAATTAGTCAACACTTAGGTAGTTCAAAACATTTATTTTCTTTTAAATTTTACGTACTTTAATTGTTTGCTTTCTCTCTCTCTTGAAAGTGCAGGCTACAACGTCATTATCGTGGTCTGCACAAAATTGTCATCATGCGTGTATTCTGCTAACTGCACTTTAACTACTTAATAGGAATTCATTTCTAGCCTAGGCTATTTCCTTGTTTTTCGGTGATTCAGTGGGCTCGTCTGAACAACCAATCACCGAACTGACCGCTTCTAAACTCGTGCACGAGAATTGATGTAATCCATAGCAACGGCGCGTCACTCTTAGTTCAGTCTTTATGATTTATCCTTAGTAAGAGTAGGTCTCAGCGGCTTTGTGAATAACTTTTCAGAAAAAACTCCTACGTAAAATGTTTTAGCGTGAGTTAGGAGCACTCCTAGCGGTAAGATAAAATGCTTTGTGAATACGGCCCCAGTTGTTTATTGTGCTCACCATTGGTCTTTTACATACTTATTTTGTGTGTTGTGTATTAATGTCATCTCATTGAAGACCAATTTTCTGCTGCTTTTAGTGTGCTCTTTACACAGACCGTCTGAGGTTTGTGTGTGTGAGAGATAGATGAGAGGTTCCTTGTATACCACATAGTCAATAATTAGGTTGTTAAAGGTGTTCAAACTTGATCACATGAGCTATTTGTTTAACTCTTCACTTTATTTGTTTCCAACCATTTAACCTTTTTAAAATGGTGTGCATGTTTACATTGTTTGCTCCGTTCAGACTGTTCAAATCCATTCACCTTATTTAAGACATTTAACATTTGTTTAAATTTTAAACTGTGCATGGCTTTATTAAAAAACATTTCGACCTCACTTTGCACTACAACACTTTTCTGTGGGAAATGCATTTTCTAGTTCTTATGTGTTATTTAATTTGAACTTTTTTGCATTTGGATAGTTGATCAACGTATCAGTAGCGTCATCATGCGCATGCGCAGAGCCACTAAGTAGCAAAATCTGATAGAAAGCAGAGATTGGCAGAACATGTTTTCGTCAACTAGCTGTAGAACGTGTAGTTGTCGGTAGACCTATTTGGGATTTAGTTAAGCGAACCAAACGAAAATAGTTAATGTAATGTTAATTTCATCTGCCAAAAAAATTATTCCTATTCAAGATTCAAGATGCTTTATTTATCCCGAGGGAAATTACTGTGCAAAAGTTACAATACAAAGGTGGGAAAATAATACAGGGTTAGAGTCAAAATAGATAAAATAGATTGAAAAAAACAAGTACAAACTAAATAAGTGAAAAGGAGCGATTGGATAAAGTGGTATTAGTGGTAAAGTGATAAATAAATATTATAGCAGCAATTGTTGGCAGCATAAATTAACTAAAGTGATGAAGTGAAAAAAAAAAAAGTGACATTGGTCTCAGGGCATAGTGTCTCCACGGTCCCTTCTGCAGCCGGAGGTAGATGCGTTAAACAGTCTGATGGCCACAGGAAGAAAATACTTCCTCTGGCGTTCTGTGTTACACCGGGGGAGGATGAGTCTGTTGCTGAAGGTGCTTCTGCTCGAGGTCAGCACCTGGTGGAGAGGGTGAGCATTGTTGTCCAGGATACTTTGCAGTATACATAGCATCCTCCTCACAGACACCACCACCAAAGAGTCCAGCTGGACCCCCAGGATAGAGCCAGCCTTCATGATGATCCTACTGATCTTCCTGGCGTCTGCTGCCCTCAGCCTGCTGCCCCAGCATACAACAGCAAAAAAAGATGGCACTGGCTATCATCGACTGGTAGAACATCCTCAGCATGATGTTACATACATTGAATGACCGGAGCTTCCTCAAGAAATAGAGTAGACTCTGGCCCTTCTTGTAAACAGCCTCAGTGTTTTTGGCCCAGTCCAGTTTGTTATCCAGGTATACTCCAAGGTATTTGTAATCCTGGACATCCACAGTCACACCGTTGATGGAGATGGATGTAGGGGCAGATTTCCTCCTGCGTAAATCCACCACCAGCTCCTTAGTCTTGGTGGAGTTGATAAGCAGATGGTTAGTTGCACACCACTCGATAAAGGAGTCCACAACGCTCCTGTACTCCTCCTCCTTCCCACTAACACAGCCAACAATTGCAGAGTCGTCCGCAAACTTCTGCAGGTGGCAGGACTCAGAGAGGAACTGAAAGTGAGGTGTACAGGGTGAACAGAAAGGGGGAAAGAACAGTTCCCTGAGGAGCCCCAGTGCTGCTGAACACAGTATCAGACACACCGTCCTGCAGTTTGACATACTGAGGTCGACCTGTCAAATAGTCCATAATCCAGGAAACCAGGGGAGGGTCCACCTGCATCGCGCGTCAGCTTACTCCCCAGCAGAGCAGGCCGGATGGTGTTGAACGCACTGGAGAAGTCCAAGAACAGGATTCTCACAGTGCTTCCCGGTCTGTCCAGGTGGGCGCAGGCACGGTGGAGCAAGAAGATGATGGCGTCCACCACTCCTAGTGTCTGGAGTCCCGCGACGACGGTGTGGATGACGTCACTCGCGTGCACCGCGTTTGCAGTCTGAGGAAGGTAAACAACCAGGAATATTACATGTGAGAACTCCCTCGGCAGATAATATGGCCGCAGACTCACGGCAAGCAGTTCAATGTCCGGGCTGCACACCCGCTCCTTCACCGTGGCGTGACCAGGATGACACCACTTGTTGTTAATAAGAATAGCAAGTCCGCCACCTTTCCTCTTGCCACTCTCTCAGTGATTCCTGTCCGCCCAAACAGTCTGAAAGCCGTCCACAGTAACATTAACGTCCGGGTTAGGGTTAAAGTTATTCTTCCAAAGGCTCAGAGGGTATGAATTCCTATTTTGAAAAAGGAAAAGAGAAAGAGGACTCTGTCGTTGTCCTAAACCCCATGGTGAAGGAGTATGAGCCTACATGCAGGCCTGTGCAACAAATTCACTGGGCACAATCATCATTACCACCTGACAAACCAACATCAATGGACGTGAGGCCAAAACAACCAGTGCAATTGTTAGGAAACATCATAGCAACATCACAGCATGCACAGTGCCAGCCTACAGTTGCTCAGTCAAACGATGAACCAAGACAATATGGTAGTCATCAAAATCTTCCTGACGACATAATTAATATCATGAGCAGACAAAATGAAATTACTGCTGCTCTTTGTCTATACCACAGCATTACTTGTCTATACCACCGAGAGATATTCCTACCTTTGAAGGACACCCTCTCACATACAGGTCATTCATAAAGGCATTCGAGCAAGGAGTGGAAGGAAAGGCAAGCAAAGCTGATTGTCTATACCAGGGGTCTTCAATTAAAATTGAACAAGGTCCAGTTACTAAAAATTCCTTCAAAGAAAGGTCTGAACCTACCACGTCCTAATAGCCTTCTTTTGTCAAATACAATCAACACGGCAAGGATGGGACTCTGTTGACCTCAACTGAGGAGGTCGTCGGACGTTGGAAGGAACACTTTGAGGAACTCCTGAATCCGAATAACACGCCCTCTATGTTGGAGGCAGAGCTCGAGGTTGATGGTGTTTCGTCGTCAATTTCCCTGGTGGAGGTCACTGAGGTAGTCAAACATCTCCGCAGTGGCAAAGCCCCAGGGATTGATGAGATCCAGCCAGAAATGCTAAAGGCTCTGGGTGTTGAGGGGCTGTCATGGTTGACACGCCTATTCAACATCGCGTGGGAGTCGGGTACAGTGCCAAAGGAGTGGCAAACCGGGGTGGTGGTTCCCCTGTTCAAAAAGGGGGACCAGCGAGTGTGTGCCAATTACCGGGGTATCACAATTCTCAGCAGTGGCGTAGCTTAGTTGTGATAGGCCTCGGGGCAAGATCGCGCTGGGCCCCACCCCCCTCCCCCCGACCCCCCCCCCCCCACACACACACACAAACACAAACACACACAAACACACACACACACACACACAAACGCGAATGCATCCACTCCCCTATAGGGCCTAAGCCAACCGCGGCCACAACGAGAGAACGCAAAATCATCATCAGAACCATGGACAGAGACTTAGCATCCCTAGATCACACGTAAAAATCACGGAAACATTATTAGGACCACGTACACTGTATTTGCAACACACTGCCTACTATCAAAAAAAAACATAAATACTCCATTCAGCTGACCACACAACAACATTTCCCAAACAGCACAACTATGGCCTAATCAAAATGGCCAATGGTAACATACTCCTACATGGCACAGCGGCCATAACCAATAATAAAAACAACTGCTCTTACCCGTTCAGAAGTTAACTCTGCGTGCCTTCTGTTCAGCGAACTTGTTGATAAAAGAGGTGAAATCCAATTTCCTTGCTCTTTCATTCTCGATGGAGAGTATGGCCAATACACTCAATCGCTACTGTGCAATGGCGCTCCTTAGGGAAGTCTTTATCAATTTGAGCTTGGAAAATTACCGCTCTGCCGTGGCTACTGTCACTGGTATGGTGAGGTACAGGAAAAACGCTGTGCAAACATTTCGAATTGCGCGCCAGGTCTTTCTTCTCTTTATGTTTTTTAGTACCACTTTTTAGCTTGCAAAACATTGCAATGGTATGGCTTAGCTTTTAACAATACTCACTCACTATTCCCCATATAGTGTTCATGATATAGTGCACTATATAGGGAACGAACAAACGAGCATTCGGACACTATGCTGAACATTTTTAAACGTCATGTGCGTCAGTAAATACGCCGGGTATTTGTGTGACGCAGACAGATGCGCCCACATCATGTAAACAATCCGGGTACTCACGAGGAAAGCTGGAGGTTGGACTGATGTTGAATGTTACATTTCCCTGTTCAAGTTTTTTTAATTAATTTTGAATGTTACATTTTCTTTGTTAGATTCCAAATAAATTTCATTTCTAAACGAAGACAGAGACTCCATCATTAAATGTATTCGTTTTCGCAGTTAATCAGCTTCTTCTTCTCCTTCGGAAAAACACGGCCGCATTGCATTGTGGTATACGGGAGTATCATGTAGGGTACGTCGTATGTACCATAGACGGTATGTACACTCAAAACATCACAGTGATTGGTCGAACAGATTTCCCAGGCCCTATTCTTTTGTAAATGTTGAAAATAAAAGAAAATAAATGAAATTGCCTAAGTGCGATTGTATATACTTTTTTATTCCTGGCCAAAATATCACTACTGTAACCAAATTACATACATTAAGGCAGAGGAAGATAAATTATATAAGCCACCCTGACTGTGATGTTATGAGAGAAGAGAGTCTATATAATGCGGTCAGTTCCTTTTTACAATCACTTGAAGACATCTTATGCTGCTTTCACACCGCCGCCAGCACGGCGACCGTCAGGCGGCCGCGGCCGCGCGGGGGCCCGACAGGGGCTAGGCGGGGCCCACGCGGCCGGGCCCCCCGGGGCCCCGCCCCGGAAGCCCCGGCCCAAGCTACGCCCCTGCTTCTCAGCCTCCCTGGTAAAGTCTACTCCAAGGTGCTGGAAAGGAGGGTTCAGCCGATCGTCGAACCTCAGATTGAAGAGGAACAATGCGGTTTTCGCCCCGGACGTGGAACTATGGACCAGCTCTTCACTCTCGCAAGGATCCTGGAGGGGGCCTGGGAGTATGCCCATCCGGTCTACATGTGTTTTGTGGATCTGGAGAAGGCGTATGACCGGGTCCCCCGGGAGAAACTGTGGGAGGTGCTGCAGGAGTATGGGGTGAGGGGGTCTATCCTCAGGGCCATCCAATCCCTGTACTTCCAAAGCGAGAGCTGTGTTCGCGTCCTCGGCAGCCAGTCAGTTTCGTTCTCAGTGGGTGCTGGTCTCCGCCAGGGCTGCGCCTTGTCACCAATCCTGTTTGTGATATACATGGATAGGATATCGAGGCGTAGTCGTGGTGGGGAGGGGTTGCAGTTCGGTGGTCTGAGGATCTCGTCACTGCTTTTTGCAGATGATGTGGTCCTCATGGGATCATCGGCCTGTGACCTTCAGCACTCACTGGATCGGCTGGCGGCCGAGTGTGAAGCGGCTGGGATGAGGATCAGCACCGCTAAATCTGAGGCCATGACTCTTAGCAGGAAACCGATGAATTGCTTACTCCGGGTAGGAAATGAGTCCTTAGCCCAAGTGAAGGAGTTCAAGTACCTCGGGGTCTTGTTCGCGAGTGAGGGTACTATGGAGAGCGTGAGATTGGCCGGAGAATCGGAGCAGCGGGGGGGTATTGCGTTCGCTGTACCGCACCGTTGTAACGAAAAGAGAGCTGAGCCGCAAGGCAAAGCTCTCGATCTACCGGTCGATCTTCGTTCCTATCCTCACCTATGGTCATGAGGGCTGGGTGATGACCGAAAGGACGAGATCGCGGGTACAAGCGGCCGAGATGAGTTTTCTCAGAAGGGTGGCTGGCGTCTCCCTTAGGGATAGGGTGAGAAGCTCAGCCATCTGTGAGGAACTCGGATTAGAGCCGCTGCTCCTTTATTAGAAAGGAGTCAGCTGAGGTGGTTCGGGCATCTGGTAAGGATTCCCACTGGGCGCCTTCCTTGGGAGGTGTTTCAGGCACGTCCAGTGGGGAGGAGACCTCGGCGAAGACCCAGGACTAGGTGGAGAGATTATATCTCAACACTGGCCTGGGAACGCCTCGGGATCCCCCCGTCAGAGTTGGTCAATGTGGCCCGGGAAAGGGAAGTCTGGGGCCCCCTGCTTGAGCTGCTCCCCCCGCGACCCGACCCCGGATAAGCGGACGAAAATGAGAAGATGAGAATCAACACGGCATATTACCTTATCATTTCAGATGTATTATTTTCATTTTCCAAATAGCTTACTTTTAACCTTGAAAAACTAGTAAGACAAAGTAACGCATATTAACATTTCAAGTAAACAAAACAGGTACATTAGGCCTGCAATTCAAACGAACATAAAAAGTGCATAAGGCCTACACGTCAAGTAAGCAAAACAGGTACACCAGACCTACATTTCAAATAAAAACAAAAAGAGCATTAGGCCTTCACTTCAAGTAAGCAAAACAGCGTCTCAAGTGGTGTTAGACCCAACAGGTCCTCACAGATCTCTTTCTTGTCTTGATGAAACAATCGCACATAATCCAAAAGCTGGGCATTATCCGTTACATCTGAAGACTCATCAATGGCTAAGGATGGGGCACTCTGAACAGCCGCATGAAGCTGTGACAGTGCGTCATCTGATAACATTTCCGATTTTCTGGTTGTCGTTGCAGCTCACATTGGGATTTGCTTTATTTTTTCACACAATTCATCCCTTTGTTTACCTTCAAGTAACGTCTCGGCAGCGGCGTTCAAGCACTCCTTCACAACAGTCGTGTCACTGAAAGTTTTTTTATGTTGCCCCAAAATCCATGCCATCTTAAGTGAGCATTCATTTGCACGTTGCTGGCCTGTAAATGAGTGTGTGAAGACACGCGTAGACCTCTCATACTGAGCTCTCAGCTCGGATATTTTCCACGCGCTTACTTCTGACTTCTGGGGATGCTTTTCCTCGAAGGATCTGTGTTTGGATTCGTAATGCCGCTTAATATTCCCGCTTTTTATCAGCGCCACGGTTTCAACACATAAAAGACACAACAATGAACAAGTATTGGTCAGTCCATTCATCTTTAAAAAGTCTGTTTTCGGGGTCAACTTTCCTTATTTTCGAGCAAGCCATTTTCTCATTCCAAATCGCTCTTCCGGTAAAAAAAAATTTGATTGGCTATTTTTTGAGTGACGCTATTACGCACATGCCGTGACAGACGGAGGGAGGGGGGGGGAGTTCGGTGTGTGCATGATCTTCGCTCTGTGAAGATCATTGCTTTTTGCTGTTTTTATGCTGTACAGACTATTCTGCCTTTGAATTTGTATTTCAGTGAGAAATTATTTTACTAACATAATCATGCTTTGTATAGTGAAATCTAAAAAAAATTTTTTTTTATTATTATTATTTTAAATTGGTCATGGGTCCGGATAGGACCGTCACTTGGTCCGGACCCGGACCGCGGTCCGCCGTTTGGAGATGCCTGGTCTATACTATCTGCAGCAATATACGAGAGGACAGCCGCGAGAGTTGGTGCGTAGCTGCCAGCATATGGATCCTGAGAGTGGCTATGGAGTGGCTAAGGGTCTTCTACAAGAACATTTTGGCAACCACTATACGATTGCAACTACTTATATGGAGAAAGCTTTGTTCTGGCAATCAATTAAACCTGAAGATGTGGATGCACTCCAAGCCTATTCATTGTTTTTGCGTGGTTGCTACAATGCTATCGAGGACCTCCAGTACTTACAAGAACTTGATAGGCCAGTTAACATGAGGGCCATTATTTCCAAACTACCATTTAAAATGAGAGATCAGTGGAGAGCCAGAGCTCATGATGCAATGGAAAGAACAAATGACAGAGCACACATCAAAGACCTAGTGTCGTTTGTTGAACGCCATGTTAGAATTCTGTCAGACCCATTGTTTGGTAACATACAGGACCCCGGTTTTGGAGCTGCAGGGCCAAAGACTTTCACCATGTTTACCTCACAGCCTAGGAACAGAGTTAA
Organism: Gadus chalcogrammus; assembly: GCF_026213295.1. Lineage (NCBI taxonomy): Eukaryota > Metazoa > Chordata > Actinopteri > Gadiformes > Gadidae > Gadus > Gadus chalcogrammus. The sequence continues at coordinate 13,125,158 of NC_079419.1, read as the reverse complement.
GGAAAGTATTGTTGCCACCACAGTAGCTTCTACAAACGTCACTGAAAGAATTAAAGAACAAACAAAAATGCTGAAAGCTGGATGCCTCTGCTGTTCTCGTGGGCATTCATTGGAAGAGTGTAAGGAGCTCATTGGAAAGGACACAAAGACAAAATCAAATTTTGCGTGAAAAAGGAGTTTGTTTCGCATGTTTATGCGTGGGTCACATGAGCCGTGACTGCAAGAGCCGCATGATATGCAAGATCTGTGGTCAAACTCACCCTACCTTGTTTCATATAAAAAGGCAACCAGCTCTGGACCAGCAAGAGGAACCTTCCAATGCCTTAGTTACAAGATGTGGACATAAAGGGCCCGGTAGGGACAAGTGCGCTTTGTCTATCCTTCCTGTAAGGGTGAAAGCTTCAAAGGGAAATAACATCATAACAACATACTCCTTTCTGGATCCCGGCAGCTCAGGTACCTTATGTTCGGAAAATCGAATGAAGACACTGAATGCTGCGGGCAACAAAATCAGCTTCCTGCTTAGCGGGGTTGGAGGTTGCTGGGCTTGACAGCAGTGATTTCTATGCACTTCCAGATGTTCTCACACAGGAGAAGATGCCAGTGACTGCCGATGACATAGTGACACAGGAAGATCTGTCTCAGTGGCCATACCTAGAAAAGGTACACATCCCAAAGCATCAAGGCAAATGTTGATCTACTGATTAGAACTAATGCTCCAAGGTTATTGGAACCATGGCAGGTCGTCAACAGCTGTGGGAATGGCCCATATGCTATTAGAACTGTGCTAGGATGGTCAGTAAATGGTCCACTAAATGGAAACTGTGGCACCATGGAGGAAAAATGTACCTCTGCTACGGTTAACAGGATTGCTGTGCATAAACTGGAGGAAATGCTGGCTGCTCAGTACAACCATGACTTCAACGACAAGAATCTGGAGGACGAACAAATGTCAAGAGAAGAAATTAGGTTCTTGGGAATTGTCAGCCATTCAGCAAAGCTGGTTGACGGGCATTACAGCCTGAAAAGGCCTTTTAGGAAAGAGTAGTTCATGCTCCCAAAAATTTGTTGGTGGCCAAGCAAAGGAATTTGGGACTCAAGAGAAGGTTTGAGAAGGATGAGCAGTTTCATCAGGAGTATGCAAGCTTCCTCACTGACGTTATTGACAGAGGTTATGCAGAGAAAATACCTCAGCACCAGTTGCGTTGTGAAGAAGGAAAGGTGTGGTATATCCCCCATCATGGCGTCTACCATCCTAGAAAAAAACAAACCTGCGAGTGGTGTTTGCATTTAAAGGAAGATCATTGAACAACAAGCTCTTCCAGGGTCCCAAACTTACAAGCGGTCTGCTCGGAGTGCTCACTCGGTTCAGACAGGAGCCTGTAGCTTTTTCATGGGAGATATCCAACAGATGTTTTATCAGGTAAATGTTGCAGAAACAACAAACTTCCTTCCTTTCTTGTGGTGGCCTGAGGGTGACCTGAGCCAAGAATTTGCAGAGCACAGGAGGACGGTCCACCTGTTGCGGGCGGTTTCATCAACCAGCTGCGCTTGTTACGCACTCAGGAAGACGGCAGAAGACAATCAGGCGTCATTCCCTGCTGAGGTGATTAAGACAGTCAGGCAAAACTTCTATGTCGATGATTGCTTAAAAAGCACATCCTCAGAAGAAGAAGCCATTCAGGCAATTAAAGATATCACAGCTCTCTGTCAAAAGGGATGATTCCATCTGACTAAGTGGGTCAGTAACAGCAGAACGGTGCTGTGGACAGTGCCAGAGGAACACAGAGCAAAAGACTTAAAGGCATTGGACTTGGATAGACAATCTTCCCTTGGAGAAAGCCCTTAGTCTCCAGTGGTGCATCGAGAGGGACTCCTTTCAGTTCAGGACGCTGGTGAAAAATGGTCCTGACACTAGACGTGGCATGCTATCCATGCTTAGTTCAGTGTACAATCCTTTGGGGTATATTGCACCAGTCACATTGCCTGGCAAAATCTTGTTGCAGAAGCTGTGCAGGAGAAACTCTGGATGGGATGACAGCTTACCTGGTGACATACTGCAGCAGTGGACTAAGTGGCTGAAAGAGCTTAGCATGTCAAGTTTCACCAAATGGCAGACGAAAACCCAATAGCACGACACGGGAAACCGTTCGGGTGAAGAAATAGTGTTTATTCCTAGGGGCAGGCAACAGGGAAGGTCCAAAGTCCAAGCAGGCAGGTCAATCCGGTAGGAGCAGGCAAAAGGAAGGTCCAAAGTCCAAAAGGGCAGGTCGATACACACAGGCAGGTTCAGGATCAGGATCAGAAGACGCGGGAGAGCTAGGTTTACACACTAGACAATCTGGCAGGGAATGTTTGGGAGGAGAGGAGTGATATAGGGGGAGCACAGGTGACGGTGGTTGGTTAATTAGGAGAGATCAGGGTGGCAGGCAGGTGAATGGGAACAGCAGGTAATGCAGATCAGGGGGGAGTGGCAGAGTCTGAAATGACGTGTTAGTGTGGCAAAACAGGGAACAGACAAATGAAAAACTACAGCCTTGCTGAAGTTGTGACAGAACCCTCCCCTCTAGAGACGGCTCCTGACGTCCCACCGGGCTGGTCAGGATGGTCCCTATGGAAAGCTGAGAGGAGGTCAGGGTCCAAGATGTTACGAGCCGGGACCCATGAGCACTCCTCAGGGCCATAACCCTCCCAATCGACGAGGTATTGGAAACCCCTCCCCCGCCGTCGCGACTTGATGAGGCGATGGACAGAGTAAGCAGGACCCCCATCAATGATCCGGGGGGTGGTGGGGGTCTGGAGGAGGGCTGGAGCCGGCTCTCCTTAACGGGTTTGACCTTGGAGACGTGGAAGGTGGGATGAATCCACATAGAGCGAGGAAGGCGGAGACGGACTGCAGCAGGGTTGATGACCTCAGTGATGGAGAACGGGCCCACAAACCTTGGGGCCAACTTCCTAGACTCCACCCGGAGTGGGAGGTCACGTGTGGACAGCCAAACCTTCTGACCAGGAGTGTAGCATGGTGCAGGGATCCGACGGCGGTTGGAATCTCTGGTACCGGTTGGACGAACGCAGGAGAGCAGAACGGGCCCGCAACCAGGTGCGCCGACAGCGCTGGATGAACGCCTGGACAGACGGGACACTGGCCTCTCGCTTCTGCTCAGGGAACAGTGGAGGTTGATATCCCCGAGAGCACTGGAAAGGAGAAAGCCCTGTTGCAGAGCTTGGAAGTGTATTGTGAGCATATTCCACCCACAAAAGCTGTTTGGACCAGGAGGATGGTGTCTGGGATGCGATACAACGCAAGGCAGTCTCCATCTCCTGGTTCATCCGTTCAGTCTGTCCGTTGGATTGAGGATGGAAACCAGAGGAAAGGCTGACCGTGGCCCCCAACAGTTGGCAAAAGTCTGTCCAAAAACAAGAAGTGAACTGTGGCCCCGATCTGAGACAATGTCACAGGGGAGGCTGTGCAGACGGAAAACATGATGCAACATAAGTTCAGCAGTTTCTTGGCAGAAGGTAATTTGGGCAATGGAACAAACTGAGCAGATTTAGAAAATCTGTCCACATTCGTCAGAATGGTGGTATTACCCTCTGAGGGAGGCAGTCCGGTGACGAAGTCGAGTGAAATGTGGGACCATGGACGATGAGGAATAGGCAGTGGCTGAAGAAGACCAGAAGGGGCATGGCGAGCAGTCTTGTGCTGAGAGCAAATCTGGCAAGCAGCGATAAACTCCTTGGTGTCCTCTTCGATGGAAGTCCACCAGAAACGTTGCTTCAGCAGAGCTAGGGTGCGTCTAACCCCCGGGTGACAGGCAAGGCGAGAAGAGTGTCCCCACTGGAGGACCTGAGAGCGGAGACTCACAGGCACATACAGGCGATTATCAGGGCAAGCACTGGGGATCGGTTGGTCGGCCTGAGACCGTTTTACCTTGTCCACAATATCCCAGGTAACTGCGCCGATGACCACCTTAGTGGGGAGGATCCTCTCATGTTGTGTGGGACTGTTGTCGGACTGGAAATGACGGGACAGGGAGTCTGGTTTGACATACCTGGGCGATAAGACAGGGTGAAGTCAAAGCGATTAAAGAACAACGCCCATCTGGCCTGACGGGAGTTCAACCATTTGGCCGACCGGATGTACTCGAGGTTCTTGTGGTCTGTCCATACAACAAACAGATGTTTTGCCCCCTCCAGCCAGTGCCTCCACTCCACGAGAGCCAGCTTGACAGCCAATAACTCCCGGTTTCCGACGTCGTAATTTCTTTCTGCTGGGGACAATTTGGGGAGAAAAAGGCACACGGATGTAACTTTTGGTCCTCTGCTGACCGCTGAGACAGGACTGCCCCCACCCCGGAGTCTGACGCATCCACTTCCACAACAAACTGGCAGTCTAGATCTGGAAGGATGAGAATGGGAGAAGAGAACCGTGACTTTAACTCACTGAACCTTTCTTCTGCAGCAGGGGACCATTGGAAGGCTACCTTCTGGGAGGTGAGGGCTGTCAGTGGAGCTGCCACAGAACTATAGTTGCGGATAAACCTACGGTAGAAATTGGCAAACCCGAGGAACTGTTGAAGCTTCTTCCGAGAGGTGGGAACCGGCCAATCCGCCACTGCTTTAACCTTGGCGGGATCCATGTGAATACGTCCGACTGAAATGATGTATCCCAGGAACGACACATCAGTGGCATGGAACTCAGACTTCTCCACCTTCACAAACAGTTGGTTCTCAAGGAGTCTCTGGAGAACACTACGGACATGCTGCACATGTTCCTGTTCAGACTTTGAGAAGATTAAGATATCATCAATATATACGAACACAAATACGTTGAGAAAATCCCGGAGCACATCATTCACTAAGGCTTGGAATATTGCTGGAGCATTGGTAAGTCCGAAAGGCATAACCAGGTACTCATAGTGGCCTCTAGGGGTGTTGAACGCCGTTTTCCACTCATCCCCCTCCCGAATGCGAACAAGGTGATAGGCATTCCTGAGATCAAGCTTGGTAAACACATAAGACCCTTGCAGCAGTTCAAATGCAGAAGAGATGAGTGGGAGGGGGTACCTGTTCTTAATGGTGACATCATTCATACCGCGGTAATCGATGCAGGGTCGGAGGGATTTGTCCTTCTTATCCACAAAGAAAAATCCAGCTCCCGCAGGAGATTAAGAGGGACGGATGATGCCTGCTGCCAGTGAGTTGTTAATGTATTCGTCCATGACCTTGGTTTCAGGGGCTGACAGAGAGAAGAGTCTTCCCCTTGGTGGTGATGAGCCAGGGAGGATGTCAATGGCACAATCATATGGGCGGTGTGGGGGAAGCGAGGTGGCCCGTACCTTGTTAAATACCTCCTTTAAGTCCAAGTACTCGGATGGTACGCCTGAGAGATCTGAGAGCTCATTAGAGGAAGAGGTGTTGAAGGCAGGTAACAAAGCAGATTTCAGGCAGACCGCATGGCAATGTTCACTCCATTGTAGAATGGAACCAGTCCTCCAGTCAATATGTGGGTTATGTTTTACTAACCAGGGAAACCCCAGGATGACTGGCTGCTGAGGAGCTTCTCTCAGGTGAAAGGTAATTGACTCAGTGTGGTTACCTGAAATGCCCAGACGAAGAGGAACAGTGCGGTGGGTAACTGTTACGACCCCTACTCGTTCAGGGGGGAAAAAAGGAAGTAACACACACAACCCGGTGGATTGGGTTGTAAGTATAGTATTTATTATAACCCAACAAAGGAATAGAGTGCAACAATCGTCAGAAATGGGCCGCTAGGTGCTGTCAAAGCAAAGAAACAAATATAACAAAAAGAGAACTCCTTAAAATAAAATGGAGCTACCTGTCTAATAACTAAAATATGAATGGTCCTAAAACAAACCCTAACTGGCTACACTAGCATAACGAAAACGGAAATACAAATGATCAGCACCCCCTAAACCTAGTGTGGCTAAACAGTGACGAACCTAAATGAGTGCAAATGAACAACATCAGTACAGAGGGATTCTTCTTACCCTGGCCCAAATCTGGGAACACACAAACGTAACCTCTAGCTCTCAAATGAATGCGACTACGCGCCTAGATTCCCTACAGGTGTCTGCCTCGCTTGCAAGGCGCATCAGGCTTTTATACGCCTCCACGGCGCCGTCGCTCTCTGGTTGGTTCCGGGGACGGAAGGACCCGCCCACTTGAGCTGCTTTGGGGAAAAACAGGAGGGGTAGTGCATGCAGAGGGAGGGGAGACAATGCGGTCGGCTCACGGCCGTAACATTCCCTCCCTTAAAATGGCGGTCACCGCCTATCCAAATACATTTTCTAGCATCAGCGGCTACAGAGGGGGACCAGTTGCGCATCAGGAGATCCTCTCCACGTAATAGGCTCTCTGCCCGTCAGTTGCGTTGCTTTTACTCACTCCCTTTGAAAAAACCTTTTCAATGACCGGTCAGCCTTTTGCGCCTCACTTAGGCGAGCTCGACCCATTGGGAGAGACGGACGGTCACCGACCGGTGCGTCAGGACCCCCAGGCCCCGCAGCACTGTCATTACGGGTGTCAGCCACAGCACCTTTTTCATTACGATCTGTAAAGCTTGACATGAGCACAGTGTCACATAAAGATATATCATTTTCAAGCATCTCTCTCTTTTGTGTTTTCTTCCGGGCTTGTGCACGAGCAACCACACATGATGAATACCGACCTATTTTCCCGTGCCTTACCTTTCCAGACTCGAAGCGCTGAGGCGCGTTTACCACCCCCAGCGAAGGAGTCACCTTTCCTCCAGCTATGTCGTTACCCATCAGGAAACTAATACCCTCAATAGGCAACTCCGGACAGACAGACACGGGGAAATAGCCGGTGATAAGCTCCGATTGGACAAAAACACGGTGGATGGGTCGGAGCATATACCCCATTTCCACCCCCGCAACACAGAACCATAACCACATGCCGACTGGTCAGAAAACGGCAGGGTGGATGAGAGGACTACAGACTGCGAACAAGCTGTGTCTCGCAGGATTCGCACCGGACGCTTGTCAGCAGGGTCAGAAGCCAGGGACACCAAACCATCAAAAATGAATGGTTTAAAACACCCGTCGAGGGTGTCGCTGTTACTGAACATTTGAGGGGAATTTGGTTCTGCCTTCATTATTATCCCTATCCCTTTAGGAGGAGCAAACTGTGCGTTTCCCACATTTTCCTTGTTTTTAAGAGTTACGCAGTTAGCTATAAGATGTCCAGTTTGGTGACAATAAAAACATTCTCTGTCATCCCTCTGGACGTTATTACTTGTCTGTCCTGAGACAGAACTCCTCCTCCCATCAGAAACGCTGCCAGTTTGAGGGCCAAATGCAGCTTTGTGCGTGAGCACGTACTCGTCAGCCAGCACGGCTGCACAGGAGAGAGATGAAACCTTCTGTTCATTTAAATAGACCACAATACGATTAGGCAGACACCTCTTAAACTCCTCCACTAACACCATCTCTCGTAGAGATTTGTAGTCGGCCACCTTACACGACGAACACCACTTATCAAACAAAGTTCCCTTCTCCCTGGCGAACTCAACGTACGTCCGATCCGACGGTTTTCTACAGGTACGAAACTTTTGCCGATATGCTTCGGGTACTAGTTCGTACGCACGGAGTATGGCTGATTTTACGTGCTCATAACTTAGGCTTTCCTCTGCCGGGAGCGCAGCAACAGCATCCTGAGCTTTGCCCTGTATTTTGCACTGCAACATCAACGCCCAAACCTCGCTGGGCCATCGCAGAGCCGAGGCGATGCGTTCAAACGCCGAAAAATACGAGTCGACCTCCATCTCTCTAAATACTGGAACAATTGCAATATTTTTATTAATGTCAAATGTAGGAGCAGACCCCGTTGGTAAGGAGGCGGAAGGATCTGCATCGACCACCACGCCCCTTTCGTCTGAGACGCCAGTTCCAGCTCGCGGATACGCACAGCTGTCTCTGCCTCTATCTCCAGCCGCTTAATTTCCAGCTTGAGCTGAACCTCTCGGTTCTGAGCTCTTTCCTCGGCCTCAAACCGGAGGCGGGCGAGGCGGACCTTCAGTCTGGCCTCGTGTATAGAGCCTGTGCTCGCTGATGAGAGAGGATCGTACCTGGGCATCGTGACGGGAGTTTTTGGTGGCTTCCCTGCCAGTACCTCTTGACGCTTTCGCGGCTGTCCTTTTCTCCACGGGCGCCCGCCCGCTCAGTCGGCCCTGCCGGCTCCGGCAGCATGACAAGCTCCCGTTCCAGCAACTCGGCAAGTACCAACCCTTGAAGATCCCTCTTAAGGATCTGCCGGGAATGCCCCAAGTTGAAATGGGCTGCGATTTGGACGAGATCATCCTTCCTACAGCTACTGAAGCTTTCATAAGACGGGTCGGCCAAAAACCCACGCAAATCAAACCCCGTCGCCATACACGCAACCAACAATCAAATAACCGTACCCACTACGCCAAGGGAGATACAACAAATACACAATCCCGGGAACCCTTTAACGGGTAAAAGATCCCGGACGAGCCCCCACATATGTTACGACCCCTACTCGTTCAGGGGGGAAAAAAGGAAGTAACACACACAACCCGGTGGATTGGGTTGTAAGTATAGTATTTATTATAACCCAACAAAGGAATAGAGTGCAACAATCGTCAGAAATGGGCCGCTAGGTGCTGTCAAAGCAAAGAAACAAATATAACCAAAAGAGAACTCCTTAAAATAAAATGGAGCTACCTGTCTAATAACTAAAATACGAATGGTCCTAAAACAAACCCTAACTGGCTACACTAGCATAACGAAAACGGAAATACAAATGGTCAGCACCCCCTAAACCTAGTGTGGCTAAACAGTGACAAACCTAAATGAGTGCAAATGAACAACATCAGTACAGAGGGATTCTTCTTACCCTGGCCCAAATCTGGGAACACACAAACGTAACCTCTAGCTCTCAAACGAATGCGACTACGCGCCTAGATTCCCTACAGGTGTCTGCCTCGCTTGCAAGGCGCATCAGGCTTTTATACGCCTCCACGGCGCCGTCGCTCTCTGGTTGGTTCCGGGGACGGAAGGACCCGCCCACTTGAGCTGCTTTGGGGAAAAACAGGAGGGGTAGCGCATGCAGAGGGAGGGGAGACAATGCGGTCGGCTCACGGCCGTAACAGTAACTGTGCAGAGGAGGCGCCCATCCAGAGCAGTAGCTTCGATAGGCTTGACCAATGGTTCCTGGTTAATACCCAGCTGCATGGCAAGACCATGATCCAAAAGGTTGGTGTCGGCCCCGGAGTCAATGAGGACAGAGACTGTGTGTGATTGTCCATTACAGTTGAGCTGGGCGTGAAGTAGTGCACGAGAGAGCGTTTCAGAGTTCAGAATACGGCTCACCAGCGCCCTCTGGATTCCTGGTGAGCCCTGTCTTTTACTGGACAGGAAGACACGTAATGACCTCCCTGCCCGCAGTACATGCAGCAGTTCTCCCTTTGGCGCCGCTGTCGTTCAGCAGCTGACAGCCTGGTCCGGCCAAGTTGCATGGGCTCAACCGGGTCTCTAGGGGCACCGACGGGAGGTGACGCTGGAGGACGTGGAAAGCTCCGGGGAGTACTGGTCAGCGCTCTCTCTCATCCCCTTTCCTGGAGACGTCCATCGATGCGGATGGCCGTGGCAACGAGCGCATCTAAATCTGTCGGAGGGTCCCGAGCCGCCAGTTCATCCTTGATATCATCAGAAAGGCCGTTGTAAAAAGCGTCAGTCAGAGAGTCACTCTCTGCAGCAAGTGTCCGGAACTCAATGGAATAATCAGTCACTCTCCGGCTCCCCTGAACCAGGTTTAACAGTCCACGAGCAGCCTCTCGGCCAGGGGTAGCATGGTCGAACACCTTCCGAATACCCTCAGAGAAGGCCGTCACAGAAGAACAGAAAACCGACTGCTTCTCCCACTCGCCGGTGCCCAGTCCAGAGCCGGTCCCGTATGCTGGGTGATCATGAAAGCCACTCTTGACCTCTCAGTGGGATATGTGAGAGGCTGAAGTTCAAAAGTCAACCTGCACAAAGTCAAGAAAGAGCGGCAGGTACCTGGAGCTCCAGAAAAGCGCTCCAGAGCATTTAGGCGGGGTTCCGGACCCGGGGCAATGGGAGGCGAAACCGCTGGCGGTCGACTGGCCTGCATGAGCTGCTGGAGCTGACCGCTCAGAGTTTCCAAATGTTGGTTGTGGCGTGCAGAAGCCTCCCGGAAAGCCACCTCCATAGCGGTGAATGCCTCTCATGCTGGTGTAGAGCAGCAGCTTGAGCTGCTATTTCCTGATTCACCTTCTCCATGTCGGCTGGGTTCATTTTTGGCCAGATTGTACTGTCAGGTTTCACCAAATGGCAGACGAAAACCCAATAGCACGACACGGGAAACCGTTCAGGTGAAGAAATAGTATTTATTCCTACGGGCAGGCAACAGGGAAGGTCCAAGCAGGCAGGTCAATCCGGTAGGAGCAGGCAAAAGGAAGGTCCAAAGTCCAAAAGGGCAGGTCGATACACAGGCAGGCAGGTTCAGGATCAGGATCAGAAGACGCGGGAGAGCTAGGTTTACACACTAGACAATCTGGCAGGGAATGTTTGGGAGGAGAGGAGTGATATAGGGGGAGCACAGGTGACGGTGGTTGGTTAATTAGGAGAGATCAGGGTGGCAGGCAGGTGAATGGGAACAGCAGGTAATGCAGAGCAGGGGGGAGTGGCAGAGTCTGAAATGACATGTGTTAGTGTGGCAAAACAGGGAACAGACAAATGAAAAACTACAGCCTTGCTGAAGTTGTGACATAGCAGGTTGTCAGAATTTAATATCAGAAGCCAACAGAGTTTGGACAGCCTACACTTGCCCAGCTGCATCACTACTCCGATTTAAGTGAAGGAGGATACGGCATCGTTAGCTACGTAAGGTTGGAGAATAAAGGAACGAGGATCACGTGGCATTACTGCTTGGCAAAGCACGGGTAACACCAATAAAGCCGATCACCATTCCACGTTTGGAGCTTACTGCCGCAGTTCTTGCTGCTCATGTGGATAGATTTTTGAGAGCGGAGCTGCAGCTGCAGCTGGAAGACTCGTGCTTCTGGACGGATAGTACTTCAGTACTGAAGTACATAAGGAATGAGGACCGGCGCTTTCATACCTTTGTAGCAAACACGGTGACAACTATTAGAGACGCTACAAAGGTGTCACAGTGGAAGTATGTGAACACAAAAGACAACCCAGCTGACGACGCATCCAGAGGTATGAAAGTCGAAGATCTACTGACTCGCAGCAGGTGGATTGAAGGGCCCAACTTTCTTTGGAAGCCAGAAAGGTATTGGCCAGAAAATATCATAGAAATCAGCATCCCACTGGACGACCCTGAAGTTAAGAAAGACTTCACGTGAATGCTGTTATCACCAAGGAATCAACGAATGCGACTGACCAACTAATTACATACTTCTCAGACTGTAGAAAGCTCAAGGTTGCAGTTGCCTGGTTCCGGAAGGTGCAAAATACCCTCTTGAAATTAAGCCGAAGGAGAAAGGAGCTGCAGGCCTCTGATGCAAACAACCAACCTGCTCATGTACAGTTGGAGATGAGGAAGGCAAGAGGTGCAGTTTGGGACCAGAGCAAAACGTCGGAGGATCTTGTGGAGGCAGAGATTGTGATTGTTCGCTTCGCTCAGCAGCAGCGGTTTAAGGCGGAAATTGAATAGTCAAGCATCCACTCATCCTCACTAAAGACCAGCATATTTCGACTCTTATTCTCAGGTATATCCACCAGCAACTGGGTCATAGTGGTAGAAACCACACACTATCCAAACTCAGGAGGAAATACTGGATCACAAAGGCTGCTTCAGCAATAAGAAAGGTCATAAATGATTGTTGGACGTGCAGACTCCACGCTGCAAGAGCAGGTGAACAAAAAATGGCAGACCTGCCTTTAGAAAGGACTTTGCCTGACCTACTCCTAAAGTGTTGGTGTAGACTTTTTTTGGACCTATCAAGGTGAAGAGAGGAAAAAGCCTCTGTAAACGCTACGGGGTGATTTTTACCTGTTTGGCAAGTAGAGCTGTGCACCTGGAGGTTGCAAACTCGCTGGATACTGATGCGTGCATTAATGCTTTGCGGCGCTTCATAAGTAGAAGAGGCCAAGTTTCTCATATGCTATCCGACAATGGTACCAATTTCGTTAGAGCAAATAGAGAACTGAAGGAGGCTCACGCTGCAATTAATCATGACCAGATTCAAAGATCTCTCATTCCATCAGGAGTGGACTGGAAATTCAATCCTCCAGGGGCATCTAATTTTGGCGGAATTTGGGAGCGCATGATTCGTACAATAAGGCGTGTTCTCAAATCTGTATTGCACCAGCAGCAATTGGACGACGGCGGCCTCCACACGGTTCTCTGTGAAGGCCAGGCCAAAGTAAATGACCGGCCCATCCCCCAGCTGTCCGAGGATCCCAATGATCTTGAACCTCTCACACCAAACCATATCCTCCTCCTGAAAGGAAAACCTGCATTACCACTTGGGCTGTTTGTGAAACAAGACCTGTATGCAAAGAGAAGGTGGAGACAGGTTCAGTATATATCAGATCTGTTCTGGACACGTGGGTTCAAGAGCACCTCCCTCTGCTGCAAGAACGGCACAAATGGAACAGAGAAAAAAGAAATGTTGTGCCAGGAGACATTGTCATATTAATGGATTCGGCTGCCCCTCGTGGCTCTTGGCTGCTCGGACGAGTAGTCGAGACCTTTCCCGACAAAAACGAGTTTGTACGGTCCGTTCGTCTTAAAACTAAGTTTAACACTGTGGTAAGACCAGTGACCAAATTGTGTCTTTTAAACGCAGCTCAAGATATCTGCAGTATCTAAGATAATGCAGTAATGCATGATGGGTATTAATGGCTCTTTGTTTGTTTTGGTTTAATTGTTAACTCCATCTGTCACTTACATTTAGGGGCCGGAGTGTAAGAGCCATTTTCCTGTTTTCCATTTATGTTGTAATGTCTGTGTTGACCACTGAGTGGTGCTGCCGTATTGCGGCTACAGGTATAAAGGGGACGTCATTTGGGCTACCTCTGTTGTTTGACCCCGGAAGGGCATACGGTTTTTGACCGCTAGAAATACCAAGTACCACCAGTTGTTGTTATGTCACTGAGGATCTATATGAATGTATTCCGTATTCCCATGCAATTGGTGTCATGGTGAGAAAATAAACGGGTTGTAAACCGGAGACGATCGCACAGATCAATCATTGCTTCACGCAGCTGCATAGTACTGGAAACATCAACACAGGGCGTCAACCGGGGGGTATACCACGAACCTTGCTGAACATACCCAGGCTTTCTTGGGAAAACCTGGCTCGACAGAGCTGCAACTCGCAATCAGAGTTAAATGGTACCACGAAGCTCACTTTTGATTCAATTAGTTGAACCAGGTTTTCCGCTTTAGGTTCAATGCCAATCACATAAAAGGGCCGTTTATCGCGTCATTTGACTCACCCTTACGCAAAATGATATATATGAGTATTTCACCCAAGGCGAGCAGTGAAATATGATGAACTCCTACGAGGAATTCAAAGTTCAAATCACAGCCAAGGGGAACACGGTTGCCCATAATATGGCTAGGGTGGCGTGCTGGCAAAAAATAGCCGACCGTGTTAATTCGTAAGTGAAATGATTCTGCATATTGTCTAAAAAATATCATGTATCATCATGCGTTTTACCCCCATGAGTATTCATGTATTGGCAATGGACATAAATAATTGTCTTGCTAATCAAATGTGAAATGATTGAGGGTAAAATAATTGTGTCATTTTTTGTTGAAGGTAACATTATTTTGGAGGAGCCGCCGACAATCAATCTCCAATCAGAGGTATATAACTATCAAAGCAAAGTATCACGTATTCTTCTAAATGTATGATTTTTGGAAAGAATGTCTAGGTTTCCCTGATTCTTGCAGGAGACTCTGGACTATGGAGGTGTTTTTTTTAACAATTCTCACAGCTATAATATGAATTTGTAGAATAAAAAAATGCCTAGGCCTACCTAGCGGTTATATAAGGGATAATGGACAACACGGCACTTGACTATAAGTTAATGTACGTTGAACGTGCGGGGCCACCTTCGAACTTGAAACACAGACACAGTGCGCAACAGTAAGTGCACGGCTTCTTTGTGTAGCATTGCCTACTTACGGTCCAACAAGGACGGTCAAATAACGAATACCCTCTGATGAGAATCTGTATCTCTCATAAAGAATATCGTCAGACAATGCCAAGGGATCGGTTCTGTCCCGAAAAACCCTCTATCTCCGGAGAGACGCCTGTACGCTAAGTGCGCCGTGGTCCACGGGAACACCCAAAAATGGTGACGCCATTGTCGGAGGAGGGGCTAGGCAGCTGCGCACACCGATTTAAGTAGCCGATCTCCGGCTAGACTAAGCTGAAAAGCTGCTCCCGACCAGGTTTGGTTGCGAGCATAAGTCACCATGGTGATACAGCGACACTTAAAGAGATCGACTTTCGTGGTACAGCTAACCCAGGCTTTCAGCTCAACATACCTCGCTAACCCTCTAATCGAGCTTCGTAGTACAGGCCCCCGGTCACCCGGGAGTCAAACCACTCGGAGCACACCCATTGGATGTGGCTCCTATAGTAACTTTAAAGGAATTTAATTGATATTTCTGACAAGAGATTTACAAGTGTTCCAATTGCATTTAACTGTTGTTAATCAATGTATGTGTATGTAATGTAACTGTCTTAAGGTACCACTTTTCTATTTGTTTACTTTTCTACAAACTTATATAAACAAGCCGGCATTTAGAACTTATCTGATGGTCTGTGGTGTTATTTTGCTGTAATTACTGTGTTAACTTCTACTGCTCCCTACGTAACCTGGAGACTGGTCCTAATTCACTCTAACTTAACTACAGCTCGTAGTAAGTGCTACATTAGCATCTTCGTATAATTGATCTTGAGGGATATCGATTGCCTATGCCTCTTTCATTTAAACTCACCTTCAAACTTTTGGAGTGGACTGAGGGGGAATGTTTCAAGGCCTCTGACATCAGAAGCTCCACCTCCTTCTCTTCCGGACCCAGCTTCCATTTCATGATCGCCTCTGTAATAGGCTACTTGCACAAGTGATTCGCCGTTACACAGCTTCACGGCTTCCGGTCAAAGATGACGACGTTCTACACCGCCGTGTTCCAATACCCGTACTTCCATGAGTATACTTAAAGGAAGTATACTATCCCTGAGTACGAGTACGTTAATTTTTCAGATGTGAGTGCTGTTCCAAATCGAGTACTCCGTGGTGCACTAACCGGAAATTACGATCACGACTGCCGCTGCAGCTCCTCCCCCGCAATAAACATCCCGCTTTGAACAACACATTCTCACTCCGAACGCGTTGATTTTTGACGAACGGTCAGTAACTTTGGCTTCAGTTTCGGACGCAAAAGGGTACCCTTGCGCTTCTTTTTTCGACGCATGGGGTTTTCAACTCCTTACAATGTAACCCCTTCACGGGGGACCCGATGGCTGCACATAGAGACGCTATGAGCATTCATCCCATTGGCTAACGCAGGACAATGTGCTTCTTTTTTCGACGCAGGGGGTTTTCCCCTCATTGCAATGTAATCCCTCCACGGCAATGTATGAAGCTATGAGCATTCATTCATCCCATTGGCTAACGGAAGACCCGATGGCTGCACATTAACGGCGATTTTACAGTGAAATCTGTGACATTCCTCAACACAACTACACCAACGTGTCCTTGTTAATTACACAACATGTGTGGGTTAGGTTTATGGGCATCAGTTGTCCTGTTTTGTGCTTTGATTGAGAGAAACAATCGTTTTTTTGATCAGTGCTGGGTAGCTGAGGTCGTTGCTATAGAGACCAAGACAGACAGAGCAACCCTTTCTCATCAAAATTACGTTCCCAGAGAACTATTCGGCATTCTCAATTACGTTTGTCTAAAAAAACATTTTGTCGTGATTACGTTTTATTGAACATATCGTAAATACGAATTTGTTCGGTTGTTGTCTGTATTCGTTTGTATTCGTTTGGTTGTCTGTATTTTTATGCACACCGAACTGGACCGCTGTCAAGGAAAGTGGATTTTTTGCCTGATTCACGTCTTTCTTAACACTCCGCAAGTAGTCCGATAATTTATCAACCCCAGTGTGTCCGGTTGCTAAGCAACGTAAACGTCTTTGGCAGACTATTTCTCTGCTGAACAACACTACGAATGGTAATTGTAAAAAAAACACACCGTGTGAAGATATTTTTGGCATTAGTTTTATTAAGTCATCAACGAAATTCTTAATGATCAATTAGTCGATCATCGATTAATCATGCCCATCCCTAAATGAGGAGTCTTTGAAGAAACAGATCACATAAGCTAAAAATTGGATGGACGGAGGCGTCCCGGAATCCGGGACGCCTTGGTGAAGCCACGTCTCGGTGAAAACGATGATGTTGGATTCCCGGTATTCAAAGCAGCTCTTTAGGTTGACACGAAGCTCATCCAACTTTGGTGTCAGCGATCGCAAGTTGCTGAGTATTATTGACGGCAGCGATAAAACTCAGTCTATTGACTCGCCGGCGGAGGCGTTCTCGCACACCTCCCCGTCTGCCTCGCTTGCGTTGTGGCCGTGTGCTGGTTTGTGTCGCTCGGATGGCTGCCCGTCGATGTTCTGGTGGTGTGGATTGGCGTGTTGTGGGTCGGAGGGAGAGTAAGGGCATGTTCACAGTCTACAAAGACTAGTCCCCATACGTCAGACATGCCCTCGGTCGTCCGCCGACGGACGCATATAGTGTGAACAAGGCGTAAGGCATCTCTGGAGTAGACGCGACATCCATATTCCCACTGCAGGTTCCCACTGCTGATAAAAATCCGGATCAGCAGTGCAATTAAAAAACTTGCTTCCATTGTTTAGGCTCAGGCTACAAACAATAGGGGATTATCACGCTTCCGGGTTCCATGGGCGGGATTTGTCTTCGTTGTGCATGAACACTTCCGGCGCAGTTCAACAATGGCTGAAACAAAGGCTAGATGTAACTGCTTTGTTCCACTTTGTACATCTAACAAACAACGCCAACCATACTTAAGGTTTCATGGATTCCCGACTGAATTGAGTCTAAGGAAGTAGTGGATTCAAGCGGTTCGCCGGGATGAAGGGCCAAACTTAAAATAAAACAAGGTAGCACGTTTGTTTGTAGCCGGCACTTTAGGGAATCAGACTACACTAACGCTACAGCTAGCAGGCTAGCAACCAACCAGGGTCATATGAAGCGACCAGTGGAACAACTGGGGACTGCCAAGAAGGGAGTCTGTTTATAAAAGAGCATCAACTCTCTTAGGCCATGACGTTCACCCAGCCCTTCCTCTGGAGCAACTGCTGCCGTGTGAAGAAGAGCCGATGGAGGAGATCGTAGCTTCGGTGGTGATGACAGACCATGATTACGGTTCTGCTCCTAAACCAGGTTTGTCAGTGTGTTTGTTAGTGTTCTGAAATATTGGCATACTAGTACCCCATACTGTTCTTATACCACCTACCTGACAGGATGTGCTACCTATGGTTTAATCAAAGAATGGGCTCTTAGTAGATTATACCGAGGAGGTAGGTCAACTTTTCAGAACACGGGTCTTATTGATGTCCCAGCATTTGCCCAATACCACAATGTGAAAAGCCTCATCACAAGTGCAAACATTTTATATCTTACTTAATTAAGCAATTTCTTTAGAGGTCCAAACTACTTCCAATAACTACTTCAAATATGCAAGTCACAAAAATCTGGGTCAGTTGTTTTAATTATTTTTCTCATCTCAACAGGTGCACTGGATGCTGCTGCTGCACGCATACAGCAATTGGAATAAACAGTCAAGGAGCTGACAAGAGAGCTGTCACAGCTGCAAGTGGTTCAAGTGCCTTTTCACAGATTTTGTGTCTCAGACAAGGACATTTTTTTTTACACCAGTTGATTTTTTTTGATTGATTTTGCATTGGTCACTAATAGCAAGGAATGCTGTCTGAGTCAGTTTTGGTGCTAAAAATATAAAAATAGTGATGAATATTCATGACATGCAAATGTCTCACCTCTGATTGGCTAACAGCACTGTCCATCATTGGAATAAACCCAATTAAACTTCCAGAGCGACGAGAGAGAGAGAGAGAGAGAGAGAGAGAGAGAGAGAGAGAGAGAGAGAGAGAGAGAGAGAGAGAGAGAGAGAGAGAGAGAGAGAGAGAGAGAGAGGGAGAGATATTTGATTTTAAAAGGACCTTTATTCCTAGTTCATTCTGTTTACAGCTTAAGTTTCGCTATTATCAAACAAAATTACATCAAAGCAAATTCATACAAAAACTCAAACCAGAAAAACTAAGGGAAATAGATCAGAAATTTAGAAACAAAGCGTTCTCTCTGACTGAACACAGCACATTTCGCACACCCCAAATTGTCAGTCTGTAAAACTCAAACTCCACCCTGAGCCGAGCTGCCAGCAGCCCGGTCAGCATCATTACCACGTCCTCTGACCCTGCACCCCTCACACGATTTTTCCTTGTTTTCCAAATAGCTAATTTGGCCAGACCTAGTAGTGTGGACCATAGAAAAAGACAAAAGAAAAAAGTTCTCCTAAGCCCTGAAACCATGACTTGAATTGTCTGAATAGTCTAGCCAGTCTGGAACACTGAATAAATAGATGGTATATTGTATCTGTCTGTGAGCAGAAAGGACAGTCGTCCCCTGTACCAGGTTCGAGGTGCACCAGATACCTGTATGTAGCTATGTCCCATGTACCTCCACTGGAGGTCGCCTGTCCTTTTGTCAACAGGGGGTTTGTACAGGGACCGCCAACAGCCCCTCGGGGATGATCCATTGCCAAAAAACTCGGTCCACCTCGACATTTCACCCCCACCAGGGAGCGTAAGTTTGCAACCTTCACGCTGATATGATACATCGCTTTTTTCTCCAGAGACTCAAAGTCCCCAACTCTGGGGTCTTTAGAGACAGCAGGATGTCCTCCTCATCCTGCCACTGTCCCACAGCAGGAGAGACAATCAGGGAAGGAAAGACATACTCATACTCATCATCCCATTGATCAGATATAGTGCGGTCTTCAGCGAACGCTGTGAGGACTTCTGGCAGGGAAGCACAAACCTCCTCCACCAACCTGCACAGCAGTCCATTAGATCTGATGTTCGTCCGTTCAGCCAGATGAGGGATGGAGGTCTTCATAAGATGACCCAGCTTAAAGCAGCCAGCCTCTCTCAGTCTGGACCTCAGGCTGACAGAACACAGAACCTAAGAAGTAATGAAATTGTACCCAAACAGGGGCTCCTCAAAAAGCCACATCCCTGGTGTAATCACGGCTTCCGATGGTATGTAAAAACTGCCACGCCTGTACCACAGACTGGTAAAAAGGTGTCAGCCCAGTTAGATCTGTGGACTGGGGCCGAAGGAGGTACAAGTGTTATCATACCCCAAACGTCCAGCCCTCCTCAGCAGCAAACAGGCAGTATCCATCCATGGCAGGCCAAACCTGTAAAGCCATCTTTGAACTGTCTGCAGCCTGAAGGCTATGATGCACGCTGCAATGCCCACCAGACCTTGTCCTCCTTCCTGCACCGGCAGGTACTGTATCGCTGATCTCAGCCAGTGTAGCCCTGACCAGAAAAAGTCCACAGCTGCCCTCTGAATTCCTTCGATCAGCCCCCTTGGTGGAGGTAAAACTATCAGCCTGTGCCAAAGGGTCGAGGCAACCAAGTTATTGACAATCAGAACCCTCCCCTGTAGGAAAGCTCAGGTAGCAACCATTTCCATTTAGACAGTCTGGCACACACTCTCCATAACACCCTCCCAGTTCTTCCTATAAAACTCATCTGATCCCAAAAAAACACCCAAAACTTTCATGCCTGCTTTCCCCAGCTGAGGTTTCCTGGTAACTTTGGCATTACCTTGTCTGCCCACTGACCAACCTGCAAAGCTTGACTTTTGCTGAAGATGCCCTTCCATATATCTCAAGACTATCACCCAGGAACACGACATCTCTCTCATCTCTGACAATTACATTGATGTCATCAGCATAAGCAGACACCACCAACGAGGGCCGCTGAGGCAACCCTGGTAACATAAGCCCTGACAGCCTGGATCTTAACCTATTCAGAAGAGGCTCAATAGCCAAAGAGTATAGCTGTCCAGAGATAGGACATCCCTGTCTAATGCCTCTCTGAACCTGTATGGACAGCTCAGCCCACCACCCACTTTCACCAAACAAAAAGCTACCTTATATAACAAACCCAGCAGTGCCACAAAACCTTCTCCAAAACCAAAAAAGAAAACCATGGTCAACCCTATCAAACGCTTTCTCTTGATCTAATGAAATAATACCAACATCAATACTGTACAATTTACAAACATCAAGTAAGTCTCTCCTAAGAAAGATATTGTCCTAATAGATCTGTCTGATACACATATGACTGGTCTGTGGATTATTAGTTCCAGAAAATCTTTAAGCCTGTTGGCAAGCACTTTTGAAAAAAAGTTTGTAGTCCGTGCATAACAAGGCCACTGGTCTCCAGTTCTTGAGTACAGCCAAATCTCCTTTTTGGGTAACAGCGAAAGAACCTCCCGCCGACAGGATGCCGGTAACAGTCCTGTCTGTGAACATTCCTGCGCACCTCCCACAGGTCGGCTCCCAAACACTTCCAGAAGTGCTATAAAAATCTGCGGGCAGTCCGTCCAGCCCTGGAGCTCTACCAGGAGCCATCTGAACCACAGCAGCAGTGAGCTCCTCCAGGGAGATGTTGGCATCCAGGACAGCATTCTCCTCGGAGCTCAGCTGAGGAAGCCCCTGCAGCCGTCGTCCGCACACTCTGTTACAGCCCTCCTTCCTGAAGAGGGCGCTGTAGAACTCAACGGCATGCTGCCTCATCTCGCCCGGGTCAGTCGTTACCGTACCATCAGGGAGGCGGAGACAGACCATTTGTTTGGTCCGAGAGACGGACTTCTCCAGGTTTAAAAAGAAAGAGGAAGGAGCATCCATGTCTCTAACACTGGTAAACCTTGACTGACCAAAGCGCCTTTAACTCTCTCACGTAAAAGATAACTAATTCATGTTTCTTTTGTTGAAGCCTGTCACTGTCCGTGCTGCTGTGAGTGAGCAGACTGTTCTCCAACCCCTGATCTCTTCCTCTAGATCCCGAATTACCCTTTTGACTATCACTGTGGAATGACTTGTTTATTGCTGACAGAAAATTGTATATGTGCCTTACCTACTTCCCACCACTGACTTAGGGACTCAAATTCCCTCTTCCTTTCTCTCCAAATTCCCCAGAAAGTCTCAAATTTATGACAGAAGTCACTGTCCTGAAGCAGCCTAAATTAAAGTGCAGTATGAGCTGTATTTAGTGGTTGGTGAGATATGAAAATCTAACGTGACCAAGTGGTGGTCAGTGAAACCTACCGGTTAAATGTAGCTGTTCAATAACCTGTTGTTAAAACCTTGTGACATGTAAACCCTATCCAGCCTGGCTGCTCTCACGTTCCCATCTGACACTTAACCCATGTGTGCTGCCTAACCTGGGGATGTTTGACCCTCCATACATCTACTACCCCGACTCTGAAATTACCTGTGATAAAATGGTGGATGACTGTAAATGGGGTTCCTCTCCTGTTCTCCAGTGTAAAATCGTAGTGCAATTCCAATCTCCACCCATCACTACACAATGGCTCTGATCACACTGCTTTAAAAATCATTTATTTTCCTAAAGATATCCGATCTGTCTGATCCCTGATTCGAGCATAGATGTAATGAAACAAAAAGATATGTCCTGTATTTCTACTCTGACCACCAAAGCCCTGCCTGTCACTATATCTCTGTGGTGGAGATGACATTAACATCAAGCCCTGGAGAAAAGAGAATGCTACACCAGCAGAGAAGTTAGTACCATGAGTGCGAACATACTGGCCCTTCCACCACAAATCCCAGTCTATTCATTATCTTGTCGCTGGCGTTTCCTGCAGGAAAACTATATGTCTAATCTTCTCTGTTGGACCATTTCTGAAATAACTGCCCTCTTCT
This sequence comes from Gadus chalcogrammus, assembly GCF_026213295.1. Taxonomy (NCBI): domain Eukaryota; kingdom Metazoa; phylum Chordata; class Actinopteri; order Gadiformes; family Gadidae; genus Gadus; species Gadus chalcogrammus. The sequence goes on along the minus strand of NC_079419.1, from coordinate 13,103,076 downwards.
GTCGATCCAGCCCAGGCGCCCACCATTAATATTTAAAGAGCCGACCCTTACCTTATACATAGCGGACTGAGAGAGAGAGATAATATATACAGGGAGGAAACGAGAGGAAGATCACCCAGTGCAACACTTCATCATGACCTTACTTATTTATTCTTAACCTTTTTAAACCTTTCCCTCTAGTCTTGATCGTCTTCCTTAGACTTGTCATGTGTTTTTTCAACCAGAAACTTTTCTTTTTCATCAACATATCAGCACAACTACTTCCTGCAAGGTTACCCAACTCTTAAGAATCTTTCTGCATCTGTAAAAACTAAGATACTTTCCCAAAGGTTTCATCCAGGAAAACATTATTTCCTCCAGGTGTACAGATCTCCATATATGACTGAGTCTGCAACAGAGACACAGTCAGAGTCAGTGTCATACTCCATCTTCCTCCTTATCCCTAGCAGCAACACCCCCATAGCACAACGGCTTCCCTCCCACCTTCGAACCAGCCTGCCTGACTTTGGTCAGATTCTGGCCGGCTCTTTCCCCTGCCTCCTCCGCCAACGTCCTCTACTACTGCTGCCGGTTTTCCTCTGCTACTTGCCCCTTCTTCCGCCTAACTCACCTCGCTGTCCTCGCCCTGACTGTCTACCTGTCTGCTGTTGTCCCTGTCCTGCCTCGGTCCCAGCCGGCGGGGCGCCGCCCACCTCGCGGGAAAGGTGGTCTCGCCGGCTCTCGTTCGGGGGAGCGCGGTGGTGAGTGCGCTCTCGTTCGCCGGGGCCGGCTCCGGGCGCCCTCAGCCTGCCTGTGAGGACAAGCCGTCGCTTGCCCACATCCCCGCACTCAAAACATTTCATGCTGCCGGTAGGCTTTACACCATGTAGTGCCCTCCCCGTGTTCACTCTAAGAAAACATCCAGTCTGCGCTGGACAGTTCAGAAACATAAACACCTGTCTCCTAAACGACTGGACATGCTTCGCTTATCGCTCTTGCAACCTAAAGCCACAGTCCTAAAGCCCTCGCCATCTTCCCGAAGCGCTAGAGCTCCCGCTCCAAACGCCTCGTTTAGGGAATGAACGGGGGAACCCCAGAAAACGAACACGTAAACCAGGCGGTGGGCACGGCGAGGGGGAAACCTGCAGATAGACGCCGTTCAAAGAGACGCCGCTCACTATTAGCTCAGCCACAAAACGCTCCTTTCAAAAAACACAACCACCCTTTGGTCATTCTGGAGGCATGTGACAGGTTGGCGTGCCCTACACGGTCTCCCATAGCCAGGAGAACAGCCTCTACCGGGAAAGACGGATCGGGCTGAACCCGCACTCCATGTCGGAGACGTCTCCGAGGACGCCATCCCCGCCG